>NC_090265.1:1727795214-1728106881 GCF_040414725.1 Anabrus simplex | reverse complement strand
AGGTCGGATAGGACAGATGTAATTGAGGAGCCTGGCACAAGTAAGTGGAAGCAACACCAGGACTCAGCTAAGGGCCCCGTGGCCGCCAAACCACGCTCTAAAGTTCAGAGCCCCTGGCGCCCCTTTTAGTCGCCTCTTACGACAGGCAGGGAATACCGTGGGTGTTATTCTACCGCCCCCACCCACAGGGGGGATAGAGTCGGGGTCGGAAAAGAACTTTAACGAGTGAGGTCAGGTAGGATAAATGCAAGTGAGGAGGCTGGCACAAGTAAGTGGAAGCAATGCCAGGACGCAGCTGAGGACCCCGTGGTCGCCAACCCACGCTCCAAAGTTTAGAGCCCCTGGGGCGAAGTTTTGTTTTATTCTACGGCTATTTTACTATTTGAATGATTGAAACTCTTGACTTTCACTAAATTCAACTCTGCCTCAATTCATTGAGACTGATATATCACCAGCTCCTGTGTTGGAGAGGGGATGATTACTGTTAAGCAAGGAAACTAATAATAATTTATATTTTTTGATACTTAGCAGTGCAAAAGAATCGGCGGCGGGCTGTAAAGCGCCCCTGGTATTCCATCTGTCGGGTCTATTACAGCATGCCAAAGATGCACTAAAGAAGGCTTTAAGTTTTAACATATAGGCCTACGTATGGATAAGATCACATATTTCTTGGAGTGGTGGCGATGCTGCTGATTATTGTTTCAAGAGTAAGTACAACTAGGCAACCATCCTCTTTATAACACTAATCTGAAGGAAAATGGAAAGGGATACGACACTTCGAAAAATGAAGATATCGGCCAAAGGAAGACAAGGTTTCACGAATGGCGTGAAAGTGAAAGACTCCCTAGACCTCGCAAACCTAATAGCGTCGGGGTCGGAAAAGAACAAGAATTGACCAAGAGAGGTCAGATAGGATAGATGAAAGAGAGGAGCCTGGTACAAGTAAGTGGAAGCAATATCAGGTCTCAGTTAAGGGCCACGTGGTCGTCAACCCACGCTCCAAAGTTCAGAGCCCCTGGACCCCCTTTTAGTCGCCTCTTACGACAGGCAGTGGACACCGTGAGTGTTATTCTACCGCCCCCACACACAGGGGGAACGCAATGACAGGACTCAGCTGACGACCCCGTGGTTGCCAACCCACGCTCCAAAATTTAGAGTCCCTGGGGCGATGTTTTGTTTTATTCTACGGTTATCTTACTACTTGAATGATTGAAACTCTTTACTTTAACTAAATTCAACTCTGCCTCAATTCATTGAAACTGATATATCGCCTGCTCCTCTGTTGGAGAGAAGATGATTACTGTTAAGCAAGGAATCTAATAATAATTTATATTTTTGATATTTAGCAGTGCTAAAGAATCAGCGGCGGGCTGTAAAGCGCCGCTTGTGTTCCATCTGTGGGGTCTATTACAGCATGCCAAACAAGCACTAGAGAAGGCTTTAAGTCTCATATTTTTTTAAAAAATATATGCTTATGTATGGGTAAGTTCATATATTTCTCGGCGTGGTGCTGATGGTGGTGATTATTGTTTTAAGAGGATGTACAACTAGGCAACCATGCTCTATATAACACTAATCAGAGGGAAAATAAAAAGGGATCCGACATATCGAAAAATGTACATAATACGGTCAAAGAAAGACAAGGGCCACAAACGGCGTGAAAATGAAAGACTCCCTAGCCTTCGCAAACCTATTAGCGTCGGGGTCGAAAATGAACAATATTTGACCAAGGGAGGTCGGATAGGATAGATGAAATTGAGGAGCCTGGCACAAGTAAGTGGAAGCAATGCCAGGGCTCGTCTAAGGGCCCCGTGGTCGCACACCCACGCTCCAAATTTCAGAGCTCCTGAGGCCCCTTTTAGTCTTCTCTTACGACAGGCAGGATACCTTGTGTGTTATTCTACCGCCACCACCCACAGGGGGACAATTCATTGAAACCGATATATCGCCAGCTCCTGTTTTGGAGAGGGAACAATTACTGTTAAGGAAGGAAACTAATAATTTATATTTTTGATTTTTGGCAGTGCTAAAGAATCAGCGGCGGGCTGTAACGCGCCCCTGGTTTTCCATCTGCGGGGACTATTACAGCATGCCCAAGAAGCACCCGAGAAGGCGGTAAGTATTACATTTTAACATATAGGCCTACGAATGGATAAGAACTTGTTTTTCTGGGCGTCTTTGTAGCAGACTTGTACTGATACTGATGACCATCAACCTCTTATGAACCATAATTTTTTTCTTAACCTATGCAGGTAGATGTTTTCTAACTTTTCAGCATAATATCATTTTCTTTCCATACATTTGTCCCAAAGTTCCCAAATTTGAAAACTCCTTTGTGGTGAAGCTCCTTTCCATCAGCTTCCCGACTGTGATGCAATGGTTACTGAATTTTTTACTTCTGCCTCATGGTATTGACCTCACAACTACATAAGGTATTCAGGGTTGCCATGACAGACCTCTAGACAGATCATACTCCCTATGTGCGGCTCCCGTTATGAGCAATGCTCGATGTAACTGATGAATCAATCAATACTGATCTGCATTTAGGGCAGTCGCCCAAGTGGCGGAATCCCTATCTTTTGTTTACCTAGCCTTTTCCTAAATGATTTCAAAGAAATCGGAAATTTATTGAACTTCTCCCTTGGTAAGTTATTCCAATCCATAACTTCCCTTCGTATAAATGAATATTTGCCCCAGTTTTTCGTCTTGAATTTCAACTTTATCTTCATATTGTGATCTTTCCTACTTTTATAAACGCCACTCAAACTTATTCGCCTGCTAATGTCATTCCACGCCATCTCTCCGCTGACAGCTCGGAACGTACCACTTAGTCGAGCAGCTCTTCTTCTTTCTCTCAATTCTTCCCAACCCAAACTTTGCAAAATTTTTGTAACGCTAGTCTTTTGTCGGAAATCACCCAGAACAAATCGTGCTCTTATATTTGGATTTTTCCAATTCTTGAATTAGGTAACCTTGGTGAGATTCCCATACACTGGAACCATACACTAATAGGGGTCTTACCAGAGACTTATATGCCATCTCCTTTAGATCCTTACTACAACCCCTAAACACCCTCATAACCATGTGCAGAGATCTGTACCCTTTTTTTTCAATCCCATTTATGTGATTGCCACAATGAAGGTCCTTCCTTATATTAGTACCTAGATACTTACAATGATCCCCCACAGGAACATTCACCCCATCAACACAGTAATTAAAACTGAGCGGACGTTTTCTATTTGTGAAACTCACAACCTGACTTTTAACCCCGTTTATCAACATACCATTGCCTGCTGTCCATCTCACAACATTTTCGAGGTCACGTTGCAGTTGCTCAGAATCTTGTAACTTATTTATCACTCTATAGAGAATTACATCATCCGCAAAAAGCCTTACCTCCGATTCCACTCCTTTACTCATATCATTTATATATATAAGACAACATAAATGTCCGATAACACTGCCCTGAGGAACTCCCCTCTTAACCACTACAGGGTGAGATAAAGCTTCACCTACTCTAATTCTCTGAGATCTATTTTCTAGACATATATAGCAACCCATTCAGTCACTCTTCTGTCTACTCCAATTGCACTGATTTTTGCCAGTAGTCTCTCATGATCCACCATATCAAATGCTTTAGACAGGTCAATCGCGATACAGCCCATATGACCTCCTGAATCCAAGATATCTGCTATATTTTGATGGAATCCTGCAAGTTGAGCTTCCGTGGAATAACCTTTTCTAAAACCGAACTGCCTTCTATCAAACCAGTTATTAATTTCACAAACATGTTTAATATAATCAGAAAGAATGCCTTCCCAAAGCTTACATACAATGCAAGTCAAACTTACTGGCCTGTAATTTTCAGCTTTATGTCTATCACCTTTTCCTTTATACACAGGGGCTACAATAGCAACTCTCCATTCATCTGGTATAGCTCCTCCGACCAATCAATAATCAAATAAGTACCTCAGGTATGGTACTATATCCCAACCCATTGTCTTTATTATATCCCCAGAAATCTGATCAATTCCAACCGCTTTTCTAATTTTCAACTTTTGTATCTTATTGTAAATGTCATTGTTATCATATGTAAATTTTATTACTTCTTTGGCCTTAGTCTCCTCCTCTATCTCGACGTTATCCTTGTAACCAACAATCTTTACATACTGCTGACTGAATACTTCTGCCTTTTGAATATCCTCAATACACACTCCCCTTGTTCATTAATTATTCCTGGAACGTCCTTCTTGGAACCTTTTTCTGCCTTAAAATACCTATACATACCCTTCCATTTTTCAATAATTTTGTATGACTGCCAATTTTGCTTGCCATCATGTTATCCTTAGCTGCCTCCTTTGCTAGATTCAATTTTCTTCTAAGTTCCTTCAATTTCTCCTTACTTCCACAGCCATTTCTTACTCTATTTCTTTCCAGTCTGCACCTCCTTCTTAGTCTCTTTATTTCTCTATTATAATAAGGTGGGTCTTTACCATTCCTTACCTCCCTTAAAGGTACAAACCTGTTTTTGCATTCCTCAACAATTTCTTTAAACCCATCCCTGAGTCTGTTTACATTTTTATTTACCGTTTTCCACCGATCGTATTTACTTTTTAGAAACTGCCTCATTCCTGCCTTATCAGCCATATGGTACTGCCTAATAGTCCTACTTTTAAGACCTTCCTTTCTATCACAATTATTTCTGACTACGACAAAAACAGCTTCATGAACCCTAATACCATCTATTACTTCAATTTCTCTATAGAGCTCATCTGGTTTTATCAGCACGACATCCAGTATATTTTTCCCTCTGGTTGGTTCCATCACCTTCTTAATCAGCTGTCTTTCCCATATTTACTTATTAGCCATTTGTTGGTCATGCTTCCTGTCGTTCGCATTTCCTTCCCAATTGACAAGTGGCATATTCAGATCTCCTGCTACAATCACATTTCTTTCCATTTCGTTTCCCACATTGCCGACTATCCTATCAAATAACTCCGATTCTGCGTCAGTGCTACCCTTTCCCGGTCTGTACACTCCAAATATATCAAGTTGCCTATTATCTTTAGAAATGAGCCTTACACCTAGAATTTCATGCGTCTCATCTTTAAATTTTTCGTAGATTACAAATTCTTCTTTCACCAGAATGAATACTCCCCCTCCCATCTTTCCTATTCTATCACTACGATACACACTCCAGTGCCGTGAGAAAATTTCAGCATCCATTATAAATGCAGATCAGTATTGATTGATGATTGATTGATGTTGGTATTCAAGGGGACAAACTGGGACAAATATTCATCTATAGGAAGGGGAGTTAGGGATCGGAATAACTTACCAAGGGAGACGTTCAATAAATTTCTAATTTCTTTGAAATCATTTAGGAAAATGCTAGGAAAGCAACAGATAGGGAAGCTGCCACCTGGGCGACTGCCCTAAATGCAGATCAGTATTGATTTATGATCATTTCTCAGCCATGATTCAACTCCTATTACAATATCTGTTAAATATATATCTATTAAATTACTTAATTCTATCCTTTCTTTACAATACTTCTACAGTTCAACACTAACAATTTTATGTCATCCCTACTTGATTTCCAGTTCCCTGTTCCCTTATCCACGCTCTCTAGGCCACCCTGTTTCCGTGAATGTACCTCCCTATTACCGTTCGAAACAAATTTCCTAACTTATACGTACCACTGCGGTTTAAGTGAAGGCCACCTGAGCGCAGATCCCTATCTCCTACCCACCCATTATTATCTAGAAATTTCACTCCTAGTTTCCCACATACCCACTCCATAGTCTCATTTAAATCCCCAATCACCCTCCAGTCAGTATCCCTCCTACACCGTATTCCACTAATAACAATCTCTGCTTTCTTAAACTTCACCCGTGCTGCATTTACCAGATCCCACACATGTCCAAATATGTTGGTACTTATATCAATTTGCCTTATGTTGTTGGTACCAACGTGAAACACTACCACCTCCTCCTTCCCCTCCTCCTTCCCCTCCTCCTTCTCTTCTACTGTCCTCAACATCTGCCTCAACCTAATTCCTGGATAATTTTCTACCCTGGTTCCCTTTCCTCCACACACTTTCCCCACGTGTCTAACGATGGAATCCCCATGAGCAGAGCCTCAACCCTACCCACCTCATTTGATCCCCTCCTCTCGTGGTCAGCCCTATCTTTCCTGATAGCTGCAGAAGCTACATCCTCCTCCCTTTTCTCCTTCCCATGACCCTGTTCCACCTGTCTTTTCCTATCCTCTACTCTACATTTCCCTTTCCTACTTTTCCCTTCCTCCTACTTCCACACCTCTCGGCAACAGTTCCCTGTCCCTCATCTTCCCTCTGTTGTTCTTCCTGGAGTGACTCGTACCGAATTCGCACAGACACCTGTCCTGAATTTTGATCCTGAATAGAGCCTTTAGCCAGCAATCTCCTTCCCCTTTCTTCTCTTTCTTTATTCGTGTCAGAAGTATCAACTTTACTTATAACATTAGACCACCTGTCTTCTACAACTCCCCCCTTTCCTTCCCCTCCCTCTTGTACACCTACTGTAACCTGTACATTGTTTGAGGGAGTCCTATCTTCCTTCCTGTCTTCTGTGAGAATCCTAATTATCTCCCTCAAACTCTCCAACTCCTCCCTCAGGTGGTGGTGGTGAATATTGTTTTAAGAGGAAGTACAACTAGGCAACCATCCTCTATATAACACTAATCAGAGAGAAAAATGGAAGGGGTCCGACACTTCGAAAAATGAAGATATCGGCCAAAGGAAGACAAGGGCCACGAAGGGCGTGAAAATTAAAGACTCCCTAGCCCTCGCAAACCTAATAGCGTCGGGGTCGGAAAAAAACAAGAGTTGACCAAGAGAGGTCGGATAGGATAGATGAAAGTGAGGAGCCTGGCACAAGTAAGTGGAAGCAATGCCAGGACTCGGCTGAGGGCCCCGTGGTTGCCAACCCACGCTCCAAAGTTTAGAGCCCCCGAGGCCCCTGTTAGTCGCCTCTTACGACAGGTAGGGGATACCGTGGGTGTTATTCTACTGCCCCCACCCACAGGGGGTCTCCTCCCTCATACCCCTCAATGCCTCGCCACGCTCACAGTACGTACACTCGCGCTCCTTAGCCATTCTTACGGAAAAAATGAAAATAAAAATAAAATAACTTATTTGCAAAAAATAAAAGAACGGAGGGATATATTGTCTGGGATAGTACTCAAAGATCACACAACAATACGGTAATTTATATACGACTACACTACAATACTACTTAGTCGTACTCTATTTTTTATCCTACAACCCCTAACAGGATAAAAACTGATGTTAATTACTGAATATCGAAAGTAATACACAAGAACTACACAATTCCAAACTGCAATTAAGCCTATCCTAATTACAACAACAGCATTTTAGTAAGAGTTTCTACGTATACCTCTACTACCCCAGTACTACACAAATATTTTACAATAATAAAATAAGCACACTAAATTCTAATAGGATATTACTCGTATACTACTGTACAGTACACTACAGTAATTTTTTAACTACTTTCTGACGTATCCTAATTACGATACCGGTACTGTATGTCACTACTAAGCACAAACAGAAATGAAATCTAAGAACTACTGTACTCAAAGATTACCAACAAAGCTAAATGCTTAGACACATTATATGAGTACTACGCTCTAATAGATACACACGAAAGATAACACACGAATATAGCAGGCAAGATACGGCGCTATCTAAATGTAGGCTACTGTATCTATACTACAGTGTATCTACACTACAATTTTCAGCTGAAGTGTGGTTATATGAACTTTTACCGCTGATGGATTAGTATTATTTTCTCTACTACGCCGGGCGGAGGATAAAAGTGCCCTTAAATGCTGAGAATAAGAGGTCGCCTACTATAATTTCTGTCAAAACCACGCCGGGGTCTTGAAGTGTATTATTACTGGGATATAGGAATTTGGTTATTAACTTTTACTCGATGAATAAGCGAAGGTGGAAAGTACAAAGTATGCAGGGAACTAAGACTACAAATTATCGGAATAATGAATCAGCTGACTTTGTATTTATTTACACTACTATCATGTGTTTGTAGCAACAATCGTCAACAATCCAAGAAACTGTTAAGTACTGTACCAGGAATGCCTAGGCCCTGGCACATATGGATAAAATACTTTATTTCAGCATACAATTCCCTTCCGATGTGTGAACAGCTGAGCGAAGGAACATTCCAGCAACTACCAGACTCCACGAGCAAGCCAGGCAAGGTCAAGTGACGTCACCTGCCGCTTGTAACTTGCCTCCCCTAGAGACGTTTCTCGAAGTTATTTTTCTTTCATGAACTTTTTAACGCCTTAACCGATTGCAACTGGACCAACGCTAAATTGTAGCTGACGTAATAAAAGTTAAACCCAGCGAATTTCAAGTTAATTTGCCAAGTAGTTTTTGAATTATTACAATTTAAATTTTGAGACGAATGTGCACTGTCAGTCACCTGATTCATAGCGCCACCCCTCATGGCGGGGATATATATTCCACTATGTCAAGGCCGGCAAGCAGTGTGTGTGTGTGTGAGACAGAGGGAGAGAGAGCAGTCTCACCCTCGTACAGTCTGTCAGTGCAGTCTCGTTCGCGAAGGAAGTACACTCTGTCGTGTTTCGTGAGTCCGTAATTATGGCCATAATCGATCACCGGTGAACTTGTGAAAGACGTTGCACCGTATTTATTCTATCGTGCCGCGACTACGATAAAATTCAGGACATTTCGGAAGATCACACTTGTGAACTTATTGAAGTGAGCAGTCAAGTATTCGATATTCACAGACTAGCGCATGACATGTGAACTTTGTTAATTTTGCATAATAGTGAACTACTACGACATCTCAAACTGTCGTGTGTGATAAACAGAAACCATCAGTTACGATAACCCTAATAATTCTAGGACTCATTTCTTTTAAAACAGTACATCCTTGAACTGTGTCTCTTTATTTACTCAGTGTTCGTGCCATATCAGGACACGACGTTCTCCAGTAATAAACTTGGTGAATATTAAGAACTTTTTATTAGACAATTCATGCCTATATAATATAATCACGATCAGAAAATAAGCTTTATCTGTTTACGATATTGGTTCAGAGACTGTGATCAGAGACTGTGATAAAAATTATTACACGTTGCATTTTTCAAGTGTTTGAACTGTGTACACTGACTGACAGTGACAATGCAACACCAAGGAGGAGTGGTTCTAAAGGGATGAAAGTTGTGGAAAAAGCAGAGACAGCACGGACGAATAATTGATGTTTATTTCAAACCGATATGCAGGTTACTCAATGCGCACGGCATCGACTCAGTAGGATGCAGGACCACCGCGAGCGGCGATGCACGCAGAAACACGTCGAGGTACAGAGTCAATAAGAGTGCGGATGGTGTCCTGAGGAATGGTTCTCCATTCTCTGTCAACCATTTGCCACAGTTGGTCGTCCGGACGAGGCTGGGGTAGAGTTTGCAAACGGCGTCCAATGAGATCCCACACGTGTTCGATTGGTGAGAGATCCGGAGAGGTGGTGGTGATTATTGTTTTAAGAGGAAGTACAACTGGGCAACCATCCTCTATATAACACTAATCAGGATGAAAAAATGGAAGGGATCCGACACTTCGAAAAATGAAGATATCGGCCAAAGAAAGACAAGGGCCACGAAGGGCGTGAAAATGAAAGACTCCCTAGCCCTCGCAAACCTAATAGCGTCGGGGCCGGAAAAGAACAAGAGTTGACCAAGAGAGGTCGGATAGGATAGATGAAAGTGAGGAGCCAGGCACGAGTAAGTGGAAGCAATGCAGGACTCAGCTGAGGGCCCCGTGGTCGCCAACCCAGGCTCCAAAATTTAGAGCCCCTGGGGCCCCTTTTAGTCGCCTCTTACGACAGGCAGGGAATACCGTGGGTGTTATTCTACCGCCCCCACCCACAGGGGGAAGATCCGGAGAGTACGCTGGCCACGGAAGCATTTGTACACCTCGTAGAGCCTATTGGGAGATGCGAGCAGTGTGTGGGCGGATATTATCCTGCTGAAACAGAGCATTGGGCCGCCTCTGAAGGTACGGGAGTGCCACCGGCCGCAGCAGATGCTGCACGTAGCGGTGGGCATTTAACGTGCCTTGAATACGCACTAGAGGTGACGTGGAATCATACGCAATAGCACCCCAAACCATGATGCCGCGTTGTCTAGCGGTAGGGCGCTCCACAGTTACTGCCGGATTTGACCTTTCTCCACGCCGACGCCACACTCGTCTGCGGTGACTATCACTGACAGAACAGAAGCGTGACTCATCGGAGAATACGACGTTCCGCCATTCCCTCATCCAAGTCGCTCTAGCCCGGCACCATGCCAGGCGTGCACGTCTATGCTGTGGAGTCAATGGTAGTCTTCTGAGCGGACGGACGCCGGGAGTGCAGGCCTCCTTCAACCAATCGACGGGAAATTGTTCTGGTCGATATTGGAACAGCCAGGGTGTCTTGCACATGCTGAAGAATGGCGGTTGACGTGGCGTGCGGGGCTGACACCGCTTGGCGGCGGATGCGCCGATCCTCGCGTGCTGACGTCACTCGGGCTGCGCCTGGACCCCTCGCACGTGCCACATGTCCCTGCGCCAACCATCTTCGCCACAGGCGCTGCACCGTGGACACATCCCTATGGGTATCGGCTGCGATTTGGCGAAGCGACCAACCTGCCCTTCTCAGCCCAATCACCATACCCCTCGTAAAGTCGCCTGTCTGCTGGAAATGCCTCCGTTGACGGCGGCCTGGCATTCTTAGCTATACACGTGTCCTGCGGCACACGACAACACGTTCTACAATGACTGTCGGCTGAGAAATCACGGTACGAAGTGGGCCATTCGCCAACGCCGTGTCCCATTTATCGTTCGCTACGTGCGCAGCACAGCGGCGCATTTCACATCATGAGCATACCTCAGTGACGTCAGTCTACCCTGCAATTGGCATAAAGTTCTGACCACTCCTTCTTGGTGTTGCATTTGCTCTGTCAGTCAGTGTATTTATAGACGTTATCAGTGACGATTTTAAATAGTGTCTTATGCAGCAAGGACTGTAATTATTCACATAGCATCATAAAATTAGAATACGAGCTAAACTGTGTTTTACGACAGTGAATGATAATATCTGTGATTACTAATCGCGCCAATTGAACTTTCCGTGTTCAACTATCACCTCCCAGAGCAACGGAAGTCTTGGTGAAATACTTCAAGATCCAGATACATCAGACATCATTTCATCTATGGTACCCATAGAGGGACGTCAACGTGGTCTCTTCATGGAACATGGCCGAGTTCGAGTCTCCGCCCGCACTCCGCGGAATGTTCCAGACTCCCATTCAACATTTGTAAGCAAAATCTTCTCTTCTAAGTGAGTAGTCACAAACTGACTGACTTTCTTTTCATTAATCCTCAGCAGTGATATTCTCATTGCTACGTGTGAACGATATTTCATAACTTTTCCTCATTACCAAGAAGTTCATATTTAGTGATAGATTTATTTTTCAAATTTAATAACTAATTCATGTTCACATTACGTAGAAGAACTTTAGGGTTTTCAAGTGTTTTATGATCCTTATTTCAATGCTAACGAACTGAGAAACATTCATCAAGAAGTTAAATTTTTATTTCAATTTTCAATAATAAGTATGTGTTCATTCCTGTTTGGATTTAATACTTAGAAAGACTCTAGGTTCAAGACAAATACTTAGTGTTTTCATAAAAGTTAAAAAGACTATAGGATCAGTGATATTCATTTATTTTCGCGAACTGACTTCAAGAAGATTTCCGTTTAAACCTTTGATTTTGATGAAAGATTTGTGTCCTATATTAATACTGCAGGGTGATGAATGTCTGAACTTTATAAATACATTTTTAACAAAAGTATAACCATCTATTATTCCCCCTGCGGTTCTATCCTGCTCTGTATCGGATCCAAAATCACTTTCCACTACCTGAGGTCCTTCAAATGCCCAATACCCACGAACGTTTCCTGGTACAGAGATGATTGAACAATAATATATTGTGCGCCAACGTTCAGGGCTCGATTTGGAGCCATGCCAAAAATAATAGATGGCACCGCACATGATTAGGCCTCGATTGGAGTCACGATACCAGATATAATAGATAATCGCAACGTTCAGGGTTCGATTTGAGTCATAATAAATTTCAATTTGAGTACAGGGTTCGACTGCCGCTACTACGAACACGAAGAACTTATTGTATTTGACTTAATCCAATATTCTGGAAACATGGATAATTTACTTGCAGCAATCGAAGCCCTCAGGCTTAGCATTAACGATCAGAATGCTAAGGTCGATAGGTCTAATATCCAGATAGTACAAATACAGGCGCAGATTGTAGAGTCTAATAACCAATTAAAAACTCAAATGATCGAGTCTAATTACCAATTACAGGCACAAATAATTGATTCTAATACTCAACTGCAGGCACAAAATACTCAACTGCAGGCACAAAATAGTCAACTGCAAGTGCAATTAACTGAGTCAAACAGCAAGGTCGAAGACTTAACTTCTAAAATTGACAGGACCTTGGAAACCAATTTTGCAGAGGCCGATAAAGTTATTAATAAAAGGCTCACTGAATCCAGTGCCCTTATCGAGCAACGGTTCCGTGAAGCAGGAACTCGCCTCGAAAAGAAACTTACAGACTCAAGCGCACAAGTTGAAGCCACATTAGAAAACATGCGGGACCAGTTCGTTGAACACTTAGAGTCTATGAAGGAAGAAAGAAAGACAGAAGTCGTTAAGTCTTTAGACAAAGATCTTAGATATGTTCTTCCTTCTGTTCAAGCATTTTCCACCGAACTCAAAGATTTACGAACTGAATTTCAAGAATCCCATGGTAACATCTCGCAAGCTTAAGTAAAGCTAGCTCAGGTTCAGGAAAACATTCGAGATGCATTAAAGAATGACGTGGACAAATTACGAAGCGAGATAGGATTAATTAAAAGCACGCAAGGAGAACTCGACAAGCGTATTACAGGACAACTAGACAGCACTCACACCCAGATAGCTGCTTTCTGTAAGGACGTACAAATCATCAAAACTGACTTGAGGACCGAAATAAATGATTTAGACGCCTCAATTAATTCCAAAATTGAGAACTTATCCGAAGAGGTTAATCAAATTAAACTCAGAGATCGTACGACTGACGTGTCAATTCCTGGTTCATCGAGGGAAGTACATAGCACAACAACCCTCATTAAAGTACCGGATGACAAGCCAGTCAAATTTTCAGGACGTGACGAGTACACTGCCCGAGAATTCTTGTTAAATGTCGACGATTACCTGCAAGAGAATAGGGTAGAAGACGACAGAAAACTTAGAATCGTATCTAAGCTTCTAGAAGGACGAGCCTTATCATGGTTCATAGCTTTTAAGAGCAACTTTAAAAACTATGACGAGTTTAAACAGGCACTTCTTAAACGTTTTTGGGATGCTGAGACACAACACCTCGTCAAGATGCAACTATACGCTAGAAAATACAACACTTCAGTCAAAACTTCTCGATATTCCGATTATTGCCTAATGCAATTAAAAACCTACAATTTTTAGATCCGCTTTTACCAGATATTGAGCTCATTCAGATCTTGACACTTCAATATCCTCCTCATGTCCAGGAGATATTGGTCGCTGCCAACATTAAAACATTGGAGCATTTCGACGCTACTTTGCGCAGGCTAGACACGGATAATACCCAATCTAATTTGAAGACTAACAGGAATAGAGAAATAAGTACGAACTCTACAGACATAAAACCGCCGGAGAGAGAGGAACCCAGGTCACGTGAAGAAGGCAGAACAAGCCCTACCAACCCTGCAAGATTCCGAAATTTTAGACGTCAGAGGAATCAGGACAGACACCCTTACCAACCAAGGAATTCATGGAGACAGCGTGGTGGTGGTGGTGATTATTGTTTTAAGAGGAAGTACAACTAGGCAATCATTCTCTATATAACACTAATCAGGGGGAAAAATGGAAGGGGTCCGACATTCGAAAAATGAAGATATCGGCCAAAAGAAGACAAGGGCCACGAAGGGCGTGAAAATGAAAGACTCCCTAGCCCTCGCAAACCTAATAGCGTCGGGGTAGGAAAAGAACAAGAGTTGACCAAGAGAGGGCGGAAAGGATAGAAGAAAGTGAGGAGCCTGGCACAAGTACGTGGAAGCAATGCCAGGTCTCAGCTAAGGGCCCCATGGTCGCCAACCCACGCTCCAAAGTTCAGAGCCCCTGAGGCCCCTTTTAGTCGCCTCTTACGACAGGCCGGGGATACCGTGGGTGTTATTCTACCGCCCCCACCCACAGGGGGAGAGACAGCGTGAAAGCACTCCTGAAGGAAATCGCGAGTCCAGAAGACGGGGCCTCGAAAGAAGATGGAGGGATACACAGGAATACGTCTGGGAAAGAAACCGCAATCCTGATGAACCTGGAGCCACGTCCCTGGAATACCAACGTCAATTCGGACCAAGAGAGCAACGATCGCCTGACCCTGAATCAACAGGCGCTATAAAAAACGCCGATCACACAGTAAGAAGATTGACTACAATACACGATGAGGACGAGATGTCAGATTATTGTATTGTTGTCATCAATTACTGGCACATTGACGATTCTGAATTACCGTTCGAAGACGCACAGGCACCAAGGCCAATAATTACGCGTTCATTACCTGTTATAACAGTACGCACAGGCAATTTACAGATGACTACGCTCATCGACTCTGGAGCGCAAGCTTCTTTAATTTCTGATAGGCTTGTGGACTCACTTAAAAATCAGAACAATATTTTATTATTACCTGCAGCTCAGATTAAAGTAAGAGGGATAATTCCTGATAAAGTAGTAAAGTGTAAATCCCAAGCATTTTTGGAATTTGAAATCAATAACCAGTCATTCGAACACATATTTTTGGTTGTTTCACGTCTTAACTTCAACCTAATACTTGGATCAGATTTTATGATCAAATACAAGGGAACCATTGACTATGATGCCAACCTCGTGAAATTAAAGAATAATTCCGTGGGACTGCAGCTGATAGAACGAAGCGACCTGGAAGTTCAAGAGAATCGAGCCCATTTCGAAGAAGCCGGTGGTGACAATATTGAGCCCGGTACGAGCGAGGGAGCACCAGCCGTAGCAGAAAGTAGATTGGGTCATCAGATTGAGGACAGTGTAGAGTCCCTATTCAATGAGAACATAATAGGTCCGGATTATGTGATCTCAATAGCCAGTGTGGTTGAAGACCCGGAAATCAGATTAAAATTGGAGGAGGCTAAAATGAAGTTTCACAAAAGTTTCCATGTGTGTTCGACGATAAACCTGGAGAGATAGCTGGTTATGAGTATCATCTCAATGTAAATGCCTTGTCCCCTTACCAGAAAAAGCCTAATCCCATTCCAGAAAAATATAGGGAAGAAGTTCGTGATCTAATTCACAAAATGACAGATGATGGGATAATTTCGCATTGCGTAACTAAGTACTTGAATCCATTGGCCATAGTGCGTAAGCCTAACGGCAATATCAGGACTTGTCTTGATGCTCGGGTCCTAAACGACCAACTGACCTTAGAATATGACCGCCCTCCACCACTTAAGGATATCATCAGAAGATTCCACGGCATGAATTTCTTTAGTTGCCTTGCCGGAACTTCTTCATATTATCATATAAAATTGGATGCTGAAAGTAGACTTTTCACAGGCTTCTTATTTGAGAATAGGACCTATGTTCTTAACAAAATGCCATTCGGAATTAAGAACTCTGGAACTGTGTTGATTAGAGCCTTAGAAAAACATTTATCCGATGAAGTGAAGGACATAACTACGATTTATGTTGATGATACTTTGATTGCATCGAGAACATTCGAAGAGCACGTGAGAGATGTCAACCTAGTCCTACAGGATTTGGAGAAGAAGAATTTCAAAATAAACGCCCAGAAAAGTCAGCTTTTCCAAACATCAGTGTTATTCCTAGGACATATAATTAGTGGTAACGGAATTCAGCCTAACCCTGCTAAAATTAAGAGCATCATTGACTTTCCTAAACCTCAGCGCATTAAAAACGTGAGACAGTTCTTAGGACTCTGTCAATTTTTCTCTCAACATTGTCCAGATTATACTGAGACTGTAGCTCCTCTTCAGCAACTTCTTCTTAAGAATAATAGATGGAAATGGACTGAAGAATGTGAACGAGCTTTCCTTGTCACCAAGGACATGGTGAAAAACTCTGTCAAACTAGTTTATCCAGATTTCTCCCTTCCGTTCTTCATAGACTGCGATGCCAGCTCTGTAGGAATAGGTGCTGTACTGTATCAAGTGAGACCTGAAGATCCCGATCACAGACTTTTCATCTAATTTTTAAGTAGAAAACTACCACCTCACGAAAAGTCCTACACCATAACGGTACTCGAAGCTTTGGCCGTTGTCTATTCTCTCCAGTATTGGAAGAAAATCATTAATGGATATCCCATTACGATTTACACAGACCATAAAGCTCTGACATTCATACTATCGCCAGACATGAAAAATGAAAGAGTTACTCGATGGGCTCTCTTCATACAGCAGTTCAACCTCAAAGTAATACACAAGCCTGGTCGTAAGAATGCCTTAGCAGATGCACTTAGCCGCAACCCTGCTGACGTCATCGAAATTCACGATGTTAACGTCATGAATGATGATGACGAAGAATTTCTTCGCAAACTGCGCTACCTCGCCCAGATGCAACGAAGAGACGCCAATTGTAGAGAATTAATCCGGTTTTTATCGGGTTCGATTCCCGTCGATGATGATGACTTCCCACGTCTTCAACGATTGTCTTCAAACTACTGCTTACAGAATGGAATCCTTATGAAATACATTGAATTAGCCAGGACGCAATGCAGGATTTATGCACCTGTGAAAATTAGGAAGGCCATCATATGGCATTGTCATTCAATTTCAGGTCATGCTGGTACTGATAAAGTTCTCAACCTTATTAAGGAGAGATTTACATGGGAATACCTTAGGCGAGACACTAGGAGAATTTTCCGGTCTTGTGACTTGTGCCAGCGGAACAAGCCGAATAATTACCTCCTCAAGGAATTTCCCAAACCGCCTATCCCGAAAAAGCCCGGAGAAATTGTGGCAATCGATCTGTACGGCCCGTTGCCAAAGGCGACCAAGGGGAACAGACATGTCATTGTTGTTGTGGATATCTTTCCCAAGTATACTATGCTGTTGCCTATCCAGAAGGCTAATGCCGGTAACATATTAAGGAGGCTGAAAAACACACCATTATCCCTGAGATGGGAAAGCCTGAATACTTATTGACAGATCACGGAACTCAGTTCACTTCAGTAGAATTCAAACAGGCTTTAGAAGAACTCAACACCAGTCATATCATGAATTCTATCAGGCACCCGGAAGCTAAACAAGCTGAAAGTATAATGAGAGAACTCGCTAAATTCTGCCGAATTTACTATAGCGAACATCACTGGAAGTGGATCGAGGTATTGCCAGTCATGCAAAGGATTGTAAACTCTACTGTGCATGAATCCACTAACGACATTCCTCAAAGCCTGCATCGAAGAATAAAACCAGAGCAAACTTGGGACAGAATTCTACCAGCTCTACCAGACGTGATTGTGCCGCAACAAGTTAAGATCAACGACGCGCTGACCCGGTTAAGACATGCAGCCGCCATCAGAGAACGACGTCAACGTAATAGGAAGTTCAGAAGACCATTAAATCCTGGAGACATAATTTTAATACGCAGACCAGCTACTTCCAACCCTGACAGAAGGATTTACGCTAAATTTTCTCCGCTATTTGTCGGTCCTTACCGTGTCCGCACTATATTGAGAAACGGAGCTTATGAAATTGTAAAATTGGGTGGCACTTTTGAGGTTATTTATAACTCAGCCAACTTAAAACAATACAGTATGTACCACAGGAAGAGTAAAGCCTGAAAAAATATCCTGCGAATTTTCTTTTCGACAGACCGGGGGCCGATGACCTCCGATGTTAGGCCCCTTAAAACAACAAGGATCATCATCATCATCACCATTTTCGACAGACCAGGGGGAAGATGCACCAGGAATGCCTAGGCCCTGGCACATATGGATTAAAAACTTTATTTCAGCATACAATTCCCTTCCGATGTGTGAAAAGCTGAGCGAAGGAACATTCCAGTAACTACCAGACTCCACGAGCAAGCCAGGCAAGGTCAAGTGACGTCACCTGCCGCTTGTAACTTGCCTCCCCTAGAGACGTTTCTCGAAGTTATTTTTCTTTCATGAACTTTTTAACGCCTTAACCGATTGCAACTGGACCAACGCTAAATTGTAGCTGACGTAATAAAAGTTAAACCCAGCGAATTTCAAGTTAATCTGCAAAGTAGTTTTTGAATTATGACAATTTAAATTTTGAGACGAATGTGCACTGTCAGTCACCTGATTCATAGCGCCACCCCTCCTGGCGGGGATATATATTCCACTATGTCAAGGCCGGCAAGCAATGTGTGTGTGTGTGTGTGTGTGTGTGTGTGTGAGAGAGAGACAGAGGGAGAGAGAGCAGTCTGACCCTCGTACAGTCTGTCAGTGCAGTCTCGTTCGCGAAGGAAGTACACTCTGTCGTGTTTCGTGAGTCCGTAATTATGGCCATAATCGATCACCGGTGAACTTGTGAAAGACGTTGCACCGTATTTATTCTATCGTGCCGCGACTACGATAAAATTCAGGACATTTCGGAACATTACACTTGTAAATTTTTTGAAGTGAGAAGTCAAGTATTCGATATTCACAGACTAGCGCATGACATGTGAACTTTGTTAATTTTGCATAATAGTGAACTACTACGATATCTCAAACTGTCGTGTGTGATAAACAGAAACCATCAGTTACGATAACCCTAATAATTCTAGGACTCATTTCTTTTAAAACAGTACATCCTTGAACTGTGTCTCTTTATTTACTCAGTGTTCGTGCCATATCAGGACACGACGTTCTCCAGTAATAAACTTGGTGATTATTAAGAAATTTTTATTAGATAATTCATGCTGATATAATATAATCACGATCAGAAAATAAGCTTTATCTGTTTACGATATTGGTTCAGAGACTGTGATCAGAGACTGTGATAAAAATTATTACACGCTGCATTTTTCAAGTGTTTGAACTGTGTATTTATAGACGTTATCAGTGACGATTTTAAATAGTGTCTTATGCAGCAAGGACTGTAATTATTCACATAGCATCATAAAATTAGAATACGAGCTAAACTGTGTTTTACGACAGTGAATGTTAATATCTGTGATTACTAATCGCGCCAATTGAACTTTCCGTGTTCAACTATCACCTCCCAGAGCAACGGAAGTCTTGGTGAAATACTTCAAGATCCAGTTGCATCAGACATCATTTCATGTATGGTACCCATACAGGGACGTCGATGTGGTCTCTTCATGGAACATGGCCGAGTTCGAGTCTCCGCCCGCACTCCGCGGAATGTTCCAGCCTCCCATTCAACATTTGTAGGCAAAATCTTCTCTTCTAAGTGAGTAGTCACAAACTGACTGACTTTCTTTTCATTAATCCTCAGCAGTGATATTCTCATTGCTACGTGTGAACGATATTTCATAACTTTTCCTCATTACCAAGAAGTTCATATTTAGTGATAGATTTATTTTTCAAATTTAATAACTAATTCATGTTCACATTACGTAGAAGAACTTTAGGGTTTTCAAGTGTTTTATGATCCTTAATTTCAATGCTAACGAACTGAGAAACATTCATCAAGAAGTTAAATTTTTATTTCAATTTTCAATAATAAGTATGTGTTCATTCTTTTTTGGATTTAATACTTAGAAAGACTCTAGGTTCAAGACAAATACTTAGTGTTTTCATAAAAGTTAAAAAGACTATAGGATCAGTGATATTCATTTATTTTCTCATTAATATTGGAGGGTGATGAATCTCTGAACATTATAAATAAATTGTTAACAAAAGTATCACCAACTATTATTCTCCCTGCGGTTCTATCCTGCTCCGTATCGGCTCCAAAATCACATTCAACTACCTGAGGTCCTTCTCATGCCCAATAACCACTAACTTTTCCTGGTACATTACCGTAATTATCCAGTGAAATTACCGTGAATTCTCTTTAACTTGTCTTTAAATCGATGTTTACAGGCTTATCGTGTTATTTAATGTAACAAATTATTACCTTCGTGATAGTTTGAACGGATATCTGTACGAAATATCGGAAAGGTAGCGACAGAAATTACAATGAGTTACAACTCCTTATGATAATCTGCCTTTGTAAGTATAATACCAACGAACCTACAGATATTTAAAAATATTGATTTAAAAGTTAATATTAATACCTAAAGTAATTCCTAAGCCTAAATTCGAAACAAAGTACCGCTAGCTAGCCTACTTAACCTAGAAAACGTAATCTACTGAACACCGAATGAATTACTTGTTATAAAATTCAAATAAATAACACTACTCCCAAATTCTACCAACAAGCACTAAACACCAATATACAAATAGCACTAAATTGAACGCACACACACAAAATTTAAATAATTTCAATAGGTTTTTAATACCTTTTTAGGAAACAGCAAGCAAATGCTCCTTTTAGTTACCATTTTCTGATGGGCTCATATTTTGTTCCTGGTCAGTTTTCATCATCTGTTTCACATCACCTTCATTTAAGTGTCTACAGAAGGCCCAGTAGTTATGAACTTCTCAACAGCCGAAGCTTGCACTGCACTGTATCCTGCTGCAAGTCATGTGGTCAACTCTTTCCATGTTGCGTTCACTGGAGAGTGGTGGTAGTTATTATTGTTTTAAGAGGGAGTACAACTAGGCAACCATACTCTATATAACACATCTTAAAAGAGATAAAATGGAAGGGGTCCTACACTTTGAAAAGTGAAGGTATTGGCCAAAGGACAAGGGCTACGAAGGGCCTGAAAATGAAATGCTTCCTAACCCTTGCAAACCTAATAGCATCGGGGTCGGAAAAGAACAAGAGTTGAACATGTGAGGTCAGGTAGGATAGATGAAAGTAGGAGCCTGGCACAAGTAAGTGGAAGCAATGCTAGGACTCACCTGAGGACCCCGTGGTCGCCAAAACACGGAGCCCCTGGGGCCCCTTTTAGTCGCCCCTTACGACAGGCAGGGTATACCGTATGTGCTTTTCTACCGCCCCCACCAACTGAGGGATGGTGGTGGTGATTATTGTTTTAAGAGGAAAAACAACTAGGCAACCACCCTCTATATAACAGTAATCAGAGGGAAAAATTGAAGGGATCCGACACTTCGATAAATGAAAATATCGGCCAAAGGAAGACACGAGCCACGAAGGTGGTGGTAGTGGTGGTGATTATTCTTTTAAGAGGAAGTACAACTATTCAATCATCCTCCATATAACACTAATCAGAGGGAAAAAATTGAAGGGATCCGACACTTTGAAAAATGAAGATATCGGCCAAAGGAAGACAAGCCACGAAGGGCGTGAAAATGAAAGAATTCCTAGCCATCGCAGAACCTAATAGCGTCGGGGTCGGAAAAGAACAAGACTTGACCAAGGAAGGTCGGATAGTATAGAAGAAAGTGAGGGGCCTGTCAAAAGTAAGTGTAAGCAATGCCAGGACTCAGCTAAGGGCCCCGTTGTCTCCAACCCACGCACCAAAGTTCAGCGTACCTAGGGTCCCTTTTAGTCGTCTCTTACGACAGGCAGGGGATACCGTGGATGATATTCTACCGTCCCCACCCACAGGGGTTGAAAATGAAATACTCTCTAGGCTTCCATACATAATACCGTCGGGGTCGGAGGAGAACAAGAGTTGACTAAGGGAGATGTGGTGGTGGTGATTATTGTTTTAAATGTAAGTACAACTAGGCAACCATCCTCTATTGAACACTTATCAGAGGGAAATAATGGAAGGGATCCGACACTGCGAAGAATGAAGATATCGGCAGAGGGAAGACAAGGGCCACGAAGGGCGTGAAAGTGAAAGACTCCCTAGCCCTCGCAAACCTAATAACGTCTGGGTCGGAAAAGAACAAGAGTTGACCAAGGGAGGTCGGATAGGATAGAGGAAATTGAGAAGCCTGGCACAAGTAAGTGGAAGCAATGCCAGCACTCAGCAAATGGCCCTATGGTCGCCAATCCAGGCTCTAAATTTCAGAGCCCCTAGGGTCCCTTTTAGTCGTCTCTTACGACAGGCAGGGGATTCCGTGTGAGTTATTCTACCGCCCCCACCCGCAGGGGGACCAGGTCCCCTGGGGCGCTCACCCACAGGGGTACCAAATTTCAATCAATCAGTCAATCAATACTGATCTGCATTTAGGGCAGTCACCCAGGTGGCAGATTCCCTATCTGTTGTTTTCCTAGACTTTTCCTAAATGATTTCAAAGAAATTGGAAATTTATTGAAATTTATCTCCCTTGGTAAGTTATTCCAATGGCTAACTCCCCTTCCTATAAATGAATATTTGTCCCAGTTTGTTCTCTTGAATTCCAACTTTATCTTCATATTGTAATGTTTCCTACTTTTATAAACGCAACTCAAACTTATTCGTCTACTAATGTCATTCCACGCCATCTTTCCGCTGACAGCTCGGAACATACCACTTAGTCGAGCAGCTCTCCTTTTTTTCTCTCAATTCCTCCCAGCCCAAACTTTGCAACATTTTTGTAACGCTACTCTTTTGTCAGAAATCACTCAGAACAAATCGAGCTGCTTTTCTTTGGATTTTTTCCAGTTCTTGAATCAGGTAATCCTGGTGAGCGTCCCATACACTGGAACCATACTCTAGTTTGGTTTTTACCAGAGACTTATATGCACTCTCCTTTACATCCTTACTACAACCCCCCTCATAACCATGTGCAAAGATCTGTATGCTTTATTTACAATCCCATTTATGCGATTAGCCCAATGAAGATCTTTCCTTATAATAACTCCTAGATACTTACAATGATCCCCAAAGGGAACTTTCACCCCATCAACGCAGTGATTAAAACTGAGAGGACTTTCCCTGTTCGTGAAACTCACAACCTATCTTTTAACCCCGTTTATCAACATACCATTGCCTGCTGTCCATTTCACAACATTTTTGAGGTCGCGTTGCAGTTGCTCACTATCTTCTAACTTATTTATTACTCTATAGAGAATAACATCACCCGCAAAAAGCCTTACCTCTGATTCCACTAATTCACTCATATCATCAGAGCCCCCGGGGGTGAAAATAAAAGTCGCCCTAGGGCTCCATACATAATATCGTCGTGGTGGTGATTATTGTTTTAAGATAAAGTACAACTAGGCAATCATCTACTATATAGCACCAATCAGAGGGAAAATATTGAAGGGATCCGACACTTCAAAAATGAAAATATCGGCCAAAGGAAGACAAGGGCCACGAAGGGCGTAAAAATGAAATGCTCTCCAGCATTCCATACATAATACCGTCGGGGTGGGAAGAGAACGAGAGTTGACCAAAGGAAATCGGATAGGATAGATGAAAGTGTGGAGCCTCGCACAAGTATAAGTGGAAGCAATTCCAGGACACCGCTGAGTGTCGCATGGTCGCTAGGCCACGCTCCAAATTTCAGAGCCCCTGGGGCGATGTCTTGTTTTATTCTGTGGTTACTTTACTATTTGAATGATTGAAACTCTTGACTTTCACTAACTTTAACTCTGTCTCAATTCATGGAAACTGATATATCGCCAGCTCCTGTGTTGGAGAGGGGATGATTACTGTTAAGGAACGAAGCTAATAATTTATAATTTGACTTTTATTAGTGCTAAAGAATCAGCGGCGGGCTGTAAAGCGCCCCTGGTATTCCATCTGCGGGGACTATTACACCATGCCAAAGAAGCACCCAAGAAGTCGGTGAGTCTTATATTTTAAAATATACGTATGGATATGATCATATATTTCTTGCCGTCTTTATACCAGACTTGTACTGATACTGATGACCATCAATCTCTTATGAACCCTAATTTTTACTTAACCTATGCCGGTAGATGTTTTGTTACTTTTCAGCATAATATCATTTTCTTTCCATACATTTTTCCCAAAGTTCACATATTTTAAAATACCTTTGTGGTAGAAAACCATACCACCAGCTTCCTGACTGTGATGCAATGCTTACTGAATTCTTTACTACTGCCTCATGGTATTGACCTCACATCTACATACAGTACCGGTCTAAAGTTTAGGACCACATTGAAAAATCATGAAGTTCCATTTATAACCTAAAATTTTGCTACTAGGCATCTGTATCTTTTTTCCTGAACTCTTGCATCTAATATGATATACATCCCCTGATCTCAGTGATTTACGCCAAGTATTGTATAAGTTATACAATTTTAAATGTTATAAGGTCACATCCAAAAGTCTACATTTTTGGAAATATTATGTACTGTATCCTCTAATTGGTTTCACGTATCACCACCTTGCAAGTATCACCAACAAGATTTTTCTGTAGACTTAGGAATAGGTGGGGTGGTGGTGGTGGTGGTGATTATTGTTTTAAGAGGAAGTACAGCTAGGCAACCATCCTCTATATAACACTAATCAGAGAGAAAAAATGGAAGGGGTCCGACACTTCGAAAAATGAAGGTATCGGCCAAAGAAAGGCAAGGGCCACGAAGTGCATGAAAATGAAAGACTCCCTAGCCCTCGCAAACCTAATAGCGTCGGGGTCGGAAAAGAACAAGAGTTGACCAAGGGAGGTCGGATAGGATAGATGAAAGTGAGGAGCCTGGCACAAGTAAGTGGAAGCAATGCCAGGACTCAGCTTAGGGCCCCGTGGTCGCCAACCCACGCTCCAAAGTTCGGGCCGTTTTAGTATAAATATAAAAATTCCGTATCACCACGTATCACCATCTTGTAGAGAATTGGCAATAAATATGAAAATTCCGAAAAAATGCGGCACCCATTTTTGTGGGTTTTTTTTGAAACCAGTGCTAAAATAGTCAATTTTTCCTTGTGCTTGTCATAGGTCTCAGTGTGAACTATCGACATCAGAAACGTATTCTTGGATGCCATCCACAGAGTGCAAATGGAACTATCAGGGCAGGTAAGTTTGACGCCGATAGCTCACACTGAGACCTTGGGCCATACATGAAAAAGGCAAAGAAAAATCAACAATTTTGGCCCTGGTTCAAAAAAATAAAACAAGAAAAAAACCGGTGCCGCATATTTTCGGAATTTTTATATTTATACTAAAACGGCCCCCACCTATTCCTAAGTCTACAGAAAAATCTTGTTGGTGATACTTGCAACCAATTAGAGTATTCAGTACATTATATTACCAAAATTTTTGATTTTTTTGTTGTGACCTTCCAAGAGTTAAAAATTCATAACTTCTACAGTACTTGAGCTAACTCAATGCAATCAGGCGACATATATCCTATTAGATGTGAGATATCAGAAAGAAAATTACAGAGGTCTAGTGGCACAATTTTAGGTTTAAGATGACATTTCGTGATTTCTTTATGTGGTCCTAAACATTTGACCGGTACTGTAAGGTAGTTAGGGATGCCTCTAGACAGATCATACTACCTAAGTGCGGCCTCCAGTTATGGCGCAATGCTCGATGAAGCTGGTGAAATGGTTTGAGTAAACAGCAAGCAAATGTTCCTTTTAGTTACCATTTTCTGATTATCTCATATTTTGTTCCTGGTTCATAATGAAGAAACCAATTTTCATCATCTGTTTAATCACTTTAATATCAGTATCTAAAGGAGGTGGTGGTGGTGTGTGTACTTATTGTTTTAAGAGGAAGGACACCTGGGCAACCATCCTCTATATAACACTAATCAGAGGGAGAAAATGGAAGATATGAAGATATCGGCCAAAGGAAGACAAGGGCCACGAAGGGCGTGAAAATGAAAGACTCCCTAACCCTCGCAAACCTAATAGCTTCGGGTTCGGGAAAGAACAAGAGTTGGTCAAGGGAGGTCGGATATGATAGCTGAAAGTGAGGAGCCTGGAACAAGTAAGTGGAAGCAATGCCAGGACTCAGGTAAGGGCCCCGTGGTCGCCAACCCACGCTCCAAAACTCAGAGCCCCTGGGGCCCCTTTTAGTCGCCTCTTACGACAGGCAAGGGATACCGTGGGTGTTATTCTACCGCCTCCGCCCACAGGGCGATTGACCAAGGGGGGTCGGATAGCTCAGATGAAAGTGAGGGGCCTGGCACAAGTAAGTGGAAGCAATGCCTGAAGTCAGCTAAGGTGGTGGTGGTGGTGGTGGTTATTGTTTTAAGAGGAAGTAAAACTTGGCAACCATCCTCTATATAACACTAAACAGAGAAAAATTATGGAAGGGGTCCGACACTTCGAAAAATGAAGGTATCGTCCAAAGGAAGACAAGGGCCACGACGGGCATGAATATGAAAGACTGTCTAGTCCTCCATAGAGTCGATCGGGTGGAGATGCCTATAGGGGGCAGATGCCTATAGCTTCGTACTTCCGTCGGGTACCACCAGATCGCAACACAAACTTCTCTCGCGCTTCTTGGCCTCAGTTGGCCGTTGATTCCTATATGAACTGTTTTCCCGCTCTGTTATCAAGAAATTCAAGGTAAGAAATTAAGGCGATGCCATGTTAATAACGCGGAGTTGTTTTAAAGTGTTTATCAGCCTATCTAATTAGTAGGATATGCATATCTTGTTATGTGTTGGGCATGGTGGATACTTTGTAGTGTAGGTTGTTAAATTCACTTCCAAGCTGCCATACTGTGCACGTTGCGGAAAGTGGCATCTCAGCCCGACCTTCGGTAGCGATGCCACTTTTTCTTGGGGGTAATATGCCACATTTGATTCCTTAGATATAACAATTTCTTAGAGATAGGATAGGAATGGCAGGAGGGGGAGTATTCATTCTCGTGAAAGAAGAATTTGTAAGCTACGAAAAAGTTAAAGATGACAAGCACGAAATTCTAGGGGTAAGTCTCATTTCCAAAGATAATAATCAACTTGATGTCTTTGGAGTGTATAGACCAGGAATGGGTAGCACATCAGCTATGTGGGAAACGCTAAGGAGAGGAACGTGATTGTAGCGGGTGATCTCAATTTACCAAATGTCAATTGGGAAGGTAATGCGAACGACAGGAAGCATGACCAACAAATGGCAAATAAGTTAATATGGGAAGGGCACCTGATTCAGAAAGTGATGGAACCAACTAGAGCGAACAATATTCTGAATGTGGTGCTAGTAAAACCAGATGAGCTCTATAGAGAAACCGAAGTAATAGATGGTATTATTGATCACGAAGCCGTTTTTGTCGTAGTTAAAAATAAATGTCAAAGAAAGGAAGAGATTAAAATTAGGATTATTAGGCAGTACCATATGGCTGATAAAACAGGCATGAGGGGGTTTTTATTAAGTAACTATGATCGGTGGAAAGCGGTAAATAAAAATGTAAACAGACTCTGGGATGGGTTTAAAGCAATTGTTGAGGAGTGTGAAAATAGGTGTTAAGGAATGGTAAAGACCCACTATATTATAACAGGGAAGTAAAGCGACCAAGGAGGAGGAGCAGGTTGGAAAGAAATAGAGTTAGAAATGGCTGTGGAAGTAAGGAGAAATTGAAGGAGCTTACTAGGAAATTGAATCTAGTAAAGAAGTCAGCTAAGGATAACATGATGGCTAGCATAATTGGTGGCCATACTAATTTTAGTGAAAAATGGAACAGTATGTATAGGTACTTTAAGGCAGAAACAGGTTCCAAGAAGGACATTCCAAGAATCATTAATGAACAAGGGGAGTGGGTATGCGAGGATCTTCAAAAGGCAGAATTATTCAGTCAGCAGTATGTAAATATTGTTGATTACAAGGATAATGTCCAGATAGAGGAGGTTGCTAATACTAAAGAAGTATTAAAATTTACCTATGACAGCAATGACATTTACAGTAAGATACAAAAGTTGAAAACTAGAAAAGCAGTTGGAATTGATAATGTTTCGGGGGATATACTAAAGACAATGGGTTGGGATATAGTACCATATCTGAAGTACTTTTTTGATTATTGTTTGCATGAAGGAACTTTACCAAATGAATGGAGAGTTGCTATAGTAGCCCCTGTATATAAAGAAAAGGGTGATAGACATAAAGCTGAAAATTATAGGCCAGTAAGTTTGACATGCATTGTATGTAAGCTTTGGGAAAGCATTCTTTCTGATTATATAAAACACGTTTGCAAAATTAATAACTGGTTTGATAGAAGGCAGTTTGGGATTAGGAAAGGTTATTCCACTGAAGCCCAACTTGTAAGATTCCAGCGAGATATAGCAGATATCCTGGATTCAGGAGGTCAAGTGGACTGTATCGCGATTGATCTGTCTAAGGCATTTGATAGGGTAGATCATGGGAGACTACTGGCAAAAATGAGTGCAATTGGACTTGACAAAAGAGTGACTGAATGGATGGCTCTGTTTCTAGAAAACAGAACTCAGAGAATTAGAGTAGGTGAAGCTTTATCAGACCCTGTAATAATTAAGAGGGGAATTCCTCAAGGCAGTGTTATTGGACCTTTATGTTTTCTTATATATATCAATGATATGTGTAAAGAAGTGGAATCAGAGATAAAGCTTTTCGCAGATGATGTTATACTGTACAGGGAAATAAATTACAAGACTGTGAGCAACTGCAAAATGACCTCTATAATGTTATGAGATGGACGGTAGGCAATGGTATGATGATAAACGGGGATAAATGTCAGGCTGTGAGTTTCCCAAATAGGAAAAGTCCTCTCAGTTTTAATTACTGCATTGATGACGTGAAAGTTCCCTTTGAGGATCATTGTAAATACCTAGGTATCAATATAAAGAAAGATCTTCATTGGGGTAATCACATAAATATGTTTGTAAATAAAGGGTGGTGGTGGTGGTGGTGATTATTGTTTTAAGAGGAAGTACAACTAGGCAACCATCCTCTATATAACACTAATCAGAGGGAAAAAATAGAAGGGATCCGACACTTCGAAAAATGAAGATATCGACCAAAGTAAGATAAGGGCCACGAAGGGCGTGAAAATGAAAGACTCCCTAGCCCTCGCAAACCTAATAGCGTCGGGGTCGGAAAAGAACAAGAGTTGACCAAGAGAGGTCGGATAGGATAGATTAAAGTGAGGAGCCTGGCACAAGTAAGTGGAAGCAATGTCAGGACTCAGCTAAGGGCCCCGTGGTCGCCAACCCACGCTCCAAACTTCAGAGCCCCTGGGGCCCCTTTTAGTCGCCTCTTACGACAGGCAGGGGATACCGTGGGTGTTATTCTACCGCCCCCACCCACAGGGGGGTGTAAATAAAGGGCACATGGTCATGAGAGTATTTAGGGGTTGTAGTAAGGATGTAAAGGAGAGAGCTTATTTGTCTGTGGTGAGACCCCAACGAGTATGGTTCCAGTGTATGGGACCCTTGCCAGGATTACTTGATTCAGGAACTGGAAAAAATCCAAAGAAAAGCAGCTCGATTTGTTCTGGGCGATTTCCGACAAAATAGTAGCGTTACAAAAATGTTGCAAAGTTTGGGCTGGGAAGACTTAGGAGAAAGGAGACGAGCTGCTCGACTAAGTGGTATGTTCCGAGCTGTCAGTGGAGAGATGGCGTGGGAGAACATCAGTAGACGAATAAGTTTGGATGGTGTCTTGAAAAGTAGGAAAGATCACAATATGAAGATAAAGTTTGAATTCAAGAGGACAAATTGGGGCAAATATTCGTTTATAGGAAGGGGAGTTAGAGATTGGAATAACTTACCAAGGGAGATGTTCAATAAATTTCCAATTTCTTTGCAATCATCTAAGAAAAGGCTAGGAAAGCAACAGATAGGAAATCTGCCACCTGGACTCCTGCCCTAAATGCAGATCAGTAGTGATTGATACACATCCCATGAACATATATCAGGACATCAAACCGTGACAGGAATGAAAGAGATTATTCAGATAATAGAGGATGCGCTCCTCCCTCAGAGAAAGACAACAGACTTGAAGATCCGGCGGAATCAGCAATTGCAAATAAGACAAAGCCAGGAACGTCCTTTGAAGCAATTTCTCCTATACCTAAGCGCAGAAAGAAATCATCTGCAGTTCTTGCGGAACAACATCGAATAGACGATGCAAGCGACGAGAGAAAAGAAAATCAAGAAGCCTACTACGAGTCAATCTGTTATACTAAGCAGGTCAGAGAATAACAGTGACTTTTGTGCTGAGTGTACCCTCAATTATCATGATAAAAATCGACCACAGGTAGACTGGATTCGGTACATTGTTTGTGATAAACGGTTACGTGAAACCTGTACAGATTCAGGAAAATCATGTGCAATTACTGTGGTAAAGAACTGATACAAAAGTCATTTATACAGCTGATTCCATGCGGTTAAATTAAGATTTTATGTTTTTATTTTTTGATAATCATAATAAACATGCTTTATGATTGTATTTAGACGATTTGTCCTTTGAATGACATAAAACTAGTAGTTGAAACTCATCCAGATGTAATTGCCACCTTACTGCGATGCTCGGGGTGAGATGGCTAAATACATGTCTTTATAAATAAATGTCTAAAACAAAAGATAACTAATGATTGGCATCTCTAACGGGTCTATACATAGAAAACACTAGGAAAAATACACTTGTTTTATGTTTTACTCAAACTCTCAATTTTCATGTAAATTTTTGCTCTCAAAACCCTAAGTTGGGCATCTTCCCCCGATCTACTCTATGTAATATCGTCGGAGTCTGAAAAGAACAAGAGTTGACCAAGGTAGGTCGGATGGGATACATGAAAGTGAGGATCCAGGCACAAGTTAGTGGAATCAATGCCAGGACTCAGCTGAGGGCCCCGTGGACGCCAACCCACGCTCCAAAGTTCAGAGCCCGTGAGGCCCCTTTTAGTCGCCTCTTACAACAGGCATGAGATACCGTGGGTGTTATTCTATCGCCCCCACCCACAGGGGGAGACTCCCTAGGCCTCCGTACGTAATACCGTCGGGGTATGAAAAGAACAAGTGTTGACAAAGGGAGGTCGGATAGGATAGATTAAAGTGAGGAGCCTGGCACAAGTACGTGGAAGCAATGACAGGACTCAACTGAGTGCCCCGCGGTTGCCAACCCACGCTCCAAATTTCAGAGCCACTGGGGCCCCATTTATTCGCCTCTTACTACTGGCAGGGGATACCGTGTGTGTTATTCCACCGCTCCCACCCACAGGAGGAGTCATGGGATATGCTTTCAGGTCACCCCTAAGTGCTTTGGCAGACTTTGATGGCACAGTGATACGTCAGAGACATTTTGCTTCCGCACGTTCTATCCCTAATGGCACAGTTCCCTGAGACAATGTTCTAACGAGATAATGCATGTCCACACACAGCACGTGTGCCTGTGAACTGCCTACAGCATGTTGAATTCCCCCCCGTGGCCAGTAAGCTCCCCGGGCCGCTCCTTCGTTGAACGCGTATGGGATGACATTGGAAGGGGTGCTGGTGGTGGTGATTATTGTTTTAAGAGGAAGTACAACTAGGCAATCTTCTATACAACTCTAATCAGAGAGAAAATATGGAAGGGATCCGACACTCCGAAAAATGAAGGTATCGACCAAAGGAAGACAGTGGCTACGAAGGGCATGAAAATGAAAGACTCCCTGGGCTTCGGACACGTAATACTGTCATTATCAAAAGACAACTAATGTTGACCAAGGGAGGTCGGATAGGATGGATGATAGTGAGGAGCCTGACACTAGTAAGTGGAAGCAATGCCAGGACTCAGCTGAGGGCCCCGTGGTCACCAACCCACGCTCTAATGTTAAGAACACCTGGGTTCCCTTTTAGTCGCCTCTTACGGCACGAAGAGGATACCATGTGTGTTATTCTACCGCCCCCACCCACAGGGCTATGTGTTGTACGATTGATTGATTGATTGATTGATTGATTGATTGATTGATTGATTGATTGATTGATTGATTGATTGATTGATTGATTGATTGATTGATTGATTGATTGATTGATTGATTGATTGATTGATAAAGCGCCTTTTGGTGTTACATCTGAGGGGACTATTACAGCATGCCCAAGAAGCACCCGAGAAATCGGCAAGTCTTATATTTTAACATATAAGTATGGATGTGATCATGTTTATCTTGGCGACTTTAACTAGACTTGTACTGATACCAATGACCATCAATCTCTTATGAACCATAATTATTTCTTAACCTATGCCGGTATATGTTTTGTAACTTTTCAGCATAATATCACTTTTTTCCATACATTTTTCCCAAAGTTCAGCAAATTTGAAAATACCCTTGTGGTGAAACTCCTTTCCATACCTTACTGATAATGATGCCAGCTTACTGAATTTTTTACTGTTGCCTCACAGTAGGCCTATTAACCTCACATCTACGGAAGGTAGTCAGAGATTCCATGACAGGCCTCTAGACAGAACATACTCCTTAAGTCGGGCTCGCGTTATGGTGCAATGCTCGATGTAGCTGGCGATGTGTTTGGAGGAAACAGCAATCAAATTGAATGGATGAAAACCATAACGGTATAAGTAGCATTTTGGTCATTCAGAGAAAGAGGCATTTTAACATCTTCAACACTCATATAAAGCATGCTATTTGTAATTATACCACCCATCACTAGAGCTTAGAATATTACCGCTATCACTTGTATCTCTTTGCTGGTGAAAGGATACATCCTCCCGAAGTTACATCCTACACTAAACTCGTTTTTAAAAAAAATGTCACTTATTCCGTTATGGTTTTCATCCATTCAATTTTCCTTTTAGTTGCCAGTTTTTGATGATCTCATATTTTCTTCCTGGTTCATGATGAATGAACCAGTTTTCATCACCTTTTACACCATCAGTTTCATTTCAGCGTCTGTGGAGCTGGTGATTATTGTTGTTTTATGAGGAAGTACAACTAGACAACCATCCTCTATATACCACTAATCAGTGGGAGAAAATGGAGGGGATCCGACACTTAGAAAATGAAGATATCGGCCAAAAGAAGACAAGGGCCACGAAGGGCGTGAAAATGAAACATTCGCTAGCCCTCGCAAACCGAATAGCGTCGGGGACAGGAAAGTATAAGAGTTGAGCAAGAGAGGTCGGATAGGATAGATGAAAGTGAGGAGTCTGGCACAAGTAAGTGGAAGCAATGCCAGGTCTTAGCTGAGGGTCCCGTGGTCGCCAACCTACCCTCCAAAGTTCAGAGCCCCTGAGGGCCCTATTAGTCGCCTCTTACGACATGCAAGAAATATCGTGTGTGTTTTTCTACCGCTACCACCCGCAGGGAGTAACGGAATCGAGCTAGCTTTAAGATGAGACGCTGTTTTCTTAAAAATGGCGTTGATAGGGCATTATTTAGCACCTTGGGGTTGGGTAATGGTTGTGGTAGTGGTGATTGTTGTTTTAAGAGGAAGTACAATTATTCAACCATCTTCTTATATATCACTAATCAGAGAGAAGAAATGGAAGGGATCCGACACTTCGAAAAATGATGGTATCGGCCAAAGGAAGACAAGAGCCATGAAGGGCGTGAAAATGAAAGACTCCCTAACCCTCCATACGTAATAACTTCGGGGTTGAAAAAAGACAAGAGTTGACCAAAGAGATCGTTTAGAATAGATGAAAGTGAGGAGCCTGCTACAAGTAGGTGGAAGCAATGCCAGGACTCAGCTGATGGCCCCGTGGTCGCCAACCCACGCTCCAAAGTTCAGAGCCCCTGAGGCCTCTTTTTGTTGCCTCTTACGACAGGCAGGGGATACCGTGTGTGCTATTCTACCGCCCCCACCCACTGGGGGATTGTACCAAGGGAGGTAGGACAGGATAGATGAAATTACGAAGCCTGGCACATTTAAATGGAAGCAATACCATTACTAAGCTAAAGGCCTCGTGGTCGCCAACCCACACTCCAAATTCCTGAGCCTCTGGGTCATTCTTTAGTCGCCTCTTACGACAGGCAGGGGATACCGTGTTTGTTAAGCTACCGCCCCCACCCATAGGGGGGACCTTTCGGGTGGGATCACTGAGATGTTCTTTAATCTTGCTATTATAGTCAAAGGTATTCATGACAGCAGTGGCTTTTCCTTCGCCAGCCTTCATCACTACGAATCCTCGTTGATTTTCATTTCTTAGGAGCATATCGCTCTTTGGAAGTAACGTTAGGGCGAGGAGGTGTGAAATGTCTGATGATGGTGGCGGTTTCAAAACGAATTTCATCAGCGATATGATCCGATAATAGTTTTAGAGTAGCCTTAACACCACAGCTGATCTTCTCAGACATAGGAGTATTCAAATTCGTCCTTGAAAAAGAAGAAAGCGATAAGGAAACCTTGTGAAACACAAGGTCCAGACGATTGAAAGAGTCCACTTCTAACACCCGACCTAAAGAGAGATGATGCTCACCTGAAACAGAATCCAGTTCTCTTCTCAAAGCATTAATCCGCTCTGAAAGAGAATGAAATTCCCTCTACGTAGAACTGTACGCGTATGTGACGATTTTAACACTGCGATTTTAGGGACCATTTTATAGTCTTGACATCTAACACAGAATATTAGAGACGGTAGTATACGAGCCTTTTTCAATCTAAGACGTTCAAAGCGTTTCATGTCGTAGTGAATACTCTCCCATAGAATTTAGTAATCTTATGACGTAGACTTACCTGACCTCTAAATGACGTTGTAATACTTAAATTCTGGGGTTATTAGATTGTGTAATGCTACTGACACGTTTCTAACCTGCGATCAGAATGGTCTTCAGAGTTATAACAAAGATTGTTTTGGCAACCGTCACTCCATAGTAACCAGACTCAAGATAAGAGAGATTCTGTTAGAAATCTAGTTCATTCCATTGCCTCCAGAGTCAAGGAGAAATGTGAACAATGGAACCATTATCTGTTCAGTTATAGCCATCACTTTTGTAAAAAAATTCAGGTGTTTAGCCATTTCTATCGCATCACGAATGATTCTAGGTATAAAATGTTTCCCAAATGATCATTAAGTACGACATGATCTGCCGCAGCAGACTTTTCTGGCTGGCAAAGACATAAGTGCCTGCGATGTTCCTTAACCATCGTTGCTACCTTCCTACATGTTTGGCCAACATAAACCGATCCACAGGAGCAAGGAATCGTGTATACAAAGGGCACTAGGAAAGTTTTACAATACGAAAATCGGTTGGCTGGACACCCCTGTTATGGTGAGGGATGGAAAGAGAGGTGAAAACCAGTCTAGAAGAAAGCAAGGCGCGACCTTCACACCAGTTGTTACCGGTACCAAGAAGTGGGATTGAAAGCAAGTTAAGATGCCAGTGTGGTCTAAAGGTGAATATCGCGCAATAATTGGCTACAATTTTGCTCGTGGATTAACTGTTGACCAGTGCCTGCAGGAAATGACTCCTGTGCTGGGGAAAGACTGGGAAAGTGATAATTTGCCAAGCCTGTTCAAAAGAAGTAAGTACAGTGTTTATTAAATGCTTAATACTTTCATTTCCTATACGGCAGGCCTACTAATGTTTTTCACACGATTTCTCAAAGTTAATCTTCTGTTTTGTTTTCTGTCCCTTCAGATAAAATGTTTAAAGAAATACTGTCTTGACCAGCACAAGAACACTGCTACACATGTTGAAGACAAGAAAACAAGCAACAGGCCTGCAGCCATTTCTACACCAAATGGAGGACAATTCTCAGAAAACCTTCAATACAGAGCTCTGCCGTGCACTGGTTGCAGCGAATATCCCATGGAGGAAGCTGGACAACCAAGAGTTCAGGGGTTACTTGCAAAAACATACAAAGAGAATTATTCCCAACCAATCGACTCTCAGGAAAAACTATCTGGAGCCATCTTATCAATCTGTAAGTTTAAATATTATTTTATCTCTCGGTGTTCAGTATTGTTTTTTTTATTTCAGTAAAATATATGTGTACAGTATTAGGATTATGACAACTAATTTTAGTAAATACTGGGTTTTAGGTGCTACAAAATATAAGGGATGACGTGGGTGACTCTCCCTTTTAGCTCTCGGTAGACGAAACCACAGACAGCTGTGGTCGAATGATTCGCAATGTAGTCATTGGTAAACTGACGTCCAGCAAGCCTGGGAGACCTCACTTAGTCCTTGCAAAGGAAATTGAGGCCACTAATCATGCCACGATGGCTCGCATTGTTAGAGACGCTTTGCGTATGTAATTCTTTCACACTCAAATCATTTCAAAAAAGTATATAATACAGTTCTAATTTAAAAATGAATAACGTATTTAAACTGTCATGTATGTTTTATTCAATTTCTCTATTTATTCTTTCAGGAGTTTTATAACTAACATTTATTAAACACAATGTGTACATGAGAGTTGTATATTACAGAAATCTGCGTAAAATGTCAGCGAGTTTGTCCTTGCTATGCAATCGAGTAGATGATACTGTTCACAGCATTGTCAACTTTGTGGCTAAGAAAGGATAATGGCGAGAAACTCCTAATTCTCCTCACTAACAGTGCTTCATATATGCTGAAAGCCGGAAAGGCATTAAAAGTGTTTTTTACGAAGATGACGCATGTTACATGCCTGGCTCATGCACTTCATAGACTTGCCGGGGAAGTGACAGCTACGTTCCCAGAGGTAAATGCAGTTATCACGAGTGTGAAGAAAGTGTTCCTGAAGGCTCCTTCGCGGATCTCAGCCTTTAAGAATGCACTCCCTGACATCCCCCTTCCACCTCAGCCTGTTCTGACCCGTTGGGGCACGTTGTTGTGTGCTGCCCTATTCAATGCCGAGAATGTCAATAAGATTGGAGAGGTAAGTAGCATTAACGGTCTTAAATTTACTTTTATGCTTCAGGTTATCAACCATTTTTCAGCAGTTTTCCTAGGAATATTCTTTTTCTTTTATATTTAATGGTTAATCCTAGGTGTATTAATGCAATTATTGTAGGGAGTGTAACACATATAACACTGTATAAATTAGGTAAGTGAAATGTTATGAAATTTTGCAGGTAGAAGACAGTTTTGATGAAGACGGAGTAAGCATTATAGAAGCTAAAGCTGCACTGGCCAACCCGAAGATTTCCACTGGAACAGCTATCTTCCAAAATAAAGCAGTTGGAAGACAGAGAAATTCCTCTTGTGAAGGCCGTAGGGACTGTTCGTGAGGTGGAGGCGACAATGGTTAACCTTAAAGGACCGAGAGGAGCTCAGATCAGTGCCAAATTTCGTAGCATAATGCAGAGGAATCCCGGCTGGAAGGATGCTTTGGCCATTGCTGCTGTTCTCGCAGGGAACGATGCAGCACCACCACTACCAGGTTTCACCCCAGCAGAGCTAATTGCTTTCACATACTGTCCTCTGACCTCATGAGAAGTGGAGAAGGTCATTTTCACAATTTAAAAATTTAAAATTTAAAAATATATTAACTGATCAATCAATCAATCAATCAATACTGATCTGCATTTAGGGCAGTCGCCCAGGTGGCAGATTCCCTATCTGTTGCTTTCCTAGCCTTTTCCTAAATGATTTCAAAGAAATTGGAAATTTATTGAACATCTCCCTTGGTAAGTTATTCCAATCCCTAACTCCCCTTCCTATAAATGAATATTTGCCCCAGTTTGTCCTCTTGAATTCCAACTTTATCTTCATATCGTGATCTTTCCTACTTTTATAAACGCCATTCAAACCTATTCGTCTACTAATGTCATTCCACGCCATCTCTCCGCTGACAGCTCGGAACATACCACTTAGTCTAGCAGCTCTTCTTCTTTCTCTCAATTCTTCCCAACCCAAACATTGCAACATTTTTGTAACGCTACTCTTTTGTCGGAAATCACCCAGAACAAATCGAGCTGCTTTTCTTTGGATTTTTTCCAGTTCTTGAATCAGGTAATCCTGGTGAGGGTCCCATACACTGGAACCATACTCTAGTTGGGGTCTTACCAGAGACTTATATGCACTCTCCTTTACATCCTTACTACAACCCCTAAACACCCTCATAACCATGTGTAGAGATCGGTACCCTTTATTTACAATCCCATTTATGTGATTACCCCAGTGAAGATCTTTCCTTATATTAACACCTAGATACTTACAATGATCCCCAAAAGGAACTTTCACCCCATCAACGCAGTAATTAAAACTGAGAGGACTTTTCCTATTTGTGAAACTCACAACCTGACTTTTAGCCCCGTTTATCAACATACCATTGCCTGCTGTCCATCTCACAACATTTTCGAGGTCACGTTGCAGTTGCTCACAATCTTGTAACTTATTTATCACTCTATAGAGAATAACATCATCCGCAAAAAGCCTTACCTCCGATTCCACTCCTTTACTCATATCATTTATATATATAAGAAAACATAAAGGTCCGATAACACTGCCCTGAGGAACTCCCCTCTCAACTATTACAGGGTCAGACAAAGCTTCACCTACTCTAACTCTCTGAGACCTATTTTCTAGAAATATAGCAACCCATTCAGTCACTCTTTTGTCTAGTCCAATTGCACTCATTTTTGCCAGTAGTCTCCCATGATCCACCCTATCAAATGCTTTAGACAGGTCAATCGCGATACAGTCCATTTGACCTCCAGAATCCAAGATATCTGCTATATCTTGCTGGAATCCTACAAGTTGAGCTTCAGTGGAATAACCTTTCCTAAAACCGAATTGCCTTCTATCGAACCAGTTATTAATTTCACAAACATGTCTAATATAATCAGAAAGAATGCCTTCCCAAAGCTTACATACAATGCATGTCAAACTTACTGGCCTGTAATTTTCAGCTTTATGTCTATCACCCTTTCCTTTATACACAGGGGCTACTATAGCAACTCTCCATTCATCTGGTATAGCTCCTTCGACCAAACAATAATCAAATAAGTACTTCAGATATGATACTATATCCCAACCCATTGTCTTTAGTATATCCCCAGAAATCTGATCAATTCCAGCCGCTTTTCTAGTTTTCAACTTTTGTATCTTATTGTAAATGTCATTGTTATCATATGTAAATTTTATTACTTCTTTGGCCTTAGTCTCTTCCTCTATCTCGACATTACCCTTGAAACCAACAATCTTTACATACTGCTGACTGAATACTTCTGCCTTTTGAAGATCCTCACATACACACTCCCCTTGTTCATTAATTATTCCTGGAATGTCCTTCTTGGAACCTGTTTCTGCCTTAAAATACCTATACATACCCTTCCATTTTTCACTAAAATTTGTATGACTGCCAATTATGCTTGCCATCATGTTATCCTTAGCTGCCTTCTTTGCTAGATTCAATTTTCTAGTAAGTTCCTTCAATTTCTCCTTACTTCCACAGCCATTTCTAACTCTATTTCTTTCCAGTCTGCACCTCCTTCTTAGTCTCTTTATTTCTCTATTATAATAAGGTGGGTCTTTACCATTCCTTACCACCCTTAAAGGTACAAACCTGTTTTCGCATTCCTCAACAATTTCTTTAAACCCATCCCAGAGTCTGTTTACATTTTTATTTACCGTTTTCCACCGATCATAGTTACTTTTTAGAAACTGCCTCATACCTGCTTTATCAGCCATATGGTACTGCCTAACAGTCCTACTTTTAAGAGATTCCTTTCTATCGCATTTATTTTTAACTACCACAAAAACAGCTTCATGATCACTAATACCATCTATTACTTCAGTTTCCCTATAGAGCTCATCTGGTTTTATCAGCACCACATCCAGGATATTTTTCCCTCTGGTTGGTTCCATCACTTTCTGAATCAGCTGTCCTTCCCATATTAACTTATTTGCCATTTGTTGGTCATGCTTCCTGTCGTTCGCATTTCCTTCCCAATTTACATCTGGCAAATTCAGATCTCCCGCTACAATCACATTTCTTTCCATGTCGTTTCCCACATAGCTTACTATCCTATCAAATAATTCCGAATCCGCATCAGTGCTACCCTTTCCCGATCTGTACACTCCAAATATATCATGTTGCCTATTATCTTTAGAAATGAGCCTTACACCTAGAATTTCATGTGTCTCATCTTTAACTCTTTCGTAGCTTACAAATTCTTCTTTCACCAGAATGAAAACTCCCCCTCCCACCTTTCCTATCCTATCTCTACGATACACACTCCAGTGCCGTGAGAAAATTTCTGCATCCATTATATCATTTCTCAGCCATGATTCAACTCCTATTACAATATCTGGTAAATATATATCTATTAAATTACTTAATTCTATTCCTTTCTTTACAATACTTCTACAGTTCAGCACTAACAATTTTATGTCATCGCTACTTGATTTCCAGTTCCTTGTTCCCTCATCACCGCTCCCTAGGCCATCCCGTTTCCCTGAATGTACCTCCCTATTACCCTTCCAAACAAATTTCCTAACTTATACGTACCACTGCAGTTTAAATGAAGGCCATCCGAGCGCAGATCCCTATCTCCTACCCACCCATTATTATCTAGAAATTTCACTCCCAGTTTCCCACATACCCACTCCATAGTCTCCATAGTCTCAGGCAAAGAGTAAATGTGCAAAATTTGGAACAATATCTGGTTGTCCACTGCAATATGTGCGAAGATTCGTTTGAAGTGTCCTGTTCGCATAATAAATCATTGTCTGTAAGAGATAAGTGCCTTCAATTGTATTAATAATATTTATAATAAATAATAATAATAATCATTATTACTTTTGCCTTTTCATGATTTCGGTGGTCACTTGTTCCTTGGCGTAAACCCTTTAGCTGAGAACGAAGTGGCATGATTCACATATACTGAGTAATTTTAAATGATAAGCAGATGGTATATTCGGGTTGGTTTTTAGTGCCTATTTTTGCCATTTTAGCACATATATTGCGATTTTTAAGTGCATATTTGCCTGCCTATTTAGGGTATTTCTAGTGGCTATAAATCCTCACCTTATTTGAGTATTATGCTCATAATTTATTTTATTAATTCAATCAATCAAACAATCAATCAATGATCTGCACTTAGGGCGGTCGCCCAGGTGGCAGATTCCCTATCAATTGTTTACTTCATATTTACATTTATTTATAATATTGCTTCAGTACATTTTTCTTAAAGTTTTCAACAAACTTGGAAATGTATTTGTCAATGTTGCAGATATTAGAAATACTTCCGCCGATCACGATCACGATCACGATTATTATTATTACGGGGATTACCCGTGGAATGCAGATGTGAAAGAAGGTGCGGGCTGGAATGGGTCTAACTACGAGCCAAGAAATGAATTAAAATTTTAACAAGGGTTATATTTTTGAAAATAGCAAAACTTAACATTTTGCACATAGAATTTGAAAATTTAACAACAAGTCAACAAAATCAACAATCAGGTGCATGACTAGGAAAAGCCAAGATTCAGAACAATTCTGGGCTTTACGCCCCTCGTTTTACAATTTCCTTGAGCTCATAGCTCAAAACACATATTTACCAAAGGGCAGAAATCCCCTTCATACATGGAGCACTTACTCCCAACTTTGAATATCTCTGAGGTACCTTTACCACGAATGAAAGTGCTGACCCGCTCTCAATTTTCTGAGCCTATCAAAGGCCGCAACAGACTTTACCATTAACTGCCCTCAAGGCACACTTACAAAGAAACAGGGGTATCTTGTACCCAACCTACTGAGCCTAAGTAGAAAAGTAACAGGCTAAGTTAATGGCCCAAAATGCAAAATGAATGGAGGCGTGAATTTGCACTCCTACAGGAAACTTCTCAAAACCTAAGAGGCACTAGGCCGAGAAAACAGGGGCTATTCCCAAGCTATGGAGGTGACTCGTATAAAGAATGAAGTTAACACATTAGGGAAGAGTAAAAAAAGTTACCAAAACGTAGTCACCTCAAGACAAAATGAAGGGGAGCTCGAGAGGGTAAAGCACTCTCTATCCCAGAATTACAGTTACAGATTTAAGTTTTACATAAGCCGGCAGAATTTACATTTTGAAAAGATAGGTTACATTTGTAAAAGGTTTCGGACCTTCCCCGCGGGTTAAACTGCTGAGCTTGCAAGAAATAAAGATGTTAAATGGCCATTACCTTATTGAAGGGCTGCTGCCTGATGAAAGAGGCGCTACCCGCCTCCTGCTACACGTCCATACATTAAGCTAGATGTTGATGAAGTGGCCAGGAGACGTGAAAATCAGCAGTTTTTATACCCTCGGGGAAAGTTCGAGACCTTTCATGAATAAAACAGCCACACCCCCTTAATTTTATTGGACCATACAAAATATACACTCAAGATCGAAGAAGAAACCTGTGATTGGCTGAAAATTAATTACAGAAATCCTGGATTGATTAAATTCGAAACTGGCGGAAAGAAAGATAAATATTGCCAACCCAAACAATGAATGAACGAAATTTAGTAAATGCAAAACTTATGAACACAAAACTTCTTCAACAAAGTTCTCTCACTTCGCACTAGGGTGCATGATCATAGTTTTGTGGAGATATCTATGAGACAATGTACAAACTTCTTGATAAATAGTGAACAAAAACACGTCGAAATTAACACAGTGACATCTTCAGAGCAAAAGTTTAAGTAGATCCAGTTTTTAAAGTTCAGAGTTTCTCCTGTAGAGGAGGATTTATTGGCGCAAGATTTAAAACTGCGACGTAGGGGTGTACCAGCCGGTACAATTATTATTGGATCATTTTATTGCTTTTAATGTTTAATACGCTAATAATTAACTCATGGTTTATCTTAATTATAGGTTTTATTTCCTTGTATCCGGAAATCATATGTGTGCACAAGTACTTGTAGCTTGTTTAGCCGCAAAAATAAAGCTCATTGCTACAAATACAAATGCATGTACATGCTTCCGTATAATGGCAGCGATCAAAAATATGCAACCGGTCCTATTTTCTTGGAGATGCGACTGTCGCTGTCTGGAAATGAGAAACATGGACAGGAATGAATCTGCAAGCACAAGCGACCACTCAATCGTGGTTCAAGCAATGGTCTTCACTGTCGGTGATGACTCGAGGGCGGTTGTTGGCTTATTTGCATGTCTTGTTTGTTTCAAGATATAATAATAATTAAAGATGATTCATACCATTTGATATCGATTGGCTAGTTTTATAGTGCATATAAATGCATACATACGGAATACGCGCATATTCTTGACATACAAGCATATAAATGCATAAATTATAATTTTTATTATTGTATAAAATAACGTATATTAGTGTATATTAAAATCGCTAAAACAACGCAAAGAAGTGAATACGTAACTCACCACTGGAAGCCTTTAGAATGTTGTTTTTGACAGTCGACAGCTTGACGATGTGTAAGTTTTTCTTATCTTTTTTTGCCCTGGCGTTTTGGTATTCGGTTTGGATGTTGGAATCATAGAAAGATTATGTTTTACGAGACCTGAAGTAGCAAGGAGGAAATATCCTACCTTGATACTTGGCAGGACCAAACTACCAACCCCAAAAAGTATTCTTACATAGAAGAATTAAAACAGAAACAGCCTGAAACTAAATAATGCCAACATTTCCTTTGTTCCCATGGTCTTGTCACTAACAGGACTAATTGTCTTGTTCAGACCAATATTTTGTAGCTGTAACCAATCTTTGCAGTTGATCTTTCGTGTTATTCAGTATCTGTGGATAATGTGCCGACGTTGGCAAGCCTGCTTAGTACACTGCGAGCTCGCCGGTGCTATCGCAATGTTGGAACTATAACCTACACCTTCATGTTTTCGTTCTATGATAATCAGTAACCAAGGGCACCCATACCGGGGGCAAGGTGGGGCGGCCTCCCCTCCCGCCTAGCTCTCAGGGTAAGGCAAAAATCTAGTGTAGTCAGATGATTTCCTTTCAAAAAATGATTTAAAAGTCAGTATTACGTAGAAGCGGTAGTACCGTCCCCCACCAATAGGCAGGGGATACCGTGGGTTATTCTACCGCAGAATGCAAGTCGCCATTTATCTTCCAAAATGTTAAAAATACTACGTTTCCACCGGTATCCCCCCCCCGCCCTACAAACTGTCATATGGCCGCCAATGTCGGTGACCACTAGAAATCATATCAAAAGAAAAAGCAGCAAAAATATTCTGCTTCAGCAGTTGATATTTGGAGAACCAGCCTCATACCTAGAGGAAAAACAATTACTTTGCAGACAAATTAATGAAGTTATATACATCATAAGATACTGAAATAATTGAAGTAAGAGATCAACAGCCAGGTTTTAATATTACTTGAAAAATATGTTCTCCAGTAAAAAGTTTCTAAAGAACACCTCTGTTTTAGCAGAATTTTAGATAAGCAAAATTCGACAAATTTTACATTATCCAACGTGCAACTGCAAAGAATCAACGATTTATAAGTCTAGTGCGCGCATTAGAATTAAATACTGTGACAGCCATTTTTCTGTCGTCGCAACCAGAAATCACAAGTGCGCACCTAGCCCTACTCTCCTTCCACTACGTTATTTTACCACTTTGTTCTTGTTGGGCATCTTCTTGGAATCACTCATTGATCGGTTAGGGGGCAGAGTCCTTGCAAGATAGCTGGTCGTCCTTCATGACGAGTTATAGGAGACTCATCATTTGCTCTTACGTCGGAGGCCGGTGTCAGGCGATCAATGGAGACACGAAGAGAAGTATTTTTATGGTAACCGTGAAATATTTATCAGTTTCGGCAGTCACCTGGAAAGGACCTTCGTAAGGGGACTGCAAAGGTTCCTTCACTGTATCGATTCTCAGAAGTACATTAGTACATTACACGCATGTCTTTATGGATGGACACAGATCGAGAAGTTTTGTGTTTAACATCCACAAGTTTGAGTTGCTGCATGTGCTGTTGAAGTTTGAACACAAATATTTCTGGTTCGATCTGAGATTAAGGGTTATTGAAGGATTCACGTGGAAGTGTAAAATGCGTGCTATACAACATTTGTGCAGCTTGAACTGTTAAGAGTCCTCCCTGGGTCATATGCGTTTCTTTTCTCCCAACTCTTCCCAGCCCAAATTTGCAACATTTTTGTAACGCTACCCTTTTGTCCGAAATCACCCAGAACAAATCGAGCTGCTTTTCTATGGATTTTTTTCAGTTCTTGAATAAAGTAGGCTTGGTGAGGGTCCCATAAATTGGAACCATACTTTAGTTGGGATCTTACAAGAGACTTACGTGCCCACTCCTTTACATCCTTACTACTACCCCTAAATACCCTCATAACCATATGCATAGATCTGTACCCTTTATTTACAATCATATTTATGTGATTACCCCAATAACGATATTTCCTTATATTAATATCTAGGTACTTACAATGATCCCCAAAGGGAACATACATCCCATCAACGCAATACTTAAAACTGAGAGGACTTTTCCTATTTGTGAAACTTACAACCTGACTTTTAACACACTTTATCATCATAATATTGCCTACTGTCCATCTCACAATATTATCGAGGTCATTTTGCAGTTACTCACCATCTTGTAACTTAGTTATTACTCTGTACAGAATAACATCATCTGCAAACAGCCTTATCTCTGAATCCACTTCTTTACACATATCATTTATATATATAAGAAAACATGAAGGTCCAATAATACTGCCGTGAGGAATTTCTCTCTTAAGTTTTACAGGGACAGATAGAGCTTCGCCTGATCTAATTCTCGGAGTTCTATTTTCTAGAAACTTAGCCACCTATTCAGTCACTCTCTATTCAAGTTCAATTGCACTAATTTTTGCCAGTAGTCTCCCATGATCTACCCTATCAAATGCCTTAGATAGGTAAATCACAATAAAGTCCATTTGACCTCCTGAATCGAGGATATCTGCTATACCATGTTGGAATCCTACAAGTTGAGCTTCAGAGGAATAACCTTTCGTAAACCCAAACTGCCTTCTATCAAACCAGTTATTAATTTCGCAAACATGTCTAATATAATCAGAAAGAATGCTTTCCAAAGCTTGCATGCAATGCATGTCAAACTTACTGGCCTGTAATTTTCAGCTTTATGTCTATCACCCTTTCCCTTATACACAATGGCTACTATAGCAACTCTCCATTCATTTGGTATAGCTCCTTCATGCAAACAATAAACAAATAAGTACTTCAGATATGGAAATATATACCAACCCATTATATTTAGTATATCCCCCGAAACCTTATAAATTCCAGCTGCTTTCCTAGTTTTCAACATTTGTAGCTTACTGCAAATGTCATTGTTGTCATAGGTAAATTTTAATACTTATTTAGCAGGGGCGGCTTTTCAGGTGAAGTAGGTGAAGTGCCACTTTACCATTTATTTTTACCAGAATGTTTTTTTAAATTTTATTTTTCTTATGCCATTTGTTGATTTTAGGGAAAGAAAAATTTTTTGTACGGCGTTAGGAGCACCAAGAACTCGCATCACTTGATGAGAACCAGGGGAACTCTCGAAAGCGCCGGCTGTCGGCCACCAACACTACGGCGCGTGACCTTGAGTGAAGACGAGAGCTTCAGCAGCTGGCTCTATCTACCTCCCAAGTGCCACTTGGCCTTGGTGGTTGCCATGACAACCGTGACGTCATCCGCGTACTTTACTCATAGCGGAATGTGCAAGTGAAGTTGCGGGACGATCGGAATGTTTTGTCTTCCCTGCGTCATCCTGTGTGAAGTACGAGTACTTACGATTCGTGGTTCATTCCTAGTGTTGTGCTGTTTTATTTAAACATGTATCCTGTTTATGACATAGTGTGTATTTTATTAGAAACAGCATTTACACGGTGGAGAAACGAAGATCAGAATGAAGATTTACGTTTTGGTCGCCCTACTGATTCACTGCAAATTTTTGCTACAAAGAAGTGAATCATTCCGGTAAATCTTACAATCATAGTTTCAAACGATCGTGGTTGAAGGAATTTCCATGGTTATGCTCCTCTCCAGCTCTACAGAAGTTGTTTTGTTGGCCCTGCTTGCTGGGTAAATGCAGCACGGATGAAGTTTAAGGAAGCGGAGATTGTTATCAGTGGAATTCTGTGTAGGAGGGATACTGACTGGAAGGTGATTGAGGATTTAAATGAGACTATGGGGCGGGTAAGTGTGAAACTGGGAGTGAGATTTCTAGATCCTAATGGGTGGGTAGGAGACAGGGATCTGCGCCCAGATGGCCTTCACATAAAACCGCAGTGGTACATATAATTTAGGAAACTTGTTTAGAAGGGTTAGAGGCAGGTACATTCAGGGAAACGGGGTGGCCTAGGGAGCGGTGTTAAGCGAACAGAGAACTGGAAATCAAGTAGGGATGACATAAAAATATTAGTGCTCAACTGTAGAAGCATTGTAAACAAAGGAATCGAATTCAGTAATTTAATAGATATATATACTTACCAGATATTGCAATAGGAATTGAATCATGGATGAGAAATGATATAATGGATGCAGAAATATTCTCACGGAACTGGAGTGTGTATCGAAGAGATAGGATAGGAATGGTAGGAGGGGGAGTATTCATTTTGGTGAAAGAAGAATTTGTAAGCTACGAAAAAGTTAAGGATGAAAAACCTGAAATACTGGCTGTAAGGGTCATCTCTAAAGATAATAGGTAACTTGATGTCTTTGGAGTGTACAGACAGGGAAAGTGTTACGCTGACGTTGATTCAGAATTATTTGATAAGATCATCAGCTATGTGGGAAACGATAAGGAAAGGAACGTGATTGTAGCGGGTGATCTCAATTTACCAAATGCCAATTGGGAAGGTAATGCGAACGACAGGAAGCATGAACAGCAAATGGCAAGTAAGTTAATATGGGAAGGTCACCTGATTCAAAAAATGATGGAACCAACTAGTGGGAAGAATATTTTGGATGTGGTGCTGATAAAACCAGATGAGCTCTATGGAGAAACCGAAGTAATAGATGGTATTAGTGAACACGAAGCTGTTCTTGTCGTAGTTAAAAATAAATGTGAAAGAAAGGAAGGTATTAACATTAGGACTATTAGGCAGAACCATATGTCTGATAAAAGAGGCATGAGGGAGTTTTTAAAAAGTAACTATGTTCGCTGGAAAATGGTAAATAAAAATGTAAATAGACTCTGGGATGGGTTTAAAGCAATTGTTGAGGAATGTGAAAATAGGTTTGTACCTTTAAAGGAGGTAAGGAATGGTAAAGATCCACTATATTTTAATAGAGAAATAAAGAGACTAAGAAGGAGGTGCAGGTTGGAACGAAATAGATTTAGAAATGGTTATGGAAGTAAGGAGAAATTGAAGGAACTTACTAGGAAATTGAATCTAGCAAAGAATTCAGCTAAGGATAATATGATGGCAAGCATAATTGGTGGTCATACCAATTTTAGTGAAAAATGGAAGAGTATGTATAGGTACTTTAAGGCAGCAACAGGTTCCAAGAAGGACATTCCAGGAATCATTAATGAACAAGGAGAGTGTATATGTGAGGATCTTCAAAAGGCAGAAGTATTCAGTCATCAGTATGTAAAGATTGTTGGTTACAAGGATAATGTCCAGATGGGGGAGGTGAGTAGTACTGCACCCTACGGGTCAGGGTGACCACAGTATTTTTTCCAACTAGTCAGTTAGATATCTCAGGGTATTCATGCCAACAGAAAAATGGTTAATTTTTCTATGTTTTGGTTTAACGTGCGTTCAAAGAGAAAATAATGACACCATGTAACGTTCCAGACGTCACAGTGTAATTATGTTAATTTTATTATGTGTAATTAATTCAGGAATTTAACGTCATGATATTTATCTTGGTATGTAATTTCATTATAATTCATGTTTGATCATTTGCTCACTATCATTTCATTACTTTGTAACTACGACTTGTAAACGAGGGCTGAATATCCTAATATTAACTTAAATTCTTGCGACATTCGTTTAAATTTAACTTGCAGTAGATTTTCCTCTATCTTGCCACATCACCGAGGAAGAAGGAAGGACAAATTTAAACATCAAATTCTGGGAAAAGCGAGCACGTGTTCAAGCGTTGTAACGACAGCTAATGTATTTCGACCAGAATAATTCAAACTGATCACCGCCTATATTTTCAAAGGACCGTCATGTTGCCATGGATACTGAGTGAAAGGGCTAATAGAAGAATAGTTGATATCATGGTTGGGACCCATTAACTTTAATATCTGGAGTGGGGAGAGACGTGTCAACTGATTGGACCACGTGTAGCGACCTGTAATTAGAGCCAGAAAAGGTTATAAAAGGGCGTGTTGGAGCTCTTGGCATCATTATTCTTCGGGATTCTTCTTGATTCTTCTATCTTGTATTTTGCTTTAGGTCTGATAACTTGTCTTATGGTTGTTGTACCATAGTGGACTAGTGTGATAGTTTATCACTTCTACATTCATTACTTCGTTACCACGACGTGGTACTTAGGAATTTCTGAATGATGGGTGTATAGCCACTCTCATCAGGAAGTACGAACAGCTCTGTATTAGACCAGTTTATACCAGTCTAAGACAATAGGTAGTATTAAACTAGATAGAAATGAAACTTCAGTGCACATTTTCAGTAAAGTTGGAAGGATTATTAATTGAGTATCCTCTCCACATAACCCAAGGAGGTTTTTCTAACTATGATTTAGGGCTCATCTCCAATATATGGGATAGAGCATAACAGGGAGTGATAGTTTCACAGCCATCATCCAATTAGTGGTTGATGCAATTTGCAAGGCAGGAATGGTACTTAGCTGCAGATGAAGATATCTCAAAGACGACCGGTGATGTTCCAGCTACAAGGATGGAAGCTTTCCAAGGACCAGCAGAACAAGACTACATGGTGAGCAAGCGAGTTAAAAATATTGCAAGTTTTCGCGAAGTAGAGTCATTCAACTTTCCTATTTTAAATTCAGTTCTCGTTAAACCGTCGTCCTTTATATTCAATATAATAAATAGTATTTTCCTAGTTCACTTTAATCAATCTGCCTTAATTAGCCTTTTGATTTCTAATTCTCCTGCTTAATGATTAGTGCACAATCACCCCATCCCTGTGATAAGAGTCCGTCCAAGCTTGATTATAAATTTTTATCTTTAAGTCATCAACTTAAAGATTGGCGCCCTTAGCTTGCATGGTTGCATTTCTAGTGCAATTATTGTTCTCCAAGAGGGGAAGTCACATAAATGCCGCTCCAACGTAGGGCGAGAAAATCATTAAGTACGGAGCAGTTAATGACAGTAACGATATCAGAATTCGTATTATGGGAAAAAATTTGGATATCCAAGTTGCATTAGGAGTGTTTGATTGTGGGGAGGGTCATGGCTGATCAGACGAAAGAGGAGAGGATGTTGCGCAGTGGACGGGCGATAAAAGGCAATAACGTATTGAGTTCAGAGGAAGAGTTGTGTAGTCTAGTAGAGGAAATTGAAGATAGAAGTGTAAGTAGTATGGAGAGTGAAGGCGAGCAGAAAGAAGTCAATATGGAGTCAGATGATAGTAGGATGGGGGGCGAAGCGGAAGTAAACACTAACAATGAAAGTAATAATAATGATCAGTTAATGGGAATGATGCAGTTAATGTTGAGTAAGATTGAGGACAGTAAATCTGAAATAAAAAATGAATTGGAACAAACTAAATCTGAGCTTAAAAGTGAATTAGAACAAACCAACACTAAAATTGAGAATATTAAATATGAACTTAAAGAACAGTTAGAGCAAACTAAAGCTGAATTAAGCAGGGAGATGAGGGAAAATAAGGAGGAAGCGAATCGGAGAATGGACGAACACAGTAGGCAGTTACGCGATCTGGTGGTAAAAAATGAACATTTTAATAAGCGATTAGAGGAACAGAAAAGTGAATGTGAACGGCAAGGGAAAGAGGTAGAAGAAAAGTTTGCGGAGCAGAGAAGTAAATTCCTGGAATTAATGGGGAAGGAAAGCAACTCTACTAGGAAGGAAGTAATGAGGCAGGTCACTAGTATTGATAAGAGAGTTGAGACTCAAAAAGGGGAAATACGGGTATTCAAAGACCACGTCCAACAAGAGATTGACACAGTAAAGCTTAGAATAGAAGATGAGACCCGGGCAAGTGAAGAAAGGTTTGCGATAGCTGAAGAGAATAAGATTGAAATTAGGACACTGAAAGAGAAGCAGGTTAATTTGGAGAGCGAAATTGATAGGAGAGACAAAGATGTAGAATGCCGGATGGAGAAAGCAGAAAATCAGTTAAAACAGGTGGCAAAGGATAAACAGGTTTTCACGGGAAAGCAATGTCTAGGAAATAGCTACATTAGGGAAATTGAACTACCTAAATTTAATGGGAAACAAACGAACCCGCTAGATTTCCTTAAGATGATAGAAAAATGGTTTGAAAAGCGTCTAGAGGAAGGGTCTATGGACTGGGAAGACGTTATGGAAAATATTGACCATACTTTTGTAGGAGAAACTCGGTCTTGGTTCATAGTATATAGGCAAACGATGACGAACCTGAAAGAATTCAGAAATAAGTTTAGAGAGAAATTCTGGAATGAAGCGATACAATCCCGGGAGAGAGAAAGGGTGGTATTTGGGAGGTACAAACAGCATGAGGGAGTCACTATGACCGAATACTTCCTGGCCCATGTCATGATTTGTCAGAACTTAGATGGTATAACCGAGGGGTCTGATGTAGTTAGACTACTTTTGAGACATTTTCCGGACAGGGTGAGAGAAGCGGCCTGCATGCAAAGAGTTGGTACTATTCAGGAGATGGAGAACCTACTAGGCAGTTTTGATGCTTTAGGTAACCTTAGGAGTAGAACGGAGAATATTCAGAGCTTTAGTCTTCACAACGGAATGAGACATAACGGAAGAACACAGAATCACGAAGCTCGCAATCAGTTCAGACCTCAGCATAACAGTAGGAGCGGAGCACCTGAATATAGGACAGGAAATTCCCAACGGGGGCCAGAGCAATGTACTAATGAGTCCAACGTCAATACACAAAGGGAACTTTTAAACTAACTAGTGGCTGTAATCTTAGGTCAGAATTCCAGCCTAGTACGAAGGTAGCGAAGTGTCTTGTCATGAAAGTGTTACCATATGACCTAGATGTTAGAGACGATTTGTTGTATGAACCCCAGCAGAATAATGGAGATTCAAGTAATGAAGTAGTCAATCCCGTTGTTAAATTGAAAGTTTGGGGGGCGTGGGTTAAAGTTTTTATTGATTCTGGTAGCCAAATATCATGTATTAGTTCTCAGTGGTATGAGTCATTAGTGAAACAGGGTATTCAGTTGGAGGAAATGCCTGTTAAGTCTACTTTCATCATTACGGCTGTTGGAAAGAGGTCTAAGCAAATTTGTAAACAAGTAGCTGTTCCGATCTGTATTAATGATTTTATTAGCGTTCAGATATGTTTGGTAATTCCGCATTTGATATTTGATCTTATCTTGGGATCTGACTGGTTAACGTTAAAATTGGCTCAGTTAAATTACAATGATTCAGTGCTAAATTTGAGGTGGAATAATGAGGATATCAAGGTCAAGTTTGAGGAGGAAATTCAGAGGAAAACGGAAGTTAGTACAGTGTGGAGAATGAGAGAGGTTTCTAAAGTTAATGAAGAGGCTAGTGAGGGCCTGAAGTTGTGCCAGTTGTGGATTAATGAGGATAAAATATGTGGCTTGAAAGAAGCCGTAGGTAGAAATCAGTTAAATGAAGTCCAGAAGGACAAGTTATTTGAAGTGTTGTGTGAACACGTGGAGATTTTCTCCGAGAAACCTAGTGTTACCCATCTGTATGAGCATTCTTTTTCTGTGCTGGATAAGAGTCTATTCAGCGGACCGCGGTATCCGATACCACACAAATATGCCATAGCCGTGGAGGATCAAATTCAAGCTATGTTAGCAGACGATGTGATTGAATTATCAAACAGTCAATACGTTAATCCCTTAATTGTCGTACCTAAGTGTAATATATCAATAAGTCTGTGTATTGAATGCGAGAACGTAATGAATGGTTCATATAACAGTAGTTTACGGAGATACCTGTCGTGTGAGGTGGCTGAACCGGATTGTGAGAGATAGGTCAGTAACACGGGGAAATTGCTACCTGTTATGTCAGACTACGAGCGGAATGAGTTTAACTCTCAATTGTGGTGGTGGTATTTCCTAGTTGTGTTTGTAAACAAGGGAGGTGTTTGTGTGTAGCGGTAGATTTACGCTCGTTCATTGCCGATAGATCGTCTGTTTTCTGTATGTGAGGCCATGAAATTTTATATCTTATCTGTTTTCTGAGATATTACCGAAGGCTAATTAATGCTGAGACGGCAAATAATTAATTTTCCCGTATGTGCATTTCTAACTTGCAATTATTTTACCGTGAGCTTAAATCGCGTGTGTATTCGTGTGAAGCGTATTGCATCCTGCTTCAAGATAAGGTTGAAACATTCGAGAGAGTGATTAAGGTGTAAATTGGTTGTATCATTTGTTTTCCATGGTTTTAATGTAAAAGATTGCTATCTAGCAAAGAATGTCGGAAAGATGGAGAGTAAAAGGACTAATAGACACTCGGGAGAGTTTGTAATCTGAATTGTATATATATTATGTTATATTCTCAAAGATAATCTTGTTTTAAAAATGGAAAGTTGCTCATGTTGGGCATAATTTAGTATCTAAACCTCAAGATGAACTCAAATAACAGACATTCGCAATGGTAAGCAGTCTAAGAGAGATATGGAGACAGTGAGATATAATTAATTGTATGAAAATAATGTCGCTCGTAATGGGCAGGTAATAGAGGTATTTCAATTCAATGTGGGAGTAAGTGTGTGAGTTCTCAACTCATGTGATATTTGTTAAGAACTCATGGGGGCGTATGTAACGTTCCAGACATCACAGTGTAATTATGTTAATTTTATTATGTGTAATTAATTCAGGAATTTAACGTCATGATATTTAACTTGGTATGTAATTTCATTATAATTCATGTTTGATCATTTGCTCACTATCATTTCATTACTTTGTAACTACGACTTGTAAACGAGGGCTGAATATCCTAATATTAACTTAAATTCTTGCGACATTCGTTTAAATTTAACTTGCAGTAGATTTTCCTCTATCTTGCCACATCACCGAGGAAGAAGGAAGGACAAATTTAAACATCAAATTCTGGGAAAAGCGAGCACGTGTTCAAGCGTTGTAACGACAGCTAATGTATTTCGACCAGAATAATTCAAACTGATCACCGCCTATATTTTCAAAGGACCGTCATGTTGCCATGGATACTGAGTGAAAGGGCTAATAGAAGAACAGTTGATATCATGGTTGGGACCCATCAACTTTAATATCTGGAGTGGGGAGAGACGTGTCAACTGATTGGACCACGTGTAGCGACCTGTAATTAGAGCCAGAAAAGGTTATAAAAGGGCGTGTTGGAGCTCTTGGCATCATTATTCTTCGGGATTCTTCTTGATTCTTCTCTCTTGTATTTTGCTTTAGGTCTGATAACTTGTCTTATGGTTGTTGTACCATAGTGGACTAGTGTGATAGTTTATCACTTCTACATTCATTACTTCGTTACCACGACGTGGTACTTAGGAATTTCTGAATGATGGGTGTATAGCCACTCTCATCAGGAAGTACGAACAGCTCTGTATTAGACCAGTTTATACCAGTCTAAGACAATAGGTAGTATTAAACTAGATAGAAATGAAACTTCAGTGCACATTTTCAGTAAAGTTGGAAGGATTATTAATTGAGTATCCTCTCCACATAACCCAAGGAGGTTTTTCTAACTATGATTTAGGGCTCATCTCCAATATATGGGATAGAGCATAACAGGGAGTGATAGTTTCAAAGCCATCATCCAATTAGTGGTTGATGCAATTTGCAAGGCAGGAATGGTACTTAGCTGCAGATGAAGATATCTCAAAGACGACCGGTGATGTTCCAGCTACAAGGATGGAAGCTTTCCAAGGACCAGCAGAACAAGACTACATGGTGAGCAAGCGAGTTAAAAATATTGCAAGTTTTCGCGAAGTAGAGTCATTCAACTTTCCTATTTTAAATTCAGTTCTCGTTAAACCGTCGTCCTTTATATTCAATATAATAAATAGTATTTTCCTAGTTCACTTTAATCAATCTGCCTTAATTAGCCTTTTGATTTCTAATTCTCCTGCTTAATGATTAGTGCACTATCACCCCCATCCCTGTGATAAGAGTCCGTCCAAGCTTGATTATAAATTTTTATCTTTAAGTCATCAACTTAAAGATTGGCGCCCTTAGCTTGCATGGTTGCATTTCTCGTGCAATTATTGTTCTCCAAGAGGGGAAGTCACAACCATATGTGGTCCAGCATTACGTAATTCAACGCTCAGTAGTGGATTTCGCGTACGCAAACTTCAGTAAACCTTTCGACAAACACATCTGCATAACGAGAACCTTACTCACTAAGTATAACTACAGACTACCATTACAAATGAAAACTCATTCCATTCTATAAAAAATCAATCAAGAAACACATTTATTAAATTATCAAGACTTGCGAAAGAAATGGTTAATATCAAATATTGCTCATGATCTTCCAATTGTCAACCTAATAAATGAATATTCTAATTCCTAAATCAAATATTCTAAGTCAGCGCTGGCTTATTCCTAAACTAAGTTTTCATATCTTAACATTCTGGGTCGCGTATTCCTGAAATGAATTGTTGCTTTGTTTCATCTTTCTATTAAAATTTACATCTGGTCATTTAAGTATACAGTATATCATAGTCTTCTGATCACGGTCAAAATTCGGTATATCAGTAAATTATTCCATCACTCACGGTGTTAATTATACACCCTCATCAAAAATACAATCATTACATTGTTCAAATTATCGTGGAAATGAACTGAATATGAATAAAAGTGTTCTGAATACTAGTATCAGTGACCTAAGTTACATTGAAAATTATCTGAGTTCGTTGGTGCAGACTACAGTGAAGAAAATGAAATATTGAATGACGCACTAAGCTTCTCGGTCCAATTGCCACTTAAGTATGGCTCCTAGCTAAATATTCGCTCTAATAATATTTCAGATTAACAAAGCATCGATGATATCCTACGTAAATTTCAAATAATTTCCCTACTCTAGCTATATAATTTCTTATGTAACGTATTCCAGTTCAATATGCACGTAGCCAATAACCATTTTTTCATATATGGATGTGCAAGTGCCTACATTAAGATATTTCAACACTACATTACCATACTAGTTACATCCTAGTTTGATCTTCCACGCCATTAACATTCATTCAGAATACGACACAGTCATGCATTCATATACCCATCACCGGTTGTTATAATAGTCAAACCACTTTCACACTTCATTAAAATATGCGTAATTTTATTGTCCATACCTTGCTATAGTTCGTCCCTGGGGCATACGTATATTCCGTAGTCGCTTTACTTGTGCTCCTATATCGCACATTATATATATATACGTTTTACTTCCTGTTAATCTGCGCAATAATACATTTAAAGTATCATATATACTTCATTATTTCATTACTAACCTTCGTTTCAACCCATATTTAATTCATTTAACATCTATATTTATCGCTTTTGACCTCCAATATTAATTAAACACAACGATACGTATCACTCCAATAGCGCAGAATTCGTTCCTCAAAACGCATTTTGTCATACAATTTAACATATAACCCCAAATTCAGTATCTATTTTTTTCAATATAATAACACAGCAAAGAGTATGGTAATTTAACTTAACCAATTCAAACATGCATCCCTCTGTGACGTAAACTGGGTTTGACTGGTATTACATCATTCATGGATCTTTCTAACTAACCGGGATTCTATGAAACATATGTTACACTACGTCACACTTTTAAATCGTATTCTTACTTCCTTGGATAAGATGATAATTATAGTAAATGCGTTACCAATCTTTCACGAGATATCGTCTTAAATATTTCACACTGCACTTTCTTGTATTCACTGCACACTTAGTTATCTCACGTTTAGGCTATTCAGATCTATTGCGTATACTGGTAATACTCTACATAAGAAATTATACTACTTAGTACCCGTGCTTCGCTACGGAATTCTACATTTTGTACAGAATTCTAGGTTAGCTGGTGTACGCGTTGTGAGCAAGATTGTATGAAATTGCATAGCTCTTAACGTTCGCCCTAGAAATGCGACGGGGAAGTCACCAAACATCTTTTCTCCTATGAAGACGGAGTTAGGGAATTTTCACTGTAATGGTAGACCCGCTTGAATACCATCAGTCACAATCAGGTTGGGGAGCTTTCATTATAATGGTAGACACTCACTCTCCACCTGCCTTTTTACATCAATAGAGAGACTGTCTTAGTGGTTTTTCCACCTGAAATGAACATGCATTACAATGACGTCAGTAGGAATGGCGCGATTAAAAGCAATGCTTTCATATGAAATACTCGATCAAATAGAAAACTACACATTTTCTCACTTTTAACGAACAGGACTAAGCTGCCGATCTAACAGTCCAAAGTTCCAGAGCAGGAATGACCAAGCCGCTGCCGTGAGCTGTGAACACTCTTCGTCGAATATTGGAGTGTCCCAGGGCAAAAACTATGCTCTTTTACTATTCGATTTCCTAGGAGTATCCGATGAGTCGGAAAGTATCAATTCACTGCCCTGGGGGCGGAAAACTCTGACTTGGAGGCAAATTTTTCCTGCAAGCCAGAGTAGAAACCGCTTCGCTGCTAATTTGCAATAAAATGAACGTAGAATTTAATAAAAATGAAGAGTAATAAGCTTTTCTTAAGAAACGGCTCTTTTCAGGGTTGAATTTTGAGTTATTTACTGAATTGTGGTGCTATCATTTGGAATAGCCCTACTTGTTATTCTAGACCAGGCCATATTACGAATACTACTACTACTGTACTAAGTGAACCTCTGCCTTAACTATGCTCACTGCTCACACAAGACAACGCGTCAGAGTAGGGGATGAATAGCTGGAATACTATGACGAACCAGTGCGTTACGTACCAGCTGTATCAGAAAATGTATGAACCAGAGGAATGACATGTTAAAGAAGAAAGTTTTCTAACTCCGCGACTATTTCCCGCCAATATTCAGTCAGGCTATTATACTCGGTATGCAGCAGTAATCCCATCTATCGGAGTTGAGAGGCAGCATAAGAGACAAAGAACATCAACAAACAATGGTCAATGTAATGTTATTGTTAATCAATGTTATGCGCTTACGATATTGTAGGCCTTCACATTTAGTTTTCTTCCGACTCTGAAATACCACTCTTATCATATTCGGTACGTTAAAACTGAATAAAACATAAATGACCGGAAATTGTATTCTTTATAACTTTTGTTATGTAGTACTTTTCGATAGGACCAATAACATGGGTATTTAAAACTTACATTTTAGGCGTCTTTCCTAAACTACAATTTCACCCAGGGTAAATAAAATTGTTTATAGCTTAGACTGTAGTTTCTTATTCCCCGTCTCTATATACCGATTTTCATTAAATTCTGTTAACCCGTTTTCTCGTGGCTCGGCGTTGATACGGACTTAGCAACTAAAATACAAATTCATGAATATCTGTTTTATCATAGCCGGTACGGTAAAAATTTATAAGTTATAAATGGTCGGAAATTTAATTCTATATAAATTTAGTTATGTAGTATTCATCGATACGACCACTAATAATATACATTTTTGAGAATAACATTTTTGGCCTACCACTAAACTACCATTTATCTCAGCGTGAATAAAATTATTTATTGCCTAGATTTTAGTGGCTCATTCTCAGACTTCGCATACCAATTTTCAATGAGATAGGACCACTAATGGTGTAAATATTTAAGAATTAAGTTTAGGCCTTCCCCTCAACTACCATTTCACTTAGCGTGAATAAAATTATTTATAGGCAAGATTATAGCAACTTATTTCCCGACTTTGCATATCAATTTTTATTAAAATAGGGCCACTAATAACATGAATATTTGAAAATTAAATTTTAGGCCTTCCCTAAACTACCATTTAAATCAGCGTGAGTAAAATTATCTATGGCCAAGACTGTAGCGACTTATTTCCCGACTTTACATACCTATTTACATTAAGTTATCTTCAGCCATTTTCTAGTGATGCGTGTACATACAGACAGACAGACAGACAGACAGACAGACAGACAGACAGACAGACAGACAGACAGACAGACAGACATTACGGAAAATTAAAAATTGCATTTCCTTGTTACTATGGAAATGACCGATACAGAAATACCATTCTTTTCAAATTCTGAGCAATGTACAGACAAAACTCCTATTTTATATATATATAGATGTTAATATGCTGTAGTTTGGTTTCCCAAGTGGCGCGAAACAAACCGAGGCTTTTGTACTTCCTTTCGATGTACACCATATGATCCGGAACGTCTGCTGGTAGTTGTAATAATTCTTTAGTTCCACTCTTTAATATTTTATTCGCATCCGATAGAAAAGTTTGAGGTATCTTGTTTAGGGGAGTAACTTGGAGTGGGTAAATAAGAGTAGATGATATTCAACTATTTAAAATTGAAAATCTATGTGTTTAGAGGTCATCATGGATTTTATTGTCTTATATTGTTGTTTTATTTGTTTCCTGTTGTTAGTGTGTGCTTTATCCTCAAAATTTGTGCACTTTTTGTGTAGTCAGGGATCACCAGTGTTGAAGTAGTGTTTTCAGTAGATGTTAATACATTCCACATGTATATTTTTTGATTAGTGTTGTGTTATATTGGGGAATGTTAATGGGACAATTATTATACAATTTGATAAATATTCACCGACAGGAATGTGGTATTGTTTCACTTTAAATAAAATGACCACTTACTTCATTACTTACTTACTTACTTATTTACTTACCTAAATTTACTAAATTAATAACAATTTTACAATAGTTCATCATACTAAAGACACTCATTATACACTACACAGTTATGTAACTGAATTATCATATATTTAAGTATTACTCTGATCAATAAAGTATGCTTTCGCTGGATATTTTGGTATCCACCATGCGTTCTAAGACAACCCAAACCTGTTGATTTAAAATCCAAACCATCTGTCTTTATCACCTACCATTCTTGAGATATACACATCAACCATTTACATAGTGTTTAGAGGCATGATCCTTCCTCATTACAATAAGCGATAAAAATATTTCGAAGTGATTTTGAGATATCTTAAGGAATCGTATGATTCTGGTTAAGAAATTACGTAGTTATTTTCTTTCCGCGAATTACAGTGAATCAAAGAGACAAGGCCGGTTTAAAGCGAAATTTACTAATTTTGCGATAAGTGCGAAATTGGAACAAAATTCATGCAAATAACGATCTTGAAATTGTATTCCACTAGCACATGTGTTAAGGGAAACAGCATATAGAATAAGGATTTCTCAATTTTACAGAAGAACATCTTCGTATTAATATTCTACAAAATCCCTTAACGGTATGGCCATATAGAGTGAAAGCTATGGCCATGTAGGATGACAGGGTAATTTGTTATACAATCTTGATTACAACTGTATCGTAATATTACATGAGGAATAATGAATGATTACCGTATCAATATTGTTTCCCCTTATTCATATTTCTCATTAATAAATTCATAAACATCACGAATTAAACTTTTTGTGTATAATTTTAGGTAATTATTAAAGCGAAATTTATGTGATTAGGTCAGCCCTATATCGCGAAATAATGTGAAAAATGATTTTTCGCGAAATCGATCATACATTAATGCGAAAAAATCATGGCTCTACACATGTTTAACATTGTATCAAGGAAAACAACTCAAAGACAGAAGGTTCACTGGAACACTGATTGCTCCATGGAGTACTAATGAACATGGCTTTAGCTAAGATTAGTGGAAATGCACCGCCTTTATCTTATTGGATTTGTTTTTCACATAGCCGCAGGGCTAACAAAACAGATCTTATGAATTTATGCAACCTCTGGACCCCATAATGTCCACTGTCACTGACAATAAAGAAGAAGCAATTCAAAATATTCGGCTTTGCATGAAAAATAACGAAAAATTAAGAAAACAATTCTCGATGAACGCTGTTCATGAAAAATGAAACTTTGTCAGCATCTTCAAAATCTGACGTGATGGAGCAAAACGTATATCCGATTTGAAATCAGCATGAAACACTGTACCAGGAACAGTAAACATCATATCAGATAACTACCCCTTGTTAATTAGTGTTATTTTAGCCTTCATTGAGTTCATAAATACTACAAGAGTTTCTTCGTGTTTTAAAATGTACAGAAAACCGATTCACATATACAATAGCTAATGAATCATTTCGTTTTTTTTTTGTTAGAGGACATTAAATCTACATTTAGACAACCGAATACTGTTGCATCGATCGAGGTACTAGCAGAAAGACAACAAAAAAAGCACAACAAATACCAGCAGATTCCTTCAACATGAGGTAGTAAAGACTAGTGTCTGGAGAGGGCCTAACTACAAATTACGCCACATATACATGCGCTTTGGCATCCATGGGTTCCATGGGAATATATGTCTGACAAATGGATTTCACAACCCAAAGGATGACTGTTTCTACCGACTTTGTGACATGCCTGTTCTCGTTATCACTTAATGACCTGTGCGAACAGAACACAATCTCTTTGTGCATTTACTAAAGACTGGTGAAAGAATTGTGAATGATGTACATGATCCGCTATATATCTATGGATATTACGTTAAGTATGTAATGCTTATGTGGATTTCACATTATATTTATAGACTATGCACATTGTGCGTAATAAATATTAGATTAAATTAAAAGTTTCTTGAACTTCACAATTATTCCATGTTGGAATCATTCTTTTCAACTCAGATGAATATGACAGTCGAGATCATACCATTATTATTATCATTATTATTATTATTATTATTATTATTATTATTATTATTGTGCCTTTGCTGGCAAGATGTAGTGTTTACAGTGCACTATGTCTTCTGGTATAGGCTAGAGCAATTTTGTTACTTTCATTGATCTGTCTCAGCTTTATCCTTGGCTTTGACAAAATGAAAGTGACTGAGGTATGAGTGATGCTAGTAATGCCATTCCTTCTGCAGCCAGTCCCTGCTATGAATGGTGTGAAAATATTGCTCATAGGGTCGGTTGGTGCATGCATTTCAGTGGGCTTGGCAGACTGATATGTAATAGCAACTTCTGGCTCGGTGAGGAAAGCAACGGGAAACTACCTCACTCCTCATTTCCCTAGTACGCCTCTTCAGTGATGCCCAGGCCATCTATGACAGCTGATGGCGGAGCTGTTGAGGATCCAACCAGCCTTCGGGCTGAGGACTCAACATACATACATACATACATACATACATACATACATACATACATACATACATACATATTATTATTATTATTATTATTATTATTATTATTATTATTATTATTATTATTATTATTATTATTATTATTATTATTATTCAGTGTCCGCTCAATAATTATATCATAATTTGCTAAGACAGGACCATATGATCTTCATAAATTCTATACTAAATATGTACTATAGAAGAAAATTGTTTTTGGCAAGTTATTTCTTCAAAAATTCATCAGCGAGGCAACATCTTGACCATGAATCCAGAGGTCGGTCTTGTAATGAGTGCAATTTTCAATTTATGTAGACATTCGTATGGCACTGCAGGCAGAAACTTGTATTTCCTGAGCACTGTGGCGAGCGTGACAGCCATCTCCATTTCAGCAAACTTGTAGCCGACACACATGCGAGGACCAGCTCCAAATGGCATGTAGCTGTAGGGATGCCTTCCTTGAGTTCTCTCAGGCAAGAAGCGGTCTGGATCGAAGAGCTCAGGTTCAGGGAAGAACCGAGGATCTCGATGAATGAAGTACATGGGTATAACAATCGAGCAACCTTCTGGGACGGTACACGTACTGAGCTTCACTTCCTTAGTAGTTTCCCGTAAAGTAAAAAAGACGGGAGGGAATAATCTCATGGTTTCCTGAAACAAGAGTTTAGAACAAATAAGAAACATTTTTTTATTGGTTGTAGCAGAGGAAGAAAAAGTACATCAGTTAATAAGTAAATACACACATACGGTAAATAAAACAGTACGACATGCAGCGAAACAAGCAGTAGGGGAAGTCCGTGTAATTTGGACTTGCGTGTGATTTGGACCGATTATATTTTTGGTGTTTCCAAGTTTCTTCACCCCCTGTCTGAGGCAAGATCAGAAAGATAGCCGAGGATAGCTTTCTTCCTGGAAGTTGTTTTCCGAATGGACCTAAAGTTGAAGGAGAAAGAGGAAAACAATCTTAATACTCACAGTAGAGGTTCTGCGCTGCTCCGCAGCATTCGTTGTAATTAGGTGAGATAACTCGTCTGTACATGCCTGTCGTAGTCTTGTTGTTGTGCCTGCCCTTTTCAATGTTTTTATGGATATTTAATAAGCGCGTTATTGTATGTAACAGTTCGTAGTCAGAATTCATCCGTTCTCACGTCATCATGCCCTCTGTTTGGTAAAAATCTATCTGTATATTCGCTTTTTCTTTATCCTACAGTTCTTGATGTAAAGCTTGGTACTGTGTCGTAGAATGCAATGGTAATTTCAATCGCATTTCTTCTATATGGAAAGGTTGTCTTGTGAGCTCATAAGTTAGTCTCTAACTAGTGTCTTTTACCAGGCAGAGAACTTTTTCAAGATACATGGGTATCACTCTTTCTAGTATAGCTATGTTATCCTTCGATAGGTTGTCCCCGTTTCTACCATCAAGGTAATTTGTCCCAGACTAGTCAGCCGATCCCAGGCGTCCTCAGTCCAAACAATGATAAAATAATGCCCCAAAATACTAAATACTAAAATACTAAATACGGACACGGTGAGGTCAATTAAAACTACAAATAAAGCAAGGCGAAGCATAACGTCAGTTTTGGAGGAAAATCTGTTTATTGAAATAAACAAGATACATTTTTTTAAAATAGCAAAGTATCAAATGATCCAGATTTTACATGACTCAGATTTGTTTTTTTTCAGCTGGATAAAGTCCATCTTGAGAATCAGAATATATTACAAATTTACAGTGTATGCCGACACACATACTTAACGTATCAAATCAAATCTTGAAATTTCATTAATGTTAACACATGGGCTTGCGTGCTCGCACCACGCTCCTGGCTTTACTTTTTGTTAACACTTTAAACTGTAGATTATTACGTTCCCCATTTCTACAAACTTGACATTGCACTGGGGTCCCTAACCTTAAGAAAAGACGTGATTTAATGCGCAAAAGGAAGACAAAACTACCCTAACTGTACAATAAATATATAACACTCTAAGTGGTAAAACATCCTACGCACAAAATATATACATCACGAGTCATAAGCAATCTCATGAGCATAACAAACAACGTGGATCGGAACCACACAAAATCAAAATCATATAAGTGGCAAAATATATACATTCAAAGAAACAAAACATGATGTGATATTTTCCAGGGCTCACTAAGAAAAGCATGCGGCATTCACGCAACTCGAATCCACTCAAAGCCTCAACGGAAATAAAAGGGGACATAATTACACTTTAAGCAACACTTCCTATTAAGCGCAGGTTCCCAAAAAATAATTGCATGACACAAAATCAATAAACTGGTGGACTTTACAATATCACGCACAAATCAACGTGGATTCCTGAAACGATATTACGTGACACAAATTCATTAAAAAATGAAATGACAGAGTAGGGTTTACCTTCCAACACTTAATTCAACGTTGTATCCCGCAAAGGATTACATGACACAAAATATTCCTCGGCGCGGTTATATCATAAAAGAACTTCCAACACCTAATTCAACGTTGTATCCCGCAAAAGATTACATGACACAAAATATTCCTCGGCGCGGTTATATCATAAAAGAAAATCCGAAACAAAACGTCGCGATATAAAACTCTCCTCAACTGCAACAACCGTAGAGACATGGACAGAAACAGTAAAATCACGAAGTAGAGGCCGTTCAAAAAAAACTCCCCGTTGTAGACAAACATATCACCCTCGCCAACACACGGCGGAATGACTCAAAGTGGAGTTCCACGTCTCCAAAAATAAAGCAGCAAATACCAAAACCACAGGGTCCAAACCCTTTACACACGCTGCTCAAGTCACTTAAACAGGAAAATGCAGGTCTTTCAGATGAGGAACGAGTCCTCTTACTCAAAATCACACAAATAACATCTCATGACCTGAAGTTGCATAAAACAAGAAATATGAAGGACGTCGTCTAACATTCGCTCGCATGAAGGAAACACGACCGCGCTGGTCACGAATCAAAGCACTTGCGTTCAATGTAAACATGAATAATAAAGTGGCCAACTCCGTAATAAATATGATAGACTGAAACTAAGAAATTGCCACATTGACAATCGATCATGTCCGAATATCAGAAACTTACTGAAATATCTCAATCCTACATCGCGAGAAACTCGTATTGATACTAATAATAATAATAATAATAATAATAATAATAATAATAATAATAATAATAATAATAATAATAATAATAAATTAATAATAATAATAATACATTTTACAAAAATCTAATATTCGGAACTCGAAATACGAAACAGCGTTCGTGGAACTCGTGAATCAATTACTAATTTACAACCTAGATATACAAAATAGTCGTGAAGATGACGCCAAAAACGTTTGGACCCACACTCCACCATCTTACACACTCTCATTTACACACCATGCAATAAATCCCAGAAAAAGTGACGGCATATTTCCGTACACTTTGAGCTCCCATTAATAATACTTTAATCTAGTCCTTCCTGACTTTAATTTGAATCCATATTTACAATTACAATTAAGCCCTGAGACTTACTCTGCGTCTCAAACATCAAAGCAAACGAATCAAAATATATATGACGCTAAAATAAGAAACTGACTCGTAAAAGAAATGACGCTAACCACTCAGCTAAATAAATCAGAATAAAATATAAGAAAGTAAGCTGCGGTCTCATACAAACGATCCACATTTACGTTACAAATATATTTACGTTAACGAGCTTCGTATCATTTGCTTTAAATAGGACGTAGTCCTTCCAAACAAAGCTACATCTACTGAAATTAAATATCAAACTAACCTATCCCCTTTTGCCACATTAAACACGTTCACACTCACATAATTACATTAAAATCTCTGTACTCATCTGTTTCATTGACTTATGGCTGCCCGTCTTTAGGAGACAAGCGACCCCATCTTGTTTTAGCCAGCCATATTGATGGTGATGCTGCCATGAGAGAGACTTGGATCAGTCCTTTTGTCTCCATCGAGGGGTAGATAGGTGATGTCATATTTTCCGTTGCTTCTTCTGCTTCCGGATGTCGTCTAAAACATCCCCTCGTTCACGATGTAGAAACTAGGTCAAGATCAACCTGCCGGTTACTAGAATACTAGGGCCGGGGGTTATTTCCACTGACCGTGAAACCAGTTCCCATTCAGTAGCGGAACCACTTCTCTTATCTACTCCCGTAACTAGGTCAAATATTTCCCATTTATAAAGGGCTGGACTGGAAATTGTAAAGTTTATGCCCTCGGAAAACTGTTTACACAGGCAGGCTACTATGCATTTTGAAATGATTAGATGGAACTGTTCTCTCCCTTTGGCAATCGTAAGTTAAATGCGATTCTCCCGGTATTAGAAAACTTGAATAGATTAAATGCAGACTGAGCGTCTTCCAACAAAATTTTACAAGTCCCCACACGAACACTCGCGTAAATAAAAACTTACGATGTTACCTGCACAGAATCTCGCCGAATAATAGGGTAACTAACTGACGCAGTCATCGATTTTATTAACTCGTCCTCGAAGACGCCGTCATAACCTCGATTGGGGCCACCTCTTCCCCAGACCAATGCCTAGCCATATCGACGCTGACTCTATCGTTTTATTGGCTCAGCACATCGCGTACCTGACGCTTACTTCAAACATCTCCAATAGGCGACCCTAGCCTCTCGCCGGACATACTAAATGTTGTCAGTTGGAATTCTATTGTTTCCCTGTACTGCTTTGTGTACGTCATGTCGACAATCCACCTTCCAAACTCAGCTTGTGAGCAAACAAACCAGTGCTCCAAGCTCCCTGCAGAAATTGCGACATGTGCTGCTGAATATAATGTTTTCTGCCAGATACTAGTACTTAATAAAATTAAATATTATCTGTATATTTGAATAAATGACTGATTAATTAAATGAGCACTTCAATAAGGGCTCAATATGTTCCCAGATAACGTCTAAGGCGTATGTCATGATGGGGTCTGTTTATATGCAGATTTTCCTCTTAACAGCATGTAAGTTATTAGGAACGCTCTGCCATCTGTTGAATATATTTGGAGGCTAGCACTTTCAACACTACCATATTTTAACATGGATCCTGGCCGTGAACTGGGTCTTTTTGCTAATTTTTAACGTGTTATTATGGAACAGCGAAACATATTACATGCCTAATTTTGTATCATATGAAGGTGTCAACCGTCCAAAATGAAGATGTTAATCAACAAGTGAGTATCTGAAGTAATTTAATTATACTAGTCTTATGAAAAACATGAAAAAATAGTAGAGAAAAAATTTTTTACATTGAGGTTATACCAATAAGCTTGCTCAAACAATAAAAAATAATCATTTAATGCGAATACATAGGCCACAAATAAACACAAATGCAGTGGAATAAAATATTTACCTATTTTGGGAATAGTTTGTTTTCGTATGGTAGTCCTGAAAACATTGGACTATACACAGTCCTACTTTGCACTCCTTGCACCACCATCTACTCTCTTTTCTGACGTGCTTACCACTTTCCTTCTTGCCCCTGTCTTAGCATAGCTTGCAATAACGAGTAGCTTTCACACATATGCAAAATTGTTGCAAAAAACCAATAAATTTTGTGAAGTTTTACTGCAGACCACCGGTGCCACATGGAATTTTCCTTCAGTTTGCCCTGACGTTTCATTGCCGCAATTGTCGTACCTGCATATCTGTTAGTTTCTGTTTTTAATATTTTTGATCACATCGTCACTAAAAAAATTACTGAAACAATCCATTTCGCCACTCCCCGCGCAAAACTGAGTAGAACCAGATGCCGACTGGATGACAGGTGGCTGTAGTTGGTCATCTGTTTCTGACCATTCATCATCAGATTCAGATGATCTAGCAGATGTTCCCGGCACAGGTGAATCATCAGCCTGCGTCTCTTCGTCTAAACGAAAAAGATAAACCCAAACTTCTAGGCGAAGTATTTCTATCGTTTGTATTCGGAGTAAAATAATACAGCTAAACACTTACGTTCCAAAGTGACGTAATAAATAAAAATCTTACTTGAACTATCGCTTGATACGTTATCCGGTTCGTAAGCAGGGTCGTAATCACTTTCATCCATCTCTGAACCCGCTTCTCCCGATAAAATATCACTATCATTGAGCCGGCGTGAAGACATGTTTACACAGTAACACAGCTGACAGCGTGACAGATTTGGCGCGCGCAGCACACGGCACACCGAGTGCTTCGGTAGAGGTCACGGCAAGGAGAAAATACCCTGTTTATCGTTTCATTTCGAAATTCCCGAAAACTGCTGCATTCTAGTGGTCACTAGATGAACTATTACCTCCAACCAAGGGACGGGAACCGTACGTGATACGTGCAGCTGGATATAAACACACGAGAAAATCACGCCCGTATCATATACGGGCGCCGTCCAGAAGCAGGAAAGCAGCGCGCCCGTATCCCGTACGGGCATAGTGTTGAAAGTGCTAGGAAAGTTTAGGGTATCTAGCAGGGAACAGCATTCTTCCGTGCTCGGAGAAAGTGTATACACTCTGGCTTGACAGGTAGTAATGAAACATGGCTGCAAGCAATGACATTATTAAGAAAAAATCACATATATATCAGAATAATAATTAAAGAGTCGCTTAGCAACCTGCTAAGTACAGACTGTTTTGCGTGTTAGGGTAAGCCTTCGCCTGCAATTACTGGAGTGACCATTTGATGACTTGATTTTACGATTACCCAAAGTTGGCTGAACTTTGAGACCTATTAGTTGTATCATGATTTACCGGGAGGTAATTCGGGAGGGAATAAAACAAAAAATGAAGCAAATCTGTCAAGTAGAACGGACGGGCATATTTGCTACAACTGTTTTAGTAAGCTTTTTAACATGCAGATTCCTTGTAAGCTTATTCGGTGACAAATAAGTGTACTGTGAAGTACTTCTTTCAGACAAGAGGGTGTTTAGCTTTTACAAGTACTGGTGAAATATCTAGATAATTTTAACATAGTTTCACTCATAAATTTTAAATACTTTGCATATTATTTAGTGTTTTATTAAATATTTGCATGTCGTACAATTTGGACTGCCCGAAAGTGTGTTATTTGGGCGCTTAAAATAATAATAATAATAATAATAATAATAATAATAATAATAATAATAATAATAATAATAATAATCGTATGGCCTCAGCTACCGTGTGCAGACATTTCAAGTTGACGCCATCTGGCTGTCTGCTCGTCAATTTCGACGTTCCATTTTATTCTAGGCCCACTAGATGGCAGACCGAATAAACCGAAACTCTCTTGGGCGTACATGGCTGAGATTTAATGAATTTTGTCGGGTAAACACCAAATGTGTCACCAGAGATCTTTTACATGCCGACAACGTACGACACGGAGTGTCGAATGGACTTTTTTCCGCCCTTCAAAAATCCGACTACCTCTGCCGGGTTTGAATCAAGTATAATAATTACGTTCCTTCGCATTTTTTACCGGTGATTCTAACAGAAATTATTCTGTAATATGAAGCCGGCTCCGCCGTGTAGGGATAGCGTGGGTTCGATATCTGGCCAGGTCAGTGATATTTACCTGGATCTGGTGGCTGGTTCTAGGTCCACTCAGCCTACGTGATTACAGTTGAATAGCTATCTGACGGCACTGTATCTGACAAGCATTATGATGACCATTGGCTTCAGTGCAATAGTTGCAAAAAGTGGGCTCAAAAAACTGAGCAAAAATTCAGGATGAACTGTTTTACAATTGACCTACATGCCAAAAGTGAGGACCTAAGTTCATAGTATCGTAGTTTATTGCTTAGTATTTCGTAATTTGTACTTGAAATACACTGACTGACAGAGCAAATGCAACACCAAGAAGGAGTGGTCAGAACTTTATGCCAATTGCAGGGTAGACTGACGTCACTGAGGTATGCTCATGATGTGAAATGCGCCGCTGTGCTGCGCACGTAGCGAACGATAAATGGGACACGGCGTTGGCGAATGGCCCACTTCGTACCGTGATTTCTCAGCCGACAGTCATTGTAGAACGTGTTGTCGTGTGCCACAGGACACGTGTATAGCTAAGAATGCCAGGCCGCCGTCAACGGAGGCATTTCCAGCAGACAGACGACTTTACGAGGGGTATGGTGATCGGGCTGAGAAGGGCAGGTTGGTCGCTTCGTCAAATCGCAGCCGATACCCATAGGGATGTGTCCACGGTGCAGCGCCTGTGGCGAAGATGGTTGGCGCAGGGACATGTGGCACATGCGAGGGGTCCAGGCGCAGCCCGAGTGACGTCAGCACGCGAGGATCGGCGCATCCGCCGCCAAGCGGTGGCAGCCCCGCACGCCACGTCAACCGCCATTCTTCAGCATGTGCAAGACACCCTGGCTGTTCCAATATCGACCAGAACAATTTCCCGTCGATTGGTTGAAGGAGGCCTGCACTCCCGGCGTCCGCTCAGAAGACTACCATTGACTCCACACCATAGACGTGCACGCCTGGCATGGTGCCGGGCTAGAGCGACTTGGATGAGGGAATGGCGGAACGTCGTGTTCTCAGATGAGTCACGCTTCTGTTCTGTCAGTGATAGTCACCGCAGACGAGTGTGGCGTCGGCGTGGAGAAAGGTCAAATCCGGCAGTAAGTGTGGAGCGCCCTACCGCTAGACAACGCGGCATCATGGTTTGGGGCGCTATTGCGTATGATTCCACGTCACCTCTAGTGCGTATTCAAGGCACGTTAAATGCCCACCGCTACGTGCAGCATGTGCTGCGGCCGGTGGCACTCCCGTACCTTCAGGGGCTGCCCAATGCTCTCTTTCAGCAGGATAATGCCCGCCCACACACTGCTCGCATCTCCCAACAGGCTCTACGAGGTGTACAGATGCTTCCGTGGCCAGCGTACTCTCCGGATCTCTCACCAATCGAACACGTGTGGGATCTCATTGGACGCCGTTTGCAAACTCTGCCCCAGCCTCGTACGGACGACCAACTGTGGCAAATGGTTGACAGAGAATGGAGAACCATCCCTCAGGACACCATCCGCACTCTTATTGCCTCTGTACCTCGACGTGTTTCTGCGTGCATCGCCGCTCGCGGTGGTCCTACATCCTACTGAGTCGATGCCGTGCGCATCGTGTAACCTGCATATCGGTTTGAAATAAACATCAATTATTCGTCCGTGCCGTCTCTGTTTTTCCCCAACTTTCATCCCTTTCGAACCACTCCTTCTTGGTGTTGCATTTGCTCTGTCAGTCAGTGTATTTTACAAATGTTTATATTTACCAGTCCAAATTACACGACCACCTGGTCAAAGATACACGCTATCAGTCCAAATTATACGATCATTTGGTTCTAGTTAGACACTATCGGTCCAAATAACACGTTCAACTGCTCCAAGATAGGCGCTCTCGGTCCAAATTACACGATCAAATGGTCCAAGTTAGACACTATCGGTCCAAATTACAGGATCCGTGGTCCAAGTTACACGCTATCGGTCAAAATTACACGATCAACTCGTTCACGTTTCACGCTATCAGTCCAAATGACAGGATCAACTGGTCCCAGTCACACGCTATCGGTCCAAAATTAAACGATCACCTGGTCCAAGTTTCACACTCTCGGTCCAAATTACACGATTGCCTGGCCCAAGTTACACGCTTTCGGTCCAAATTAAACTGGTCCAAGTTCACGCTATCGGTCCAAACTACACGATCACCTGGTCCACCTTACACGCTGTCGGTCCAAATTATACGATCAACTTGTCCAAGTTTCACGCTATCGGTCCAAATTATACGATCATCTAGTCCATGTTACACGCTATCGGTCCAAATTACACCATCAACTGGTTCAAGTTAGAAGCTATCAGTCCAAATAACACGATAAACTGCTCCAAGTTACACGCTGTCGGTCATCAACTGGTCCACGTTTCACGCTATCGGTGTAAATTACACGATCAACTGGTCCAAGTTACGCGCTATTGATTCTAATTACACGATCAACTGTTCCAAGTTTCACGCTATCGGTCCACATTACACCATCACCTAGTCCAAGTTACACACTATCGGTCCAAATTACACGAACATCTGGTCCAAGTTACACCCTACCGGTCCAAATTACACGATCAACTCGTCCATGTTTCACGCTATCGGTCCAAATTGCACGATCAACTGATTAAAGTTGGACGCTATCAGTCCAAATTACACGATCAACTCGTCCAAGTTTCACACTATCGGTCCAAATTACACGGACTTCCCCTAAAAATTTTACAAACGCACTCAGGACATCAAACAGTACTGAGGCCTTCCACTTGTACGGTGTTGGGTGCAGCAAGATGGAGCTAAAACCCACACCGCGAGGGGGCACCTGTCCTTCTACAACATGGATGTGAAGAATATTGAATTTCGGCGGAAGTGAACACTCATAGCCTTCCTACTCCCAGGATCTCACAACCCCAGACTGTTACATATGAGGCAAGCTGAAAGAATCCGTTTGACATTCTGATGACCCACCTAGAATTGTCCCGAATTATGAGAGAAGTTAGTAATTTGTTGTGCCCTTGCTGCAACCTACAGTATGTTCATGAGCACATAGATAGATAGATTATTATCTGTGGCGAAATTAGGGCTTCTGGCCCTTTCTTACAATTAACGGGCCGATGATCTTAGATGTTAGGTCCCTTTAAACAACAAGCATCATCTTACTCTTAACCACACACATATTACTACTTATTAATACTATGAAAGTGACAAACTCAAAATACTTAGAACTACAAATAACACTAATATTTAAGACAAAAATATGAATATATGCACACAAAGAAAAAGGAAAAAGGGAGGTGCCCACATAATACAGATTTGAAAAATACTAACTTTATACAAAAACTCAAAGAAACGCAAAAGTAAAAGTACTAGCAAACTTAATAAAATTACACAGTTCAAAAAAATTAGTGGAACATGTTTGGTAACGTCTGGTATATGAACGTTAATTTGGTAGATGGGGTTCCAATGGCCCTACAGCATAATTTGAGACATTAGCTACTCAAAAAAGACAAAGTTATCTCCGTACAGGCCATGAAGGCTCTTGGAGGAGTGGAAGGTAAAGAATTCCACCATCGTTAACCGCGGCACGTGATGTGGTAGAGTGGTTAGTTCTACGCCCGGCCGCCTTCGCCCCCAGGAATTAACCTGGTACACATTTTTGGTGTAGGCTTAGTGAACCTCAGGGCCATATGCACCTCCGGAAGTGGAAATCTCGTTTCTTAAATTTTACGACTTCCTGACGGGCATTCGAACCCACGTCCTTCCGGGAGAACCGAGCACGCCTTTACCGCCTCGGCCAGGCAGCACCTTATTAGCTACTCAGGGTATGTCAAATAGAAATTAAACTCCATCTGTAGGCGTAGCCATATATTAAACTATCAGGTGACCGCTCAAAACAATGTGACTAGTGGTGCGTCCGTGTGTCGTTGTGAGGTACATAGGCTGTCATTTGAGCAAGTTGTACGTCAACCAGCACATCCCATGAGACGCCTTAACGAGGTTCAATTCGCAAGGGTCGTCAATTTCATCCAGGAAGGATGGACGTTTCGTCGTGTTGTTTTGGATCTCAATGACTCTCCGTCAGTTATTCACCGCTTGTGGAATCGCTACAATGAGACAGGCTAGTTTACAAGGAGCGTTGGACAAGGTCGTGGACGCATGACAACCCCACAGGATGACCTATATCTGACCATCTGCGCGTTGCGGCGCCGTTCAGCAACTGCCAGAGAACTGCAGCAAGACCTCCGGAGGGTCACTGGAGTCACGGTGACTGACCAGACAGTAAGGAACAGGTTAAGAGAAGTGTCCTTACGACCGAGACGTCCTGTTCGAGTGCCTCGTTTAACGCAGAAACATCGCGCAGCTATCCATCTGTTTGCCCGTGCCCACGCCAACTGGCAACGCCAATGGAGAGACCTGTGTTGTTCACAGACGAGTCCAGATTTCCTCTGACACAGCATGATGTACTTCAACGTGTATGGAGACGCCGTGGTGAGCAGTACATGCCAAATGTTGACAAGGAAGTCGACCGATTCGGACAAGGTTCTGTGATGGTGTGGGGCGGCATCAGTATTGGATTGCCGTACAGATCTTGTCGTCGTCCGTGGTAATCTTAACGCTGCTGGGTACATCGAGCAGATACTGCTACAGTATGAGTTGGTTGCTGCATACTGTGTTGGCCCTGAATTCGTACTCATGCACGAAGATGCCAGGGCTCATGTAGCGCGCATTACCAGAGCTGTCTTGCGAGAACTGGTCATTCAAGAGATGAAATGGCCAGCAGTGAGTCCCGAACTTAATCCCATCGAGAATGTGTGGGATAGGCTTGACAGAAGTGTTTGCGGGCGTCCTGTTTCACCACAGACTCTCCAAGATCTCGAAGAGGCTCTCATTGAAGAATGGAACCTGATACCGCAACGTGACCTCCGCCGACTTATACGGAGCATGCCACGTAGGTGCCAAGCTGAGTTAAATGCTTGTGGAGGACATACACCATACTGAAGTTCTCTAACTGTGATAAAAATTCACCCTGGAGGTCTGTTATCACTTTATTTTCGCTCCTATTTGGACATTAACGTTTGTGCTCTAAAAATGAACGCAAATCCATTGATGGTTTTTTTGTATACTTCAACGGTAAAGAATAAAGAACAAAATAAACTGCTGCATACATTCATGGAATTTTATGACATACTTGTCTATTTGGGACCAACTTAAATTATGAAAAAAATTGTTTTTAAGGAAACATCCCCACTTCCGAAAAAATGATTGGGACATACTGTATATGTCCCTATGTACGTTAAAGGTAACAAGTCGGTAGGATTTCAGTAAAATTAAACTGCTAATTTAAGGGTATGCACTGTATTTATTATTTGCTGTTTCTATACAGATCATTCACTAAACATCTCAAAAATAAAGTTTAGGTATGGTATTCTTGGATGCAAAGATGAACATTACAAATTGAGCAGAGATTTTTAGTGCGATTTTCTCGTTCTTTCCCTGTGCAATTCACACACCATTTCCTGTTTTTGACTTTTGTCCTGCAGTGTTTTGGTGTTTTAGAATCTACACCTCCTTCTGGTGCTTACCACGATGAGTAATGATCTTCTCCTGCCGATCAATCTCCGAGCGATATACTGGCGAAACTCCAGTGAGGTCAATGGTGTTTCTGAATTTAGGTCAATATCCTTGCAAAATCTGAGGTACACTACACATGAATTATTCACTTCAATGTCTGCTAGATCAAAGAAAAGTCTGAGGTAGTAGTTAAATTTTGCACTGTGGTCAATTTCGTAACTTATTTCAGATCCACGATATCTCCCACCCCCCATACGATTGTTATACTTATGTGGCGAAACCACGTAATCCCTCCGCCACACGAACCTAGTGAGCAGCAGCTGGACCTCGCCACACTAGGCAACGCCGGGGAAAGCGTGTAGATTGCCCGTCTTCTTTATAATTTCCATGGCAGCATAATATAACAAGATGGCTGACACTAAGGTTAAAGACAGTAAACAAATGTATCGAGTGCCTTACTACGTAATTTTATCTATGGATGGTATTGTAGGAAAAACAATGCAAAGTTCCGTGCAGAATAAATATGCAGTTCTATTTTATGTTGTGCTTACTGTAGCTGGCAAATCAATAAGTGTAGTGATCCCCACATTTGGTGACCCCGACGTGATATATATCGTGTGGTATAGTTTTCTAGGTAAAGTCAGTGCTTTTCATACACTACTGACCGCCTTCATTATGGAGCAATTACAACAGCAGCTACAGTAATTACAAGAGCAAAATCACCTGCTGCAAATGCAACTTCAACAGCAAACGCCGCCATCACTACCTTCACAGGTTAGTACGGTTAGTGAATCGTGTTGGAGTTAAATTACCTGTTTTCTGGCCAGATAAGCCGGCGCTATGGTTCGCTCAGGCAGAAGCGCAGTTCAATGTATCCGGTATCACGCAAGACGCAACCAAATACGCGTACGTTGTTTCCCAGCTGGACAGTCGCTATGCCGCCGAAGTTGAGGATACTATTATGCATGCGCGTATTTGCGTACCGAACTCATTCGGCGTCTTTCTCTATCGGAAGAGCAACGCGTTCTTTATTTGCTAACGGAGGAGGAGCTCGGTGACCGAAAGCCATCCCATTTCTTAAGACACCTTAGGTCTCTCGCGGCCAGCACACAAGAAAAGCCAACCTCCTAAGACAGTTATGGATAGAGCGCGTGCCGTCACAAGTACAGGCCATTTTACAAACGCAGAGTGAGATGCCGCTAGATAAGGTGTCGGCCCTGGCCGACAAAATTCTTGAGGTTTCACCCGTGTCACTCCCCGCCACTGTTCACGCCGTAAGTTACCACCAGTTAGTGAAGTGAGCCAGCTCGCGAAGAGGGTAGATGAACAATCACACCAGATGGCAGCACTGCAAACTTCCTTCCGCGCACACTCTCGTTCCCGGGATCGGCCAAGACGTCCTAGCAACAGCCGCAGGTCTTCTCCGACAGCCGGTGAACAGGGTGTCTGCTGGTATCATCGCCGCTTCCGCGAAAAGGCACAGAAATGCGAATCGCCTTGTAGCTTCCCGTCAAACTCCAACGGCAACCAGTGACGGCAGTAAATGGCTGCCCAATAGATGGAAACCGCCCCTTTATCACGGAAAGCAGCAGTAGACATCAATTTCTGATCGACACTGGGTCGGATTTGTGTTGCTTCCCGCATAAATTCCTGAAGGGGCGTCGCCATCAGACCAGTTATGAACTCGCAGCTGCCAATAATTCCACAATACACACATACGGGACTCTGTACTTGAAAGTGAACCTCGGACTCCGACGGGAACGTTTATGAAAATTTGTTGTTGCGACGTCTCACTTCCCCTCATAGGATCAGACTTCCTCGCCTATTACCATCTTCTGCCAGACTGTCGTAACAAAAACTTGGTCGACGGCATCACGGGTTTATCAGTGAACGTCCAAAATGCTAACTCTCTACAGCCCAGTGTGAAGGCTCTCAATGTACCGACTACGTTCCATGAAATTTTAAAGGACCTGACCACACTCGTCCATCTGGAGCCCCGCGAGAAATACGACATTCTACGGTACATTTCATCCGCACTAAACCAGGACCACCTGTCTCCTGCCGAGCTCGTCGTCTCGCCCCGGATCGTCTCCAGATTACCAAGAAGGAGTTTGATGCCATGCTTCAGGAAGGTACAGCACGACGCTCTGAGGGTCCTTGGTCGTCACCGCTCCATTTGGTACGCAAGATGAACGAAGGCTGGTGGCCCTGCGGAGATTATCGTGCCTTAAACTCACGGACAATTCCTGACAAGTATTCACCTCGGTATCTCCATGATTTCAGCCATCAGCTCCGCGGATGCATTATTTTCTCCGTTATCTACTTAGTGAAGGCCTACACCCAGATTCCCGTGAACCCAAGTGACATTCCAAAGACCGCAATCATAACGCTCTTCGACTCTTTGAGTTTCCTTCCATGACCTTCGGACTACGCAATGCTGGTCAAACCTTTCAGAGATTCATAGATGGTGGTGGTGGTGATTATTGTTTTAAGAGGAAGTACAACTAGGCAACCATCCTCTATATAACACTAATCAGAGTGAAAATATGGAAGGGGTCCGACACTTCGAAAAATGAAGATATCGGCCAAAGGAAGACAAGGGCCACGAAGGGCGTGAAAATGAAAGACTCCCTAGCCCTCGCAAACCTAATAGCGTCAGGGTCGGAAAAGAACAAGAGTTGACCAAGGGAGGTCGGATAGGATAGATGAAAGTGAGGAGACTGGCACAAGTAAGTGGAAGTAATGCCAGGACTCAGCTAAGGGCCCCGTGGTCGCCAACCCACGCTCCAAAGTTCAGAGCCCCTGGGGCCTCTTTTAGTCGCCTCTTACGACAGGCAGGGGATACCGTGGGTGTTATTCTACCGCCCCCACCCACAGGGGGAAAGAGATTCATAGACGAAGTACTATCTGATTTGGATTTCACGTTTACATACTTCGACGACATCTTTTCCACCGCCTCTCTGAGTATGGCATCCTCACAACTCTAACAAGAGTGTCTTAGCATCTCCGAGACTCACCTTCCTCGGATACGAATTCTTAGCCTCGGGGACCCGACCACTGCCGCAAAGCATCACAGCTCTGCAGTATTTTCCTCTCCCGAAAACTGCACGTGATCTCAGACATTTCCTGGGAATGATAAATTTCTATCGCCGGTTCCTTCCCTCAGCATCACAGTACCAGGCTCCATTACACGTAGCTGTATCCAGGTTACGTGGCTCTCAACAGGTACCCTGGACATCAGAAATGGAAGGTATCGAATGGCCAGTTTACTACCGAGAGTTGCTTGCAGTTTATAAAGCAGTGCAGCACTTCAGATACATTTTGGAAACCCAGCAGTTTACAATCTATACAGAACACAAGCCCCTGACTTACGCCTTCCGGCAACGTAGTGGCAAACTTCCACTCGTGCAGCTGAACCAGTTATAGTTCATCGCTCAGTTCACAACGGACATTCAGCACATTGAAGTCTCCTCCAACGTAGTCGCAGATGCACTCTCTCACGTCAATGGAATTGCCGGTAGCACGTTGGATTTCTGCGCTTTGGCACGATCACAGGAAGGGGATGCAGAACTCCTTGATCTGTTGAACCGCGAATCAGAACTTCGGTTGTAGCAAGTCCGGATACCAGGAATCAACATCACTTTGTTCTGCGACACTTCAACGCGTCGACCCAGACCATTTATCACTGCACCTTTTCGCAGACAAGCTTTTGAATCACTTCACGGTCTAAGTCATCCTAGTGCCAGAGCGACCGCCCGTTTAGCATCAGAACGCTTCGTATGGCCCCACATGCGAAAAGACTGCCTTACATGGGCACGAGCCTACCAGGCATGTCAACGCTCGAAGGTCACGCGCCATAACAACGCCCCAATTGGAAACTTTACCCCAGCGTCTGCTCACTTCCAGCACGTCCATCTGGATATCATCGGCCCACTCCCTCCTCCTGTCTGAGAGCAGTGTGCCGATCCACCCGCTGGCCAGAAGTCTAGCCACTGGAACGCATCATAGCCGATGATATCACTGAAGCTTTTGTAGCATGCTGGATCTCTCGCTTTGGATCACCACACCATATCACGACCGACCAAGGCAGACAGTTCGAATCTCACTTGTTCCGAAACCTGGGGATTCTCACCGGAACCTCACGCTCCTGAACAATCAGCTGGCATCGTTGCGCCAATGGTATGGTAGAACGTTTCCACCATCAACTCAAGGCAGCCATCATGTGCAATCCTGATATGTCTTGGCTGCAAGCCTTACCACTTGTCCAGCTTGGTATCCGAAGTGCACATAAAGATCTTGGTGCTTCGCAGAGCTAGTCTACGGAGGACCAATTCGACTTCCAGGAGAAATGCTCTGTGTTACGAGAAACCACCGCCTCGAGGACACTTCAAACTTCGTATTCAGACTCCCCCAACAAATGAGTCGACTGCGTCCTTTGCCAGCCTCACGACATGATCAACACTCCACCTTCATCTTCAGGGACTTGAACACTTGTACTCATGTCCACGTGCGTGATGACACAGTCCGCGGCGCGCTACATCCACCAGACACTGGCCCAAATCGCGTGTTAGATCAAACTGATAGGACACTGACTGTGCTGATGAGAGGCAATCTTGTCCGCGTCAGCATTGATCGCATAAAATCTGCTTTCCTCCTGGCTGGTAACATACCATTACCTGGACAAAATACCACTCAGCATCATCGTATCAGCCCAGAGAACACTCGCCACAATGACACAGCCACAGCATCATCGGCACCTAAAAGTTCTCCACCATACCGCGAGTTGACACCTACAACTCGTTCCGGCCGAAGAGTTAAGTTCCCGGAGTACTTTCAGCCGTGACTACCACGGTTCCTTGGGAGGGAGGGGGGTGATTGTGTGGCGGAACCACGTCATCCGTCCACCACAGGAACCTAGAGGGCAGCAGCTGGACTTCGCCACACTAGGCAACGCCGGTGAAAGCCTGTAGACTGTCCGTCTTCTTTATGAGTTCCATTGCAGCATAATATGGCTGACACTTAAGCTAAAGTTAGTGAACAAATGCATCGAGTGCCTTACTACGTAATGTTATCTATGGACGGTATTGTAGGAAACAACAACGTAAAGTTCCGTGCAGAATAAATATGCAGTTCTATTTTATGTTGTGCTTATTGTATCAGGCAAATCAATAAGTGTAGTGATCCCCACACTTAGTAACCATATCAAGACAAGGAACGATAACTGAATCAGAGGAACCCTGCATGCACCGTTTTTACAGTACTTACCTCAAGAGGTGATATAAAATTGGACATTAAGTACACTGGCTTATTGTCCATCCATTTGAGGGAAGACTTGCAATTATTAATCAAAAGTGAATATCTCCTCTCGTTATAACTTTGTCCTCTGGGAAATTTGTGGAATTATTATTTTTTTTGCGCACTGTTTCAATTTTTTTCGCAAGAATAAATTGCAAATTAGGCGAGCTGAAAAAGTTGTCCATATATATTTCACAGTCGTGATTTAATATATTCACAATGAACAGCTGGTCTTCATCGAAGGCGAGAGCGTCTTTATCATCACTGGCCTCAGCTTCCAAAAATAGAATTACTTCTTCGTCCATTATAAGGAATTCACGATGTCTGGACATTTTCTGGAACACGGTAGAATATATTTAAAACGTCTCTTCTGCGTTGTTTTCAAGACTGTGATTTAGTTCTTCAGGTAGGAAATGCAAACTTAGGAAACAGAAATTACCAGCCTTATGAGTTTCTCATCAGATCTATCCCTCGGTATAAGTACGAACACATACATTCAGTACATACATGCATTACACACTGTGCCGAACCAAGCCTGCCTTGGTGATGCATTACCTTTATTCCTACTTCTCCTTGACTGTCGTTGTCGCCATTAGTGATAACATTACCCGAATGTTACGTGAAACTTATAGTTTCTCATTGAAGATGGCGCTCTAGCCATCTGTGTTGATAGACGGCCTGTCTCTCGCTCTCCGAGTGTTAAATTGGCCTGCTCGTGATACGAACAATGGAGGGATCGAAAATGATGAACAAACTGGGATTTAAAATGTGCTTCTTGATCTACGAATTGCTATTATCATGGATTTACTTGTTTCAAGGCTCGGCTCTATGCAGGGAGTCATTATTTAGATTGACGTAAATATTTCGGGATTCCTAATTGCTGCTCCCAGGTATTCATTCATTTGAATTCATTTTACGTGCCATAGTTACAACAACGGTTTTATGTGATTGTATTTCGGTAGTCTTTCAGCACCTGTCTTTGCAGGCTCTTAGTTAATTAATTTTGTGTATGTTTTAAATTTTTCTTTCTTTGTTTGTGTGCACACGCGCGAGTACGGAGAGTCGTATTTATATGTCTGTTTGTTTGGGCCTGTGTGTTTCTGTGTTTTGAGACCATGCACTTCTGTTTCCTCGTCGTTTGGAATCATGGCGAGCATTGACATATTGTGTGATTTGACGCTACGGGGTTTAATCCATGTTTGTCCACATGAGGCAATTTGGATGTCCCTGGTAGCGGGTCGACGAATGTTTTGATTGCTACGATTATATTTGGATCAGCCTTGCCTATTTTTTCGTAGGTCCAGCAATGTATCTGTGGTGTTCGAGCCATGCTCTTGAGTCCATGATATCCGTTGCTATCCTGTGTGATAGTATACGTTGCACCATGACATACCGGTCTGGTCTGGGTCGATTTTATATTGGGCCTCTCTTCTTGTTCATACTGTACCGGTAACGGCGGTACAAACTAAGTCCCCGTCATAGAAATTTTAAAACTTACGTGTTACGCTCCGGGCCGCTTACGAAGGACTGACTGGACGGCGAGCAACAGCTGTGTGCGTGTGACGTAGTGAGCGGGTGACGTCACAGCATGCCTCGCCGTACTACAGAGCCTAGACTGATGTAGAATGTTCTTCGAGGTTCGACGGGTAATAACTTTTCCCACGATAATAATTGAACAAATTGAACAACATCACCATATAACTTGATCCCTTAGCTATGTTCCTACCGAATTTCACGTGAATCTGACTTGGGACGATAAAGTTATGGAACAAGGGGTGGAGGCCCGGATCAGATATAAATACGTACTGCTTCGCTCAGCAGACCAGTGTGTGTTCCAGCATGTTAGAGTGTGCTGCAGTGCGCTGCAGTGTGTTACAGCATGTTGCCAGTGTGATGCCAGTGTGTGGCCGGAGTATCTATGTGCACGCTAGACTGTAGTGTTCGCACAATCGGTTCGCGGGCACCGTGATCGAGCGTGAAGCCGCTATTAAGTTTCAAGTCCGTGGACTTTAACCTAATCGTGTTGAATATGGACTTATGCAGATTTCTTTATACTGTGACAACTTTTTACTCCGATAGGACGTGAGATGAATTCTGTATCGTCTGGACATTATCTATTGACTGTTACTCTATACGAGTGTCTAAGACTCGCAAACGTTTTCGAGTGCTCGAAATTGAAGTTTTATGTTATGGACAGGACTTAGAACTGATTGCTCCTTACCGAGTACTAAATACTTCGAGTTATAAGACTGTGTTTGAATCCAAATTTAATTTACCATTCCATGAACTGTGTCAATATTTTAGGTCATGAACTGTGAACTGTGCATGTGTGAACAGTGCATTTCAATTCTAATAAACAGCACATTTCAATTCTACGAACATTCAGTTTACGAACAGTCGAACCAAGGACTGGCAATACTCGATTAATTTCGTCTTTTGATTTCATGTTATTTTCAATACGTGAATGAGTTCTAATTCACGAGTGGAACATCTTTATTTTCAATGAATTATGTTGAACATTGCTTCAAAGAACTAAGTCATGCGGCATTACCTTACGTTGCACCAAGTGCCACAAACTTTAAGTGACTTTGTTAAACTCGACGATAAGTTTCGAGTGGACTTTTATTTTATGAGTATTAACTTACATGCTTATTCGAGTCTAGTGGCATTCTTTCACTTAACACGGGACAAAATTGAGTGACATTTCACCGTGTGATAAAGATACATTTTGTGTTTGAACTTTGTTAAAACCATTTATAAACGTTCCTCTCATCTGTGCTGAAGCAGCCTTTACATTAACTCGCCCCAGGGCTTAACGATGTTCATTCATGTTCACCATTCACAAGGACCATCTCAACGCCATTCATTAACGTCGCATGGATCTTCAAGACATCGAATGGATTTTCGAGAACTTCCATCGGGGGACGAATGGTGGTTCGCTGATATGGAAAATGGAGCTGCCGGAATCCAAGGACATCGCCAGCCATAGGACGAGGAACATTTTCTACTGTATCCGCTGTACAGAGGTGACATTACTTTCAATTTCTTAATAAACTCTGGAAAAGAAATTATTAAGATTTATTTAAACAAACCCTCTCCCTCTGTATGCACTTCAACGAATGGTACACGCCCTGCGTTTCATCTCTACCGAAGTACCACATTTACTGTTACAGAGGAGAGGGGGAGAAATTGGCGCCCCAGTCGTGTCGGGGCCGATTTGGAGTGCAGTAGAATTAGAAATTAGCGCTTCAGCAATATCAGAACTTAATTATGAGTGCAGTAGAAATTAAATTGACACTTAACCATTCTAGGCTCAATTTTGAAGTACTAGTAATAAATTAAGAAGTGCAGTGATAGACAAAATCGCACTAAAATCGTGTGACTTAGCAATTTAATTCAGATACATTTCCAGTGCTTTGTGTAGAATAGCTATTGACATTCTAGTGAACTTTCTAACAAGATTTAACTTCTCTATTACAAGAAGTGTTATCAATGATATGGGATAATTTTTGTGTGTTAAATGTCTTAGAGATTTTTCTTTTTGAGAATGTTTGAATGACTTTGAACATGAACTTTTAACCATTGGACAATAATGGTGATATCTGAATTCTTTTCAAGTGATTTATGATTTTCTTGCTGCTTGGTTTAAATACATTACCATCAAAATGGTGAATACTTTAGCTGCTATTGAAGCTCTTAAGATTAGCTCAAATGAACGTATCACCAAATCGCATGCACACGTAGGTGCTGATTTACAAGCTCGTATTAACGAGGCCAATGCCGTAACTGCTCAATTAGGTACTACTTTAGAATCTCGTATTACTGTGATTAACACTCGTATTGATGAGGCCAATGCTGCAACTGCAGCCAACTTAGAAAGTCGTATCACACAAGTAACTAAAATAATTAATACCAAGTTTACCGAAGTTAATGCTAATTTGGAAAATAGGCGTACTAAAGCTGGTTCTGAGATTGAAAAACGATTCTCAGAAACTAATGCGAAGATTAATTCTAAGTTTACGGAAATAAACGAACGCCTCACCCGTGACTTAGAAACAGTAAAACAGGACCTTAAACTACAAATAGTTGAAGACTTAAAAGCTTCGTTTCCCACCTCACATCAATTGATTAAGGAAGTTGAAAGCTTAAAGGCAGAATTTAAAGAATCTCATGGACAGTTATCACAGGCACAAGCAAAAATAGCCTCTATTCAGGATAACATCCATGAATCTTTTAAGACTAACTTTCAGAAAATAAGCAATGAGGTTAATTTACTTAAAACAAAGCAGGAGGAAACAGATAAGCATGTAAAAACCCAATTAGATAGCGCACATACTCAAATCATTCGCATAGGCCGCGACGTAAATGAAGTGAAGCAGGACCTCGAAAAGGAAGTCCAGAGCGTGGAAAACTCCATCCGTGGACAAGTTAAGACTATCAAGGTCGAATTGCAAGGAAAAATAGAGACGATTGATAATAGAATCTCTCAGGTGGAGAAGGAGGTGTCTACACACCAGTGTCAAGGGTCTAGCGGAGATACTTCTAGCATTTCCACAGTCTTAAAATTATCAGACGATAAACCTGCAAAATTTTCCGGAAAGGAAGAATACACAGCGAAAGAATTCCTTCTCAACATTGAAGAGTACTTTCAAGAGAATAAAGTAAGATCCGATCACCAATTGAGGATAGCTTCTAGATTATTGGAAGGGAAAGCATTAAATTGGTACACAGCATTTAAATTTAACATTAAAACCTATGATGAGTTCAAGGAAGCCTTGTTGAAGAGGTTTTGGAATTCAGAAATTCAACATTTGATTAAGCTACAGTTGTACTCCAGGAGATACAACACAGCTATTAATTCTTCACGATATTCTGATTTTCTCATTTCTCAATTAAATAAGATGCAATTCTTAGATCCTCCTTTGCCAGAACAGGAGTTAATACAGGTAGTAACTTTACAATTTCCGGCGCATGTACAAGAAATTCTTGTAGCAGCCAATGTTCAAGACCTAGAACAACTTGATGATTTATTAAGGAAACTTGACACTGCCCATACACAAAATCCACCCAGGGTTACTAAGACGAAAGAGGTTGCAACCAACCATGTCGAAGTTAACAACCCGCCGAGATCGAATCCCGAACCGCGTGAGGAAGTGGAACCGCGGAGAGATTCGTTATCTCATTTCCGGCGATTTAGGAGACGTCCATACGGGCAAAGTACGCCTTATAGACGTAATCAAACATGGAAGAAACCTATCGAGTCGCTTACTCGAGATGGAGATTCGCCGAGAGCCGAGATTGAAAGAAGATGGAGAGAAACTCGCGAATATATCCTTAATCGAAACCGGGATGAAGGATTACCTGGCGCTACCTCTTTAGAATATCAAGAGCGTGCCAGAAGACAGAACACGACGCCTGCGACAAACTCCGAATCGACAGGCGCAATTAAAAAAAAACTTCGACAACACAATAATAAGATTGTCTGAAAACCGGAGTAGAGGGGAAATAATTTGTGTCACTAATATTAATTACTGGTACTTGGATGACTCAGATCTCTTGTATGAAGATCCCACTCCTACAACACCAAGGGTCCAACGAAGTCTTCCAGTTATTAATATTACTTTGGATACACTTTACGTAACTGCCTTAATGGATTCTGGAGCTCAGGCTTCATTAATTTCTGAGAAGTTAATTGAAATGTTGAAGGGGGGAGAAGACATGTTATTGATACCAGTCGCACAGATCAAAATTAAAGGGATAGTACCGGACAGGCATATCAAATGTAAATCTCAAGCTTTTGTTACATTTGACATTGAAGGTGTCCAGTTCGAGCATATATTCCTAGTCATTTCGCCGATGAAATTCAACGTCATCCTAGGGTCAGATTTCCTAGCCAAGTATGGGGGAATCATTGATTATCCTGCCAAGGTCGTGCGATTTTTTAATATCGACTCTGTAGAGTTGCAGCTGGTAGACTGTAATAATTTGAAGTGCCAAGGTCTGGGTACCCCATTCATAGAAGCCGGAGGCAAGATGAGCGATGCTTTGCCTGCCGATGAAATAGATTGCGAAGAGGGTGGACCCGGTCAAGAGGGACCCGTCGAGGGCCAGGAAGTGCCCATTATTGAGGATGTGTTCCACGAAGGTCGTGATCACTTCATATTTCTCACCAGTGTGGCTGAAAGCCCAGAGTTCGATTCCCGCGTGGCAGAAGCAACTCGACAAATATTTGAGAAATTCCCTGAGGTTTTTGATGACAAACCCGGTGTTATTAGAGATTTTGAATACCAATTGAATGTCAAGGACACCTCTCCTTATAAAAAACGGCCCTATCCAGTTCCTGAGAAGTACCGAGAGGAAGCCAGGACTGTGATAAAGGAAATGGAAAATAATGGTATCATTTATAAATGTGTCACTCCGTATCTAAACCCCCTGGCCATTGATAAGGAAACGGGGCATATAAAATTAATAAGTTGGATGGAAGCATCGAGGGCATTTACAATGCAGCCAACCTAAAGAAATATTTCAGGAGAGAATATCATTAAAAGAAAATCCTATCGAATTTTCTTTTCCCCAGGAGGAGGGGGAGATGTACCGGTAAAGGCGGTACAAACTAAGTCCCCGTCATAGAAATTTTAAAACTTACGTGTTACGCTCCGGGCCGCTTACGAAGGACTGACTGGACGGCGAGCAACAGCTGTGCGCGTGTGACGTAGTGAGCGGGTGATGTAGTGAGCGGGTGACGTCACAGCATGCCTCGCCGTACTACAGAGCCTAGACTGATGTAGAATGTTCTTCGAGTTTCGATGGGTAATAACTTTTCCCACGATAATAATTGAACAAATTGAACAACATCACCATATAACTTGATCCCTTAGCTATGTTCCTACCGAATTTCACGTGAATCTGACTTGGGACGATAAAGTTATGGAACAAGGGGTTGAGGCCCGGATCAGATATAAATACGTACTGCTTCGCTCAGCAGACCAGTGTGTGTTCCAGCATGTTAGAGTGTGCTGCAGTGCGCTGCAGTGTGTTACAGCATGTTGCCAGAGTGTGATGCCAGTGTGTGGCCGGAGTATCTATGTGCACGCTAGACTGTAGTGTTCGCACAATCGGTTCGTTGGCACCGTGATCGAGCGTGAAGCCGCTATTAAGTTTCAAGTCCGTGGACTTTAACCTAATCGTGTTGAATATGGACTTATGCAGATTTCTTTATACTGTGACAACTTTTTACTCCGATAGGACGTGAGATGAATTCTGTATCATCTGGACATTATCTATTGACTGTTACTCTATACGAGTGTCTAAGACTCGCAAACGTTTTCGAGTGCTCGAAATTGAAGTTTTATGTTATGGACAGGACTTAGAACTGATTGCTCCTTACCGAGTACTAAATACTTCGAGTTATAAGACTGTGTTTGAATCCAAATTTAATTTACCATTCCATGAACTGTGTCAATATTTTAGGTCATGAACTGTGAACTGTGCATGTGTGAACAGTGCATTTCAATTCTAATAAACAGCACATTTCAATTCTGCGAACATTCAGTTTACGAACAGTCGAACCAAGGACTGGCAATACTCGATTAATTTCGTCTTTTGATTTCATGTTATTTTCAATACGTGAATGAGTTCTAATTCACGAGTGGAACATCTTTATTTTCAATGAATTATGTTGAACAGTGCTTCAAAGAACTAAGTCATGCGGCATTACCTTACGTTGTACCAAGTGCCACAAACTTTAAGTGACTCTGTTAAACTCGACGATAAGTTTCGAGTGGACTTTTATTTTATGAGTATTAACTTACATGCTTATTCGAGTCTAGTGGCATTATTTCACTTAACACGGGACAAAATTGAGTGACATTTCACCGTGTGATAAAGATACATTTTGTGTTTGAACTTTGTTAAAACCATTTATAAACGTTCCTCTCATCTGTGCAGAAGCAGCCTTTACATTAACTCGCCCCAGGGCTTAACGATGTTCATTCATGTTCACCATTCACAAGGACCATCTCAACGCCATTCATTAACGTCGCATGGATCTTCAAGACATCGAATGGATTTTCGAGAACTTCCATCTGGGGACGAATGGTGGTTCGCTGATATGGAAAATGGAGCTGCCGGAATCCAAGGACATCGCCAGCCATAGGACGAGGAACATTTTCTACTGTATCCGCTGTACAGAGGTGACATTACTTTCAATTTCTTAATAAACTCTGGAAAAGAAATTATTAAGATTTATTTAAACAAACCCTCTCCCTCTGTATGCACTTCAACGAATGGTACACGCCCTGCGTTTCATCTCTACCGAAGTACCACATTTACTGTTACAATGCGTGTGTGTGCGTGTCTGTGCTGTCTGCCTGTGTACGGTTCATATTACTCTCCGTATTTCGTAATTTTAATTTTCGCTTTTAAATTACCACTTCTACCACCCCCTACCTTGCTACAAGAACACATCAATACAATACACGACATACACGCGCAGATACTTACCTCACTTACCTCTCTTCATAAATTGCCGTGGATGGACTGGAACGAACTAAAACATTTCGGAGCTGGACCCGTGCGTAGACAAAAGGGGAGCGAATGGACAGAAAGGCAAGAACCCGTAACCCCCATGCATAAAAGAATGGATCAAAATAAAATAGGATTTATTACAAACACACACAATATTATAATGAAAGCAAAAATGAGAAGCTGCATTAAAAGTTACTTACATAACTGCAGAAAAATAAAATATCAAGTAGTATCCCGTCCAATAACACAGTAAGTTTTGTGTTACACGGCGACAGTACACACGATCGCACTATTCACTTCCGTATGACCACATAAAAATACAAACTCGTTTCAAAAAAAATAATGTGATGTGGAACACGTTATCGAAGGAATCAGAAAATGGAACCACGAAAGGGATAATGCAGTCGTACTAATGCGGACCGCGTACATATCAACAGTTAGCAACAGTGCTCCAAACGAGCGTCCACTCGATGCTAGCGCGTCACAACAACAATGCTAAAGCACAGCCTTCCAAAGGAGCAGAAGCAAAAGAACAAGAAGATGTTGCCATAGTTACAAAAACAAAAACTAATCGTCGACAATGGAGCAGATAACGGCCTAGAAATATAAAATAGCACACCACACATGGCCCGAGCCGGCCAACTAAAACGAATAATAAAAGAAATTCCGAGGAGCAGAACTGTTTCTAGCTTTTTTAATTTGCATAAAAAACGTATCAGAGAACTATATATTCTCTGATACGTTTTTTATACGAGGCTTCATATGCGAGCTTGGGAGTGTCATATGTGCATCTTTTGCATCTTTTCTGAGCTACTAAAAAGGTATTTCGGAGTGCTGTAAGTTGAGGTGTCCACCAGTAGTGGAATCAACCATAAATCCATGGGGAAAATTTATAAAGTATACCGAAAACCATGTAACCTCATCACTACTCTGCATACTATTGACACTGGCATTGGATTCACAGCAACACCATTAGAAACTGCAAATACTCTAGTAGACACATTTTTCCTAGAGGCGAAGCTGATAATGAAAAGCAGACTGACCTGCGAAAGGAAACCATGCTTGCACCAGAAACAGAAGATAAAAAGCCGTTTAGCATGAAAGAACTTAATCATGTGATAATAAGAGAGGCCCAGGAATTGATGTCATATCTGCAAATATTGTGAAGCATATTTATAGTGCTCCTGATTTGTTCTTGAAACTGTTCAATAAATGTTTAGAACTCAGAACTCTGTGTTTTTTTGGACTATTGGAAAGAGGCCACGATAAAAGTGATCCCTAAACACGGAAAATTAAATAAATACACAGCCAATTGTCAACGCCCAACAAGCATACTCCCTGTGTTAGGAAAAGTCTTAAAGAAACTCATAATTAATATAGTGATGTTTAACTTCGCGATGAAGAACCGTTTACATGAAAACCAATCTGGGTTTATGCCATAAAAATCTACAGAAGATGCAGTACATAAGGTGACACAATGAATGACATCTATCTACGATTGCAAAGAATTCGGACTACTAGTATCATTAGATATCTCCGGTGCATTCAACTTTGCATGGTGGCATAAAGTGTTGCATCAGCTGAAAGTGAAGTGTTGTCCAAAAAACATGTATAGGCAAATGCAAAACTACTTCACAAATAGAAAATTACACTTGACCATTTGGGGCACAACTGTGACAGAAAACGTAGATCATGGATGCCCACAAGACTCTGCTTGTAGCCCGCGTCTCTGGAACATACTCTATGATGACATTCTTCAACAGAAGCTTCCCAATAATTGTATGCTAATTACCTATGCAGATGATGCATTATTACTAGTTAGGGATAGAACAACAAATACATTAACAACTGCAGCAAATGAAGCACTCCACATACTTCAAAGGTGGGGACAGAACAACAAATTGAAATTCAACCCTTCGAAGACTGTTGCTATGCTAGTCACCAAGAAAAGAAAGTTTGAGACACCAGTGGTTAAACTAGATGGCCAAGAATTAGATATTGTAGGCAGCATGACATATCTAGGAATAATTTTAGACAGCAAACTTTTATTTAGATCGCACTTTGAGCATTTGGAAACAAAAGCAAAACATTTGTATAGGAGCCTGACAATGGTAGCACGACCCACCTGGGGACTAAGCTCGGAAATTTTGAGGATTATATATCTTGGAGCTGTTGAACCAATGCTGCTTTATTGTGTCACTGCTTTCGAACATGTTCTGCATAAAAAATGGGCGCAACAGGAATTGTCTCAAATTCAAAGAGGTTTCGTATTACGCATAACGTGCGCTTACCGTACAATATCGACTGACACTGTCCTTATTATTTCTGATATAGAACCTTTGCATCTCACAGGACTCAGCATGTAAACTTCTGTCAACATTAAGAAGACCAGAAACATCCCCGAGGTTTGGAAGGAATGGAACTTGAACTGCCTGTACATCATACTGCCGTCGGACATCTAGAATATTGTATGACCTCTGTATTTTACCACCCATGTACCAGAAATCTCAGCCATTCAATATACACATGTGGTTCTCGCATTTCCAGCAGCGATACAAGAGTGAGCTGCGTCTTCGTGCTATATGAGGATGAAGACGAGTTCATTCTGAGAAAATAAAAGTAAAGGAATATACTGTTGTGTTTCAAGCCGAGCTGCTTGCAATATTGAAAGCAGTCGAGTGGTGCATAAACAAAAATACGTGTGCGATTATACTCAGTGACTCACAAGCGGCGCTGAACTGCATAAAAGGCAATATAATTTACACAATTTGGCAATATATGTGAGAGAGAATATATCAAAGTGCAATAACCATATATGTTTCGGTTGGGTACGAGGTCATCCCGCCATAAAAGGGAGCGAAAGAGCTGACCAATTGGCCAAAGAAGCTTGTAATTCTAACTTGTCAGATGGTGATGGTGGTGGTGATTATTGTTTTAAGAGGAAGTACAACTAGGCAACCATCCTCTATTTAACACTAATCAGACGGAAAATATAGAAGGGGTCCAACACTTCGAAAAATGAAGATATCGGCCAAAGGAAGACAAGGGCCACGAAGGGCATGAAAATGAAAGACTCCCTAGCCCTCGCAAACCTAATAGCGTCGGGGTCGGAAAAGAACAAGAGTTGACCAAGGGAGGTCGGATAGGATAGGTGAAAGTGAGGAGCCTGGCACAAGTAAGTGGAAACAATGCCAGGACTCAGCTGAGGGCCCCGTGGTCGCCAACCCACGCTCCAAAGTTCAGAGCCCCTGGGGCATAACTTGTCAGAGAGTTATACTAAATGCCCAATTACTTTTGACAAAAGAACCGTAAAGGATGAAATGCTCTCTCGTTGGAATGAACTGTCGTTAGCAAGCAAAAATGGCTTAGTAACCAAAGACTTGTTTCTTCCAATTGTGTATAGTAGGCTTGGATGTATATTTACCTACTGTGCAACTTTGATTTAACTCAAGTGCTATCAGGTCATGGTAAATTCAATGCTTACTTCGAACGAATAAAAATTCCAACATAAAACGGCTCACAGTGCTTCTGCACTGAAGACATTCAAACTGTAGAACACGTTCTGTTCAACTGTCCTGCTTTTGAGAGAGCACATTTTGGACTTATGATGTATTTGTTAACTTGCAGTTGCAATTTCGAAAAACCACTAAATGTCATATTGAGCCGTATCCTGCCGGCCCATAAGAGATACTCGGATTATTATTTGACATAATATGTACATTTTATTTATATGAATTGCAGTCATATATGGTAAAGTAAGGAATCGCAGGATAGCTGAGACCGGAAGTTTATGGAGCCATCAAGTCGCTGGATATTGCCCAATACTTCCTCGGGACCGTGAGAATGGCTTAGCGTCACTAGGAGTAGGCACATCTCGGCACGTGTACAAAGTGCTGACCAAGCGAAATATTCAGCCAATGAGAACGTGAGGATATGACAAATATGGAGTCTACATCGCGCGAAGTCATAATCCCAGGTTGACCAATGTGTACAGTTGCTTGAGATAAATTATGTTATTTGGCGGATTTCCACAGGTCTATACGTGAAATATACGGTATAAAAATTATAGGAAGAGATTTGATATAATCTGAACTGTGTTTTATTGATATGTTATAATTGATATTGTGTCATTATAAATGGCAAGCATTCTGATTTGTGGTTTGTCTAGACAAGCGGGAATCCCATAGTTGCAACGGCGTTACCTACGCCTCCTTAGCACCCCAAGCTCTGGAGAGCGTCACTCTGATCGGGCAGTTTGGACAGTGTAGAAGTGTCACTCTGATCGTGGATACTGACGTGAGGTGGACGTTGTTCGATGTGCTCCGAGAATTGCACTTAAAAGTTTCCACGTGAATATATCATTAACAGAGTATGGTTAATATGACCTATAAACAGTTTTTCAGTCGTGCAATGGAATAAATTAACTCATGCAGAGTTAATTGCAGATTATATTTTTGCAAAGTTCACTACCAATTTATAGACGGTGATAATTACCCGCAGTGTAGAAAATGCAGGAGGGACGTTCCATTGTCTCATATTTTCGTGTCGGTCGCGTTTCGCGAGGAACTCTCCATTCGTACCGCGTGACGCTCTCAAAAACTGTGTACATAAACCCTCAAGTGTACAATTTACAGTGTATTTATGTGTCAGTGTGTTTGGCTGAGTTTGTAGCCACAAAAGGGTTGTTCGGCACGTGCAGAATTGAGCGGTGAAGAGGTATTCATCCAAAGCCTTCTGTGTTGCAGTGTTCAATAACTTTCAGCAAAAGGATGGCTTCGTCTATGGAAGAAGGAAGTGTATTTCTACGTGTTGAAGCAGTGATCAACATGGAGTAGACACCCAGCAAGGCAGAGATGTGAGCTGCTGTCATGTATCCAGAGAGTCGTCCAAGATAAGGTGGATGTGTTAATTATGGAATGTTATATGGGTTATGTTAAAGTACTAGTGCAGTTTAGAATAGGGATTTTATTTAACATAAAGTAAGCCTGACGGCATGTGTTTGTTTCACTTTTATGTTGTTGTATATACGGATAAAAGAGGTTCTCTTTATTTTTATTTTTATTTTTATTTTTATTTATGACTAGATAGTTGGGATAATGAGGGATTTATTAGGATTTTTTTGTTGTTCATTTATGCATGATAGTTTAGTTTAGTTTTATTCCGATTTTTCCTTGTATATTAGTGCTAGGAGGATTAGATCGAAAAGGTCATCCAATTTTCAAAGTTAAACACTTGCTACGTTATTTTATTTTGGTCATTTAGAGGAACAGTAACAGTTAATTGCATGACGCATGGTATTTCAGAAGCTGTACGTAAGGAGCTGCATAACAACGTTGAAAGAATAGGATCTTCGAATTTAGGTTGGAATCTGTTTCTGCTCAATGATTTGCACAGGAAACGAACCGGGTCTCATAATGAAAAATGCTGATATGATTTGTGATAGATATGAGAAGTTATAATGCATGCGGAGTTATAAAATGATTATGCAGGCCGATTGCATGCCCGATAAGTGAAAGAATTATGTGCAGTGGATATGTACCTGCTACTGTCTTCTGAGAGAATATTAGTTATCCGAATTGACGGAATTGATTCCAGACCAATGAGTCTGATGCGTGTTAAATTGTCAAAGCATGCTAGGAAGGAATACGATTATACGTGAGTTTCCGTGTAGCCGACGAATGATGTTATCGCATTGCAAGCTGATATATTGGCCGTGTTTTCTTAGACGGCGTGAATGAGATGGTATTTCCGTGTTACAATCTTGGCGGACAGAATCCAAGCCTTAGTACAGTGTTGAGTTCCAACATTTCCTTTTAGCCCACAGCACAGCAGGAAATACATGACGGATGATCGCGCTGTGGAGTGCGCAAATGTAGCAGAAGAAGGCAATGTTGCCCATTGCTTTCTACATTATATTGATGGATAATTGTATGTTTCTCCCTTACAGGATGGTGTTTTATTATGTTTCATGTTGTTTGAATATGTTGTCTTGTTGTTTAATGGGGATCAGCCCGAGTGCTGAGTATATTGATGGTCAATCTAGTTCTCACTAGATCCTTTGTGGTGAACCGCGATTCACGTAGAATCTGTGTAGTATGTAAGACTTTTCTCTTGATCCGATGTAAATAGATGTGATATTTTGCTTATTTTTGTTCATTGTAAGTATAACGTAGGAAATGCCACTAGTATTTTTCATAATTCATATCATGTCCCATTGCGTCTTAATTTTCTTTTTATCTTAATTTTTCTTTTCATCGTAACTTTCTTTCATATAGTAATTTTCCTTTAACGTTTAATCTTGCGACGACTCTAATTAAATTCGTAACCCATATCGATGTGATACTTTCAAGTGTGACTCCATCTGAAATAAATACGTATCAGTACATGAGTACATATGTTGTCATATAACATAAACAATGTACAATAAGAAGAAGATTACTTCTGAAAATTTTGAGATTTTTGTAATGACATTTTATTATTTGATTTTCGAGTAGTATGATTCGGGGATATTTATGAATAAACTCATCCTACCCCATATTATTGTTTCTCATTCGAGTTATACCTCCATTTTCCTGTCATTTACTTATATTTAAGTGTAGAACTTTGACTTTTAGCCTGACCCAATGACGACCAACCCACTCTCTGCCCAACCCTGAGTTAGTCGGATGTTCATAGAGGAATGGAGGCATCGTCCTAGAGGGTATTTACCCCTGGGTACGGTACAATATTTTATAAAAATGCTGCTCTTTTCAATTTTCAGAATGCATTGATTATATATTTAAACATATGTAATTTGGTATTGTCTGCTTATTAGCTGTTTAACATATGTATTGTATGTAATATGATCAGGTATTTTAAATATTAGTAGTCTAGTATTAAGGATTCTACATATCATACTTTCATCTTTCCTTTTCTGTTCATGTCTATTTTACTGTTTATGTATTGAATTTTATCAGAGAAATTGTATATTCTGTATAAACTACAACCCTAACATACCTTATGGTAAAATAGGATTCACAGCACTTTGGAGATTAAATAATAATAATTTATAGAGATAACCTATTCTGACTGACTGAATGACTGACTGATTTATCATCGCCGAGCCACAACTGCTGGACATAAACGAAATTTTGGAAATACATTTATATTAGAGAGTAAGGGTTCACTAAGGGAGGAATTTTGGATATAGCGTGTCTAAAGCGGTGAAAAGGGGGTGAATTATTTTAATGAGTAAGTCTATATCTCATAAACTTACAAGTTTACAGACGTAAAAATTGGTATTTGGAATCTTCTTTAACAATAAAAAGCGCGTGTTTTTTGTTTTGGGAAAATACCATTAAGGGGCGATAAATTAGTGAAAAAAGTGTTGATATTTTTTATGAGGATACCAATTTTTCAAAATCTGAAGATGTTACAGACATGTAAATTGGTATTTGGAATCTCCTTTAAAAATAAAGAAACACAGGAGGGGCCTTCACACGGTATGGGTATAACATACACCTGTCTGATAAAATATTTAGCGTACTCGAAAAATGAAATAATAACAACAACAATAATAATAAATTAAATACTTTACGTTATATTCATAACTGTTCTCTATCTGCATGGAATTTGTCGTCTTGAACAGGGGCCTGAATGGGCGTGGCAAAGGTGGTGAATTTAAAAAAAAGATTTTATCTACAATATATCTGAGAAACTTAACATGTTACAGACGTGAAGACTGGTACTTGTAATCTCCTGTAAAAGTAAAGAAACACAGATAATTTTCGGAAAATCCATTTTAAGGGGAACTGAAAAAGGGCGTTAATTTTTAAATGACCATAACTATAGTATATCTCAAAAACTTAACATGTTACAGACATGAAAGTTGGTACTTTGTACCTTTTAAAAATAGAGCAACATGTACATTTATGTTTCTGATACTGATATCTCAGCAACTGAAGATTTTACAGACTTAAAATAGGTATTTGGAGTTTCCTTTAAAAATAAATAAACACGCATTATTTTGTTTTTGCAAAATCCACTTAAAGGGGCTGAAATAATTGAAATATTATTTGAATTATTTGTATGACGATACTTATATCTAAATGAAACTGAAAACGTTACAGAAGTAAATATTGGTACATGTAATCTCTTTTAAAATCATAAAACACACATTTTTGTGTGAAAATCAATTCCTACCAAACTCCCCCACCGGAAAAAAATATTTAAGAGTTCAATTATTTCATCAGTATAATATGAACTTTCAGTGGTTTCCAGATCAGTTAAAGAACCATTGAAGATTATAGTAAATAAGAGGCCAATTGAAATTGCACGGAAGTATTCGTCCAGCCGTTATACGTCCAGTTGCTATACATCCAACTGTGTCAGTCGGCCGAGAAAACTCGCTCATTTGAATAGGAAATGTTGATGGAAATAGGATGAAGGCGTAAACTCATAAGCTCAAAACCCCGTGGTCATCGGATAATTATATCCAGAGAAAACATAATCCGTTGTATACGCGGAAACACGTAAATAAAAAGATCGCATGTCAGAGGGAGATTGTCCGGCTCCATGGCAAAATGGTCAGCGTGTTAGCCTTTGGTCACAGGGCTCCCGTTTCGATTCCCGGCAGGATCAGGACTTTTAACCATAATTAGTTAATTTCGCTGGCACGGGGGCTGGGTGTATATGTCGTCTTCATCATCATTTCATCCTCTTAACCATGCGCAGGTCGCCTACGGGAGTCAAATCAAAAGACCTGCATCTGGCGACCCGAACTTGTCCTCGCACACTCCCGACACTAAAAGCCATACGCCATTTCATTTTCAGCGGGAGATTAAAGCAAGTCTTTTACTGTATATGACATTCAGGTCCAGCAATGGCATATGCGGCGGAAGCCATGGTGTGAACGATGCAAGTTCAGTGATCAAGAAGGCATTGATGACACAATCGATTGTATATGTCAATAAGATATAAGTGAATGGTTAAGCGTGTTCTTTTGCATGAGTTCTTAATTAAGAGAGGGAATCTGTCATAGAAGGCATTCCTCAAATGTCAAAAACAGGTGTAAGGGAAATTATAAACTAGCGATTTTGTCAGAAATTATAAAATGTTATTACTGTAATATTTAAGTAGGATTTTGTTTTATATGAACAATGATATTGTAATAAAAAATGAGATTGAAGGTCGAGAGAAAGAACTGCTAGGTACACTTAAGAAGGGAGCTGACTGAAAATTGTAAGACTCGAGAAGTTATTCTGAGAGGAATACGGAAAGAAATTGTAATAATAGTAATAAGATCTAGCGTTTAACATAAGAAACAAGGCGAGTGTTTTTAGATTAACATTGAAATATTGTGTATCATATATCGTTGCACAAGTTTCAGGTCAGAATGCCCACGAAGGTGAAGATTGTTACTGTAATACCATAACCAAATCAACCATGAGGGCTTGAACAGTATTAGTGTCCTGACAGGCCTGTAACTATGGTGAAATGAAATAACATTTACAATTCAACCAGATGAGAGGGTGGAGATGTGCTACAAGAATCCGTTAACGATAAGTACCCCTAGATGTTGTCTTTCATCTATTATGTCATGTAGAATGCATAGCAGTAGTGTAGAGTTTTCTTTTATTTGTCATGAGGTGACATAATTAAGATACAACTTGGGTAACATAATATAATCGTCGCAAATATTCAATGATATCCGTAATTGCAGTTTTTTCAATAAGGGGATGTTGGAATTATGTTTCCCGTGCAATATTCAACATGAAAAAGCACGCATTCGTGGTAATTATTTCGGGATTTCTTAAAGATTGTTCTTGAATGTAGAAAATATTATCCTCATATTGGGAATGTCATACTAATTACTGCTTAGATAATTCTTGTGGAGTAATATACTTTACGTGTCGATTTTGAGATCTTCTGAGGTGATAACTTTCATGTACGCGTGTAAGACGTGAGTATTTCGTCAAGTTAATACTAGGATGATTCTAACACATATTCGATGATGAGATGGTTTCTTCGGATATATGTGTTTGTATATTTCTGGATGGATGATTATGAATAGGCATGGTGCGCATATAAGGTGTTGTGAATTATAAATGATAGGATCGTCGATAGAATATTAATATGATAAAATGAGGTTGCTGTGATATATGATTTGTTGAAAATAAGTATCACGGAAGTGTGGTGTGGTCTTCGAGAATTTTAATGAATTTAAAGTTGTGAATGATTAAATAAAAAGTTCATCATGCGAAATTGAAGTGGCACCGGGAATATACGATAAGATTTCATGCTAGGTTTTTAGCGTAATGTTCCGAAGATTATAAGTATTGAAACGTGTGTACGATCATCAAATAAATAATCTATGGCATGATAAGATGCGAATGTTACATACAGTATTTGAACGGATAATCATTGATAGAGGACCTTCGACAGTAGACGATATTGATATGAAAATAAAGAGATGTCTTATACTTAAGTGATGTTATTGTCACCTGAAGCAGTGCATGACTAGTATTTATTTAAGTAGTTGCTTTATAGCATGGAATTTTGTAGGCTGTAGTAGATCTTCATAATCGTCGCCATAAGACCTATCTGTGTCGGTGCGACGTAAAGCCACTAGCAAAAAAAATCATAATATTCAGGAGAATAATCTCGGTGAAGCCAGATGCTGTTGGATCTTTTCCAAATCCTCTTATTTATTAATGATGTTGTGAATTAGATGTTGGGTATTTTAGGTGCGGCGGATATGCGTTTCTAGGAAATGCTGTTCCTGCTTTGATTGAATTTACTTGTTAGAATTAGTCGCAATGTCTCCGCATAATATGTCATTACGTTATTAACCAGCGACAGCGTTGAACATAGGTTATTATGGGATAGAAAACTTGTTAAATTGTTAATTCATGCGATGAGTCATAATATTGATGGGATATAGGAAGATAAAATCTTGGACTAATGAGTGACGAATACAAGTGAAATAAATAAATATTTCTTATTTTAATTCTATGATTGGCGGACAATGAAAAGATAGTAAAATAATTTAACGTGCCCTGATAAATAAGCCTTCAGCAAGTTCCATGTTGGATTTGTTACAAGGCAAGTTTTGAATTTAAATTAGTTTATTACCAACATGTGATTAATTGTGTTATGATCAAATCAACAAAGCATACAATGTCGATTTATTCTTATTTTCCAGTCATGTTGTAATGTAAATATTATTGTTGTTTTATTTCCATTTATGTTTAATTAATTAAATATACTTCCAAGAAACTAGAATTCTCGATATGTTCATTTCGTTGAAAAGAATTAAAATGGCCTTACATAGTTAAGTGGAATGAATCCTTGCTATGGTAAAAAGAGCCTAATGTTAAGTTGAAATGAGTATAACCGGTGTTCGTCGAATGTCCATGCCCGTGAGTGGAGACTCATGTAACTCCGGTGACACCAGCCGAGACGTACTTACCCTATCTTCGAACCCTTAATCGAATCGATCCATGTACGGTTAATATATATATATATATCTCAAAAACTGAACATGTTAAAGTCGTGATAATTTGTATTTGTAAGTTCATTTGTAAGTAAAGAAACAAGTATTTTTTATTTCCCGAAAATTTGGTTAAGGGGTTGAAAGTAAGTGAAGAAAATTGAATTATTTTTAAGGGGGATAGTTATATCTCAAAAACTGAAGGTTACAGACGTAAAAACTGGTATTTGCAGTCTCCTTTAAATATAACGAAACACGCTTTTAGGGGGGAGGGCGATGAACTTAACGGGCAAAGAGGGATGGGGGTGAAAAAGGAATTGAATTATTTTTATGAGGAATGTTATATCTCAAAGACTGAAGACGTTACAGACATGATTTTTTTAATTGGAATCTTCTTTCAAAGCAAAGAAACCCGTGTTCTTTGGTTTCGGAATATCCACTTGACGGGGTGTGAATGAATTAAAAAATGAGTTGAATCCTTTGTATGAGAATACTTATATCTCAAAAATTAAAGATGTTACAGACGTAAAATATGGTAATAGGAATCTACTTTGTTTTCGAAAAATCCACTTAAGGGGGCGGTAGGGTCAAAAACTTGAAAACGTAGTTGAATTATTTGCGAGGATACTTATGTCTAAAGAACCTAAAAGATAATTTGTTTGCTATTGGCTTTACGTCGCACCGACACAGATATGTCTTATGGCGACGATGGGATAGGAAAGGCCTAGGAATGGGAAGGAAGCGGCCGTGGCCTTAATTAAGGTACAGCCCCAGCATTTGCCTGGTATGAAAATGGGAAACCACGGAAAACCATCTTCAGGACTGCCGACAATGGGGTTAGCAACCACTATCTCCTGATTACTGGATACTGGCCGCACTTAAGCGACTGCAGCTATCGAGCTCGGTAAAAGAGATATTATAGACGTGAAAATTAGTATTTGGAATCTCCTTTAAAAAATGAAGAAATGCGTGTTATTCTATTTTCGGGGAGGTGGGTGACAATTAAAGGAGTTGGATTTTGTTTATGAGGATACTTATGTCTCAAAAACTGAAGATGTTACAGACGTGGAAATAGGTATTTGGAATCTCCTTTAAAAATAAAGAAACACCGTATTTGCGACTTGAGAGAAGACTCGCGTGTACAATTCCATGTCGCATGGTCTCCTTAGCCCCAAAAGACCGGGCGAGTTGGCCGTGCGCGTAGAGGCGCGCGGCTGTGAGCTTGCATCCGGGATATAGTAGGTTCGAATCACACTATCGGCAGCCCTGAAAATGGTTTTCCGTGGTTTCCCATTTTCACACCAGGCAAATGCTGGGGCTGTACCGTAATTAAGGCCACGGCCGCTTCCTTCCAACTCCTAGGCCTTTCCTATCCCATCGTCGCCATAAGACCTATCTGTGTCGGTGCGACGTAAAGCCAATAGCAAAAAAACAAAAAAGCCCCAAAAGACAACACCACGAACATGGTTTAAAAAGAGTTTCTTGAGTAAATGAAACACAATTTTTCGATGATGTTTTATACTTTAAGGATTTTCGGATATGTCTTAGTACAGTACCGAGGAGTGATTACGTTTATCAAATTACGAAATCCATGTGAGCGAAGCCGCGGGTAACTGTTGCTATGAAATATGAGACTTCAGCATCAATACTTCATTCACCAAGCTGATTAATTTACTGTAATACGTGAACTATAAATGAAATAAAGCTTCAGACACATATGTCCTTTGTACCTCAAAGAGTTAACCAATGTTATTCTTGCAGTACTATATCTAAATTAAATGCGGTAAGTATTACTAGCTAAGTTTAATTCTAATTGGTAAATACTGATTTTTCAAATAATTATTTTAATTTTTTGTCATGCACTGTTATATCAGAAATTCATTAAGTCAGAAATAGAGCTTAATCAGTCTAATTAGGATGAAAGTTACAGATTGAAACACAACTAAACTTAATTTGAATTATCGTATTCGGCAGCACTGAAGGTGGTTTTCCATGGTTTCCCATTTTCATACCAGGCAAATGCTGGGGCTGTACCTTAATTAAGGCCACGTCCGCTTCCTTCCTATTCCGAGGCCTTTCCTGTCCCATCGTCGCCATAAGACCTATCTGTGTCGGTGCGACGTAAAGCAACTAGCAAAATAAAAAGAAAGAATTATCGTATTAACCCAATATTTTATTTTATTTTATTTTACAATAATCTCTGGCTCCTCATGAACCAATTTTTATCATCACATATCCCTCTGATGTACTTTGCTATTAAACTCTACAGTATTTTACAACCTATACTGGTCAGGCTGATTGGTCTGTAGTCCTCTGGTTTCCTTTTATCACCCTTTCCTTTATAAATTGGTATTATTATAGATTCCTTCCATTTCTTTGGTATTACACTATTATTTATGACATAGTCAAAGAGAAATTTTAAATAAGGCACTATGTACCACCCCATTGTCTTTAATACCTCCCCAGTAATGTGATCACTTCTTGCTGCTTTTCCTTGCTGAAGCAGTTGGATTTCTCTGAAAATATCTTCATTTGTGAATGAGAAGCTTCTTCTTTCCCTATGTGTCTCTCCCTCTCTATCTTCTGTTATGGTTTCCAAGTCCTGACAATCTTCTATTGAATCTCTGAATTCTCTACTAAATAGAGAATTCTCAGTATCTGTTAAATAGTTTTCACCCCCTTCTCCCACCATTGTAGGAATTTGGATTCCTTTTCCTTTTTGATTCCTAATATATGAATACAGCTTTTCCCATTTCCCTTTGTGGTCATTACCCTCTTGAAGTATGCCATTCATATATTTCTCTTTTGCTTCCTTTTTCACTCTATTCAGTTCCCTCATTAGCTGTTTTCTAGTTTCTCTATTCTCCCTACCCTCTTTGATTTTCCTGTTTACTATTCTACATTTTCTTTTCAATTTTCTTATTTCCCTTGTATAATAAACAGGGTCTGAGGTCATTTTACCCTTCTTAACAGGTACAAACCTCTTCTCTCCTTCCAAAATGATTCCTTTAAATTTAGCCCAAAGTGTATCCACATTATTCGCTTCACTTATCCAACAGCTGAATTGTGATTTAAGGTTAGTCCCAAATTCATCAACTTTAGTTTTTCTGTATAATTTCTTGTCTTGTGTGACCCTCTTATTAAGCCTTTTTGGTACCAGTCCTACATCCATTATTACAGCCTAATGGACACCTATTCCTTCAATTACCTCAGTTTTATCCACAATTTCCCATGGTTTAACCAAGAATACATCTAGCAAGTTATTGAGACGAGTCAGTTCTTGTACTACCTATGTAAATCCTCCTTCCCAAATTAACTTATTTGCCAGTTTCTGTTCATGGGCTTCACTTGCAGCTCCATTCCATTCAACTTCAGGCAAGTTTAGATCCCCCCAATTATTACCATACCGTTATTATTGTTTTTATGAGTATAATCTATTATTTTCTCAAATATTTCCATGTCCATTTCCTCTCTTCCAGGCCTACATGTTCCTATAATTCCCACCTCCTTCATATTATCACAAACTAATTTTATCGCTAATATTTCATCAGTAAGCCATTCATGTGAACAATAAGTTTCCTTCACCAGAATAAACACCCCCCCTCCCATTTTATCTCCTCGGTCTCTACGATAGACTGTATACCCTTCTGGAAATACTTCTCTATTACCCTCCCCATCTCTCAACCACGATTCCACTCCTATCAGTCTCATAAGATTCCATCAATGTACCGAATTTTAATTGTTTATTTACTACACTCTGACAGTTTATCAAGTGCAATCTCAGACCCCCTTCCTCCCTAAAACTTGACTGTTGCAATTGGGTAACATTTGACTCATGAGTTGAGAACTTGAGAACTTCCCTGGAACACAGATCCTTACACATAGATCTTGATTTAGGCATCTGGGTTTTCTGGCAAGTTTCCCTGTAAGTGCCAGTTTAGTGGTATGGATTTTCTGAAGTGCAGATTAGTTTGCAAATCTCTGTTGATAATTGTAGCAATTTGTCTACAGAGAGTTGCTTTTCCATTACCATTCATATGTAACCCATGCCTAGTGAACCTTTGCCTGTCAAGACCTAAAGTATCTACTACATAGACATTTCTAAAACCCTTATATAATCTCTTGATTTTTATATTTACATCATGTACTGCTTTGTTCACACACATATTCAACTGCTGTATCAAGGTAAAGATGAAGATAATTTGGTTCTGGAACAAGAAGAGGCTGTTGATGCTGATGGAATGGGAGACGCAATTTTGAGGTCAGAGTTTGACAGAGCTGTTAGAATCCTAAATAGGTACAAGGCACTTGGGATTGTTGATTTTTTTCTCTGATTTACTGACTGCCTTCGGAGAAACCAGCATAGCAAGGTTATCCGATTTAGTGTGTAAGATGCATGAGACAGGAGAAGTGCCATCCTATTTTCGGCAGAATGTTGTTATATCTATTCCCAAGAAAGCTGGTGCTGACAAGTGTGAAACCTACGCACCATTAGTTTTGTATCTCATGCCTGCAAAATTTTACAGAAGAATGGAAAGACAAGTTGAAGCTGAGTTGGGAGAAGATCAATTTGGCTTCAGAAAAAATGTAGGAACACACGAAGCAATCCTGACTTTACGTCTGATCTTATACAATCGAAATAAGAAGGACAAGCCCACGTACATGGCGTTCATAGATCTAGAAAAGACATTCGAAAATGTTGATTGGACCAAGCTATTTAAGATTCTGAAGGTGATTGGGATCAGATACCGAGAACGAAGAATTATCTACAATCTGTATAAAAATCAGTCTGCAGAGGTAAGAATTGAGGGCTTTGAAAAAGAAGCAGCAATCCAGAAAAGAGTGAGGCAAGGCTGCAGTTTGTCCCCCCTCCATTTCAATGTTTACATAGAACAGACAGGAAAGGAATCAAAAAGGAATCTGGAAGGGAATCACAATCCAAGGAGAGGAAATAAAAACCTTGAAATTTGCCGATGATTTTGTTATTTTATCTGAGACTGCAGAAGATCTCGAGAAGTTGCTGAATGGTATGGACGAAGTCTTGGGTAAGGAGTACAGGATGAAATCAAAGAAATCCAAAACAAAAGTAATGGAGTGCAGTCGAACGAATGCAGGTGATGCAGGAAATGTTAGATTAGGAAATGAAGTCTTAAGAGAAGTAGATGAATATTGTTACTTGGGTAGTAAAATAACTAACGATGGCAGAAGTAAGGAGGACATAAAATACAGACTAGCACAAGCAAGGAAGAGCTTTCTTAAGGAAAGAAATTTGCTCACTTCAAACATTGATATAGGAAATAAAAAGATGTTTTTGAAAACTTTCGTGTGGAGCGTGGCATTGTATGGAAGTGAAAAATGGACGATAACTAGCTCAGAAAGAAAGAGAATAGAAGCTTTTGAAATGTGGTGTTACAGAAGAATGCTGAAGGTGAGATGGATAGATCGAATCACGAATTAAGAGATACTGAATCGAATTGGTGAGAGGAGATGGATTTCGCTAAATTTGACGAGAAGAAAATATAGAATGATAGGACACATCTTAAGTCACCCAGGACTTGTTCAGTTGGTTTTTGAAGGAAGTGTAGGCGGTAAGATCGGTAGGGGTAGACCAAAGTATGAATATGCAAACAGATTAGATCACATGTAGGATGCAACAGGTACGTAGAAATGAATATGTTAGCACAGGATAGTGTGGCATGGAGTGCTGCATCAAACCAGTCTATGTGCTGATGACTCAAACAACAACATAGTTGTCTATGAGTAAGTACATTATTTGGCAAGCAGACCTATACGTTAATCCTTCTCTTTGAAGTTTTTCTTTGTTGAGTCTTCTTGATTCTCAGAGCCTCCGTGGCTCAGACAGCAGCGCGTCGGCCTCTCACCGCTGGATACCGTGGTTCAAATCCCGGTCGCTCCATGTGAGATTTGTGCTGGGCAAAGCGGAGGTGGAAGAGGTTTTTCTCCAGGTACTCCGGTTTTCCCTGTCATCTTTCATTCCAGCAACACTCTCCATTCTCATTTCATAGCGTCTATCAATCATTAACAAATCACTTTGGGAGTGGCAAACCCATCGTACTAACAGCCTATATCTGCTTCATTTATTACATCCCTGACCCTGTCAATAACTGGAAAACAGGTTGTAGGTTTTTTCATTTCTTTCATACTCATTGTAAACGCATTAGAAGTGTCTTCAGGCCATTTCGGTCGATGGGGTAAGTTTCATTCGAGGTACGTTAGTAGTATAACTGGAAAGTTCGAGCGCCGCCGCCGCCGCAGGCCCTCCGCAGAGGCCTCCACCTCCACACGCTCTCGGGAGAGGCCTCCGCCGCATTGACTGCGCTGGCTAACAGCACGAGCCTAACCTCGCATCCGCCACCTTGGAGGGCTTAACCTAACTGTTTACGCGTGAGAGAGCTAGCCTAACCTCATGGAGGGACCTAACCTCGGTTTTATGGCCGGATGCCCTTCCTGACGCCTAAGAGAGCGAGCTTAACCTCACATCCGCTATCTCGCAGGGGCTTAACCTAACTTTTTACGTGCGATACAGCTGCCTAACCTCATGGAAGGGCCTAACCTCAGTTTTACGGCCGGATGCCCTTCCCGACGCCAATTGCACAACATAGCGGCTGCTGTTATGAGACGCTTTAAGGGTGCTTGCGCAAGATGGTGGCCGCAAGATGGCTGCTATACATAGACTCTTATGAGACCCCCTAGGGACTCTTGCGCAAGATGGCGGCTGTCTAATTGCACAAGATGGTGGCTATACACAACTCCTTATGTGACGGCTTAAGGGTGCTTGCGCAAGATGGCGGCCATACATAGCTTCTTATGAGACGGCTTAAGGGGGCTTGCACAAGGTGGCTGCTATACATAGGCTCGTATGAGACGCCCAAGGATGCTTGCGCAAGATGGCGGCCGCAAGTTGGCTGCTATACATAGGCTCTTTTGAGACTCCCTATGGACGCTTGCGCAAGATAGCTGCTGCTCTTATGAAATTCTCTGGGGATGCTTGCGCAAGATGGCGGCCGCAAGATGGCTGCTATACATAGGCTCTTATGAGACACCCTAGGGACGCTTGCGCAAGATCAGAGTACTGTTCTGCCATTTTTAGCTACTACCTTTGAAATGTGGTGGCGGCAATTTCCACGTGCTTTTTTGACAAGCTATCAACTTTAATCAACAGAGCACCGTGCTGCCATTTTCAGCTACTATATTTTAAATGTGGTGGTGGCAATTTATAATTCTATGCGCTTGTTTTGACAAGCTGCCATCTTTAATCAACAGAGCATCGTGCTGCCATCTTTAGCTACTAACTTTGAAATGTGGTGTCGGGCGATTTCCACGTTTTTTGATAGCCGCCATCTTTAATGAACAGAGCATTGTGCTGCTATCTATATGGCACTAAACCTTATCCTATACATGCGGTGGAAGGCAATTTTAAGTTCTACGCGCTCTTCAAAGCCACGTGTTTTTTTGACAGCGGTCATCTTGAATCAACAGAGCATCGTGCTGCCATCTTCAGCTACTACCTTTGAAATTTGTTGTGGCGGGCAATTTCTACGTGCTTTTTTGACAGCTGCGTTAGGAAGGGCATCCGACCGTAAAACAGATTCTTGCTATTTAAAATACCGGTGTTAAGAAGGGCATCCAGCCGTAAAACAACAACATTATGCTTTAACTGTTCTTGTGCGGCAACTGTAAGAACGCATTTTTTAGTCCTGAACTCTGAGTCAAACATGATGTGAGAAGTAAGCGTGTAGAATAAATCATATGAGCGCGGCTGTGAGCTTTCATCCGGGAGATAGTAGGTTCGAATCCCACTATCGGCAGCCCTGAAGATGGTTTTCCGTGGTTTCCCATTTTCACACAAGGCAAATGCTGGGGCTGTACCTTAATTAAGGCCACGGCCGCTTCCTTCCAACTCCTAGGCCTTTCCTATCTCATCGTCGCCATAAGACCTATCTGTGTCGGTGCGACGTAAAGCCCCTAGCAAAAAAAAAATCATATGTAGTCTGCTCTTTGCTACTGCTTGTAAACGGAGGTAACTGCACATGACGTTATTCGTGAAGTAAGACACTGGATACTGCGATTTAAAATCCCTAGTCCTAGTGTCAGGAAGGGCATCCCACCGTAAAACAGATTCTTGCGATTTAAAACCCCGATCCTTAGACTTTTGGCGTTAAGAAGGGCATCCGTTCGTAAAACAGATTCTTGCGATTTAAAATCCCGGTCCTGTTACGTCAGGAAGGGCATCCGGTCGTAAAACAGATTCTTGAGAAGAAAGGGCTAGGAGCGGCAAGCGGCTAGCCGCCTCCTAGCATTTACCATTTTCGGAGCTGACGACAGGGTAGTTCGAACTCCGCTATTTAGGCGTTAAGCTTTGGAACTAGGCTATGTGCCGGGACCGGACTGTATTAAGCTAAATGTTGCGAAGCTGTAATGGCATATCTGTTGAATGCACCAAGTCTGAGATGCGCAAGTCCCCGGGGCAAGAAATATCGTGGGTGTGTGTTTTACCGAAACGTTGTATGAATATATTTTAGTGTGAGCTTCAAGCTGCTGCAAGAGTCGGCCAGCGCGAAAGCACACTCACAGGAATGCGATGTATCAGCAAGCTTCGCCCGGTACGAAGTCCACTGCTAGCTTACAAACTGTACAATAAGTAGCATCAGCAGAGAGCTCTAGAAAGACTTTAGAACCGAAAGTGTTGTTCTTACTTCCCGGGCCGGGCTGAGTAGCACAGACGGTTGAGGCATTAGTCTTCTAACATAGCAGGTTCGATCCTGGCTCAGTCTGAAGATGCACGGTAGATTTACAAGTAACTTCTGGGGGGCAAAATTCTGGCACCTCAGCGTCTTGTGTTGTTAACATAGCAGGTTCTATCCTGGCTTAGTCCGGTAGTATTTTAGGGTGCTCGGTAGATTTACTAGCAAAACTCCTGAGGGACAAAATTCCGGCACCTTGGCGTCTCCGAAAACAGCGGGTTCGATCCTGGCTCAGTCCGGTGGTATTTGAAGGTGCACGGTACATTTACAAAGAACTCTTCAGGAACTAAATTCCGTCACCTCGGCGTCTCCGAAAACAGCAGGTTCGATCCTGGCTCAGTTCGGTAGATTTAAAAAGAACTCCTGAGGAACAGGCAGGGATACCGTAGATGTTGGCTCCCTCTCTTTTTGCTCAGCTCAGTGCCCGAGGATAGCTTATACATAAAACTCAGCTCAGCGCCCTGTCTATGCTCCCTAAGTATAGGCAGAGGGTACCGTATATGTTGGCTCCCTCTGTTTTTGCTCAGATTAGTGCCCGAGGATCGCTCTTTTCAATGCACAAGACTCAGCTCAGCACCCCGTTTACGCTCCCAAGATAACAAGTAGGGGATACCGTAGATGTTGGCTCCCTCTCTTTTTGCTCAACTCAGTGCCCGAGGATCGCTTCTTCAACTCAGCTCAGCGCCCCGTCTACGCTCACTAAGTACAGGCAGGGGATACCGTAGATTTTGGCTGAGCTCAGTGCCCCGAGGATCGCAAAACTCAGCTCAGCGCCCCGTCTACGCACCCTGAGTTCATAGCTCGAGAATCGTGGGCTGGCCTTCTGTCCCTTACATAGCAGGTTCGATCCTGGTTCAGTCTGGTGGTTCAGCCTCGTGTCGGTAGATTTACTGGCAGAACTCCTAAGGGACTAAATTCCGGCACCTCGGCGTCTTCGAAAACAGCAGGTTCGATCCTAGCTCAGTCCGGTAGTGTTCAAATACGTCAGCTTCGTGTCGGTAAAACTCTTGAGAGACTAAATTCCGACACCTCGGCGTCTTGTGTTGTTAACCTAACAGGTTTGATCCGGTAGGGGATACCGCAGATGATACCCCCTTTCCTTACGGCCCGTTGTTGTTAACTTGGAGTCGCTCCTTGTTAACATCTCTTTTTGGGATACTAACACGAGAAGGAAGAAAGGCTTTAGTCTACTGCTTACTTTGAAGGCCTGTATTTTTCCCGACCGCTTCTTTGAGGAAGAAAGTCAGTGCATGAACTTTTCTTACAACTGTACTGTAGACGTATGCACATTGCTTCGCTGCCTAGTAACAAGTCGCAGTCCACCGGATGTAGTCTGTGTGAAACGCATGGCAGTTGCAGTCCCCCGTGTGTGTAAAGTGTGTGCATATAACTAATTTACTCAATTCCCGTACTTCGATTCAAGCTCATCGTCGCTCCCGTCTAGTAGTAAAATAAAAGGCAAGATTAATTCTTTGATTATTATTATTATTATTATTATTATTATTATTATTATTATTATTATTATTACGATTTCTTTTTTATTTGTTTTTAGAAAAATTATCGTCTGCCGTCAATATTATTTCAGTGACCAGTATTATTCAGATTGCAGTCTTCAACTCATGGTAAGGCTAAACTGTTGGTTAGTGCTAGGCAGTTCTGTTGATAATCTAATTAATCTTTATGCTCTTTATTTTCCTTTCATTACTATGTGCTACTCTTAGGCAGTAATATCTCTATTGGTAATTAGTTGTTATCTTCAAACCTTAAGCTGGTTACTGTATCTGACCATCATTAATTGAATTTTCGTTTCTTCTAGTTTTTAAGCTTACGACTCGACGAAACGACGTTCATCTGAAGAGTGTGAGTTGACACTTTTTAACAACAGCGGCAACACCCTGATCGATCGTTATCTGCAAGAGTGCTTCTACTTTGTTAGGTATGGAACATTTATCTCTTTGTTTGCTTCTTCTAACTTTAAATTTACGATAATATCTAACCTCTATAGGTAAAAACTTGGTTTCTTCCTAACTTTACAACTACGGTATGTGTGTCTCCGTTATTTACATTTAATTTTTAGTAGCAATCTTGTAACTTCAAACTCGCGACAATGTCTGACCTCTATAGGTTGAAACTTGGTTTCTTCCGAACATTGCAACTATTTACTCGTTTATCTAATCTCTACTGATAAGTGGTTGTTCACTTCAAACCTCAAGCTGGTTACTGTATCTGACCGTTATTAATTGAATTTTCTTCTAGTTTTCAACCTTGCTACTCTAGAGGAGGACATTGAGTTAACATATTTTTAACAACGGCAGCAACACCCTGATCGATCGTTATCTGCAAGAGTGCTTCTACTTTGTTAGGTATGGAACATTCATCTCCCTGTTTGCTTCTTCTAACTTTAAACTTACAATAATATCTAACCTCTACAGGTAAAACTTGGTTTCTTCCGAACTTTACAACTATGTGTGTCTCCGTTACTTTTACATTTAATTTTTAGTAGTAATCTTGTAACTTCAAACTCGCGACAACGTCTGATCTCTATAGGTTGAAACTTGGTTTCTTCCGAATATTGCAACTATTTACTCTTTCGTATAATCTCTATTGATAAATGATTGTTCTCTTTCATGAATTAGCCTGGGAATAATTAATTTAATGTATTTGTTTTTCGCAGAGATTTAACAAGCTGCAGCAGTTAATGGAAGTACTTCTATCAGCATCTACTATGTTTAAGTGTGATTTATGCATTAAGAGCTTTGCAAGGCGTGACAACCTTGTCAGACATAAAGATGATAAACGCAATAACACTATGCTCCCCTGCGAGCGGTGTGAGGCTACATTCACAAGACGGGATAGCCTTGCAGCCAAAAATTAAAACAAAACACCCTAGCATAACATCTGCTTTATGTGAAGTTTGTGGGGGGGTATTTCGCTAATGTAGGGCAATACAAGGCTCACATAGTAGAAGTACATCAGGCATCTACTTGCGACTATAACCCTCAGGCTACGCGAAGAAAGTATGTAAATACTGATGTAGATGTAGAAAGTTGTAGTAACAAAAAACCAAGGAAAAATGAAGTCACTGAAGAACGTCAAACTATACACTGCGAACACTGTAACACTAATGTATCATCCTCACATTTTCAGGGTCACATAAGAAGTAATTCACATAAAAACAATGCTTGTAGAAGTGCTAGTAATATAAACATAGAAGAAATTAATACTGCATTTAAGAGTAGGATTTTTAGTTGCAGAATTCGCACTAGTCAGAAGTTTCAAAGCACCGAAAACTTTTTAAATTGCGTTAGACCGGATGTGCAATAGCTTCTTAACAAAACTTTGTCTGATCATAATTTATTTAAAGTTAATTTCGAACTTTTTGCGTTGTATATTAAGAGCACAGATGAAAGTGAAATAACTGAAATTAAATCATTTAATACCAAGAATTTTGTAGTGAGTGAGTCAACTAATTTCAGTGATGTATTTAGGGATATCTCGAACGTTATTTCAACGAAGAGCGAGGAATTTCAAGAAAAATAATCAGGGTGGGCTTTAGTTGAAATTTTGTATCTAGAGGTTAACATCAAGAAGTACAATCCCTTGCGAGGATATTCATACATCGAGCTGCCGACATGGAGTAAGCGAAAAAAACTGTTATGAACGTTCAAAACAATGATGAGGCGTGTTTTGCATGGGCTGTTTTGTCGGCTTTAAATCCTGAAAAACCGGATGTAGCGAATAGAACGTCATCGCATCCTCACTATTCAACACAACTACATTTAGATCGTATAGAATTACCTATGCAGTTAAAGAACATTAAGCGCTTTGAACAACTAAATAATTTTAGCATTAATGTGTATGGTGTAGACAAAAAGTCTGTAGTAGGTCCTCTGTATTATACATGTAATAAGAAGAATACTCATGTTAACTTACTCTATATAGAAAACAATGAGAATAGTCACTTTTGTTGGATTAAAAATTTGAGTAGACTTGTTAGTAGTCAGTTGTCAAAACGTAATGGTAAAAAGTGGCTATGCGACGGATGCTTGCAGTATTTTAGAACTGAAGATCAGTTAACAAACCATTCTAAGAATGACTGCAACTACCTATGTACAGAGATACCTACTACAGGCAATAATGTTTTGAAATTTACGAATTATAACAAGCAGCTGTGGGTGCCTTTCGTCATCTACGCAGACTTTGAAGCCATCCTCAAACCATTCAGCACATGCGCGCCTAATCCAGACAACTCTTTTACTAATACTACACACATGCATGTCCCGTATAGCTTCGCGTATTATATAAAGTGTAGTTATGATAGTACGCTTGACAATTTAGAGCTGTATCGATGACCTGATGCTGCTAAAGTATTTTTAGAAATACTTGAAAGTGATGCAGTGCGTCTTAGCAGTATTCTAAATACTAACATCCCTATGAAGCCACTTACCGAAATTTAGTTAAAAGACCATGAATGTGCTACAAAATGTAGTATTTGTAATGGCGAATTTTCTGAAAATGACCCTAAAATTTTCGATCATGACCATTTAATTGGCTTGTACAGATGCCTTGCTCATAATAGCTGTAATCTTAAGTACAGAGTTCGAAAATTTATTCTTGTAAATTTTCATAACATATCTGGTTACGACTCACATTTTATTATTTCACAATTTGGAGCTTCAGATAAAAAATAGATATAATCCCTCAGAACAGAGAGCGGTATATTGCATTTACAAAGTGCGTAAAAGTAGATTTCTTGACTTGTTGCGCTTTATGGTGAGTAGCAAGGGCGTCCATATCCGGGGGCAAGGTGGGGCCGCGGCCCCCCTCTAGCTCACAGGGAAAGGCAAAAATCTAGTGTAGTCACGTGTTTTCCTTTCAAGAAAATGACTTAAAAGTCAGTATTACGCAAAAGCAGTAGTACCGTCCCCCACCAACAGGCAGGGTATACCGTCGGTTATTCTACCGCAGAATAGAAATCGCCATTTATCTTCCAAAATATTAAAATTACTACGTACCCACAGGTCTGGGCCCCCTCTAGAAACTCTCATATTGGCGCCCATGGCGAGTAGCCTTGATGAACTTTCGGTTAATTTGCAACCAGAACAATTCACAGAAATTCGACGTGTTTTTCCTGCAGAAGAGAATTTTAATTTAATTCGGCGTATTCTCTTATGAATATATTGACTGCTTAGAACGCGCCTTACCAGCAAAACAATCATTTTACAGCTCGCTGAATTCAGCTGATATTAGTGATGATGACTATTTACATGCACAACGTTTCTGGGAGCAGTTCCACATTCAAACGCTAGGCGAATACTCTGACTTATATTTAAAGAGAGATGTACTTTTGTTACCTGATGTTTCCGAAAATTTTCGCTGTGTTTGCAAGAAAACCTACAGCCTTGATCCATGTCAGTATTTTACAGCGCCTGGGTTAAGTTGGGACGCTATGTTAAAATACATGCAAGTGAATTTGGAACTGCTAACAGACATCGATATGGTGCACTTTAAATCGTCTATTCGAGGTGGCCTAAGTCAGTGTAGTGGGCGGTATTCTAAGGCAAATAATAAGTACGTGCCGAGTTTTGACTCTAGTCAGAAATCTCAGTATATTGTTTTTCTTGATGCTAATAATCAGTATGGGTGGGTAATGAGTCAGAATCTGCCATTAAATAGTTTCACCTGCCTACCGCAGCCCGAAATTGACGATTTACAGCTGCACACCCTAGACGATGAAGCTAATAAGGGGTATTTCCTTGAAGTTGACTTACAGTATCCTAAATAGTTACACACTTCTCATAATAACTTACCGTTCCGGAGGTCTCCGTACATCACATCAACAACAAAGATGATAATCGCTAATTTGTGTGACAAATCTATGTATGTCATTCATTACCGGAATTTAAAACAGTGTTTGCAGCATGATTTGAAGTTAACCCAAATCTTTCGCGTACTAAAATTCAATCAGTTACCGTGGTTAAAACCATATATCGATCTCAACAATGATTTAAGAATAAATGCAGTTAACGAGTTTGAGAAAGATTTCTATAAGCACATGAATAACAGTGTGTTTGGTATCACTACGGAAAATGTTGACAAACGCTTTGATGTAAAATTGATTACAAACTGGGAAAATATTAAGAAAGGCATGGTGTTAACCATTTAATAAGTAAACCGAATTTCCATAGCTGTACTATTATACATGAAAATTTAGTTATTATACAGATGAATCGTGTTAAGGTTAAGTACGACAAACCTAGCTACGTTGGCTTTGCTGTAGTTGAATTACGTAAAACACTGATGTATGAATTCCATTACGATTATATGATGAAGAAGTACGCTCATAATAATGCGCAATTGCTCTACACATATACAGATTCGTTTATTTACCAAATCAAAACTGATGACCATTACAATGATATAAAGCCAGACTTAGGTAGGTTTGATAATAGTAACTATCCTAAAAATAATGATCATAATCTACCACTAGTAAACAAAAAAGTTCTAGGTAAAATGAGAGACGAATGTGCTGGAAATATTATCGATTAATTTGTAGGTACTAAATCCAAATCATATTGCATAATGCTCTTAAAAAACTACAAATAAAGAGATTGAAAGGAATTAAAATGAATATAGTTCAGAATTAGCTAAGTTTAGAAAATTATGAAAATTGTATTAATAGTAATCCACCTATTTTACATAAGCAAATGGCTGTTATTAGAAGCAACAAGCATCAATTGTGCACTCATTTAATTAATAAGGTAGCATTTAAGAATGAAGACTGTAAACGGTTTGTCATTCCAAATTCTACCAACACTCTAGCCTGGGGTTATAGTAGTATTGATAGGTACTACTTCACATAAAGAAGATGTATGTGTGTGTATGTGTGTATGTGTGTGTGTGAGTGTGTGTGTGTGTGTGTGTGTGTGAATATTATGCTAGAGCTGTGTATTTTGTAATGCATACGCTAAACTGTCTCACTTCACAATTTACTGTACATATTGTATAAAGATAGTAAGAAGGGAGAGGTACACTAAGAGTGTATTACAGCGAATTGATTCAAGTTTAAACTTGTACTTATCAGAATTGCATTGTTATTTAAGAAGAGTGAGGTACACCGACGTTGTACGCTGTACATATATGAAGCGGAAATGACTACAGCAAATGATTTAAGACGAAACTTGTACATATAAGATGCAATAAATAATGTAGAATATGCATATTCTTTTATTTTAGATTAGGTATTACCCTCTCCTCCTCCCGCTCCTTCCTTTTGAAAGTTTTGTTCATCACTCGAAGAAGAAGAATAGTAAGTATGCCAAGAAAGAATGTGTTCTGATTCGTAAGTATGTTATCGTCTCAGAAGAGCAGCTGAGTAAGTATGTTGCGAAGGAAAAAGGTATCTCTCTGAACAGTGTTTGATTCTAGTCTTGCAGTGTTATGAACACTTACAACATCAAACTATAATATGCGATTTATTTATTTTGTGTTCTGAACACTTGTTGTGATTCTAGTAATAATATTTTTTGAACAGCAGCTTCGTAAGTATGTGTTCAAGCCTAAACATGTACAGTGATGTTATTACTGCAGCACGTGCACACTCTTGCCTTTGCGATGCATGTTCGATAGAGATGTGCCTTGACAGAAGAGGAGGAAGAGCAGCTCAGTAAGTATGTTAAGAATAAAGGTATCTCTCTGAACAGTGTCTGATTCTAGTCTTGCGATGCAGTTTTCTAAAACATCAAACTATAGTATGCGATTTTGTGTTCTCAACACTTGTTATAATATGTTTTGAACAGCAGTATGTGTTCAAGTCTAAACATGCAACACGTGCTCACTCTAGCCTTCGCGATGCATGTTTAAACTTGTTCGATAGAGAGATATGCCTCCTCTGAGCTAGTTTTCTTCATAACAGCAGCCGCCATCTTGCGCAGTAGCTTCTGTGCAATCACCCATAGCTGGCATCTCTAACAGCATCTTGGTTTAAAAAACTAAGATAATAGTATGTTGAGAAGGGAAGCTCGGTAAGTATGTTGAGAAGAGCAGCTTGCGTTTTAACTATGATCGTAAGAAGGGCAGCTTGCTTGCTTGCGGCGTGGCTAAGTCCCGAGCTATAATGTTTTGCTTCCGTCAAGATAGTAGTAGTAAGCCATGCGCATGTAGTTAAAGATGGCAGCTGACAGCTGTCAAAAAATCACGTGAAGATTGTCCGCCACCACATTTCAAAAGTAGTAGCGAAAGATGGCAGCATGGTGCTCTGTTGATTAAAGATGGCAGCTTGTCAAAAAAAAGCACGTAGAAATTGCCGTCACCACATTTCAAAGGTAGTAGCTAAAGATGGCAGCACGGTGCTCTGATCTTGCACAAGCGTCCCTAGGGTGTCTCATAAGAGCAGCAGCTATCTTGCGCAAGCGTCCCTAGGGAGTCTCATGAGAGCTTATGTATAGCAGCCAACTTGCGTCCGCCATCTTGCGCAAGCATCCCTAGGGTGTCTCATAAGAGCCTATGTATAGCAGCCATCTTGTGTAAGCGCCCTTAAGCCGTCTCATAAGAAGCTATGTATGACCGCCATCTTGCGCAAGCACCCTTAAGCCGTCTCATAAGGAGCTGTGTATAGCCGCCATCTTGCGCAAGCACCCTTAATGCGTCATAAAAGCAGCCGCCATCTTGTGCAATTGACGTCGGGAAGCGTATCCGGCCGTAAAAATGAGGTTAGGCCCTTCCATGAGGTTAGGCTTGCTGTCTTGTACGTTAAAAGTTAGGTTAAGCCCCTCCAAGATAGCGGATGTGAGGTTAAGCTCGCTCTCTTAGCCGTCAGGAAGGGCATCCGGCCATAAAACTGAGGCTAGGCCCCTCCATGAGGTTAGGCTAGTTCTCTTACGCGTAAAAATTTAGGTTAAGCCCCTCCAAGGTGACGGATGTGAGGTTAGGCTCGCGCTCTTAGCCAGCGCAGTCAATGCGTCGAAGGCCTCTCCCGAGATCGCGTGGAGGTGGAGGCGGCGGAGGCCTCTGTGGAGGGGTCTGTGGCGACGTTCGAACTCTCCAGTTATACTACTTACGTTATAACAAAAGTTTTGACATAAATATGCCTTATGACTTGTGCGCGGGGGGGGGGGGGTCATCCAAAAAATTGTGTAACGTGCTGTGACAAAAAGTGTGACGGAAGTGTAACCATCGCAACAGCGCAGGCAGTGGTGTGAGGTATGAGTGGATGGTCAGACAATATTACGTAGCAACAGTTCACGGTATGTCTTATGGCTGGTTGCTATCTAAAATTAATAGCCGTTGATGGATGGCCATGACCAGGAGACATATTTACGAATATTTGATTTTTGCAAAGGGAAACGTTTTTTTTTTTTCAGAATCAATTAACCGAGCAGTGACAATGTATTAATGAACGTGCGTGTGCAACATTCCTGCCCTGTTGATTACACCATTTAAATTTCTCATCAACATGACAATAATTTTTTCTTCAAAATTAATTTATGCGTTTGCAAGCCTGATGTGTTAAAATAGACCATGTATTCCAACGTAAACTGTGCATTATATGTTAGAATTCACTAAATAATCCTACCTACAAATACACTTATTCGTCTCTGTAGGCTTCAAATTAGTTGAGGGAAACGGATGTTGAAAACGGAAATAATATAAGCTAAACTTATGCTAATATATCGATATTATATTCCAAAAATGAAGACATTAAAGTATGAAATATTAACGCAATTTAAATATCGTCGTAACTTTTGTTACTTTATCTGAAGTGGGTGTGTAGATGCATCTACACCAAGACGTATTCGATAACTTTGTTAATAAACACCGTTAGCCAGCAACGTTCATGAACATTTTTGACTGTTAATGAACAAAATAGCATGCTCGTTAACTTTTCGGGCATGTTGATAAACAAAATATCTTTAACTTTTGTGAATGAAACTTTTCATTAACTTTTCGTGTTTTAGTTAATATTTCAGTTCGCACATGCTTAAAGACGCAATCAGAGCACGCATAGTCGTAGTACGGAATAGGATGTTTTCTTATTTCTTCTGAAAACTATCAATCACGAGTGAAATTTCTAATAAGCAGTATTTTTAATTCTTTATGGTATTCTTTTAACTGTCTTTTAATATAGTTTTATTTCCAGCTTCACTCCACACTGAATAACCTGATCTTCCACAATCACTATCCTAACTTGATTAAATGGAGATTTTTCTTTATTTCGTACCTTTAACAATTCCTTCACATTGTAGTATTAAGCTTCAAACACCTCAAGCAAAGTTGCTTGTTTCGATACTCTAGACAAATATATATGTGAAATGTCTGAGTCAGCAGCCGCTAATAATCTTAAAGTTATACCTATAAAAAAAAGCCCATCGTTAGTGGAACCGACTTTCCGATAATTTGTGCCATCTCTTGCAATTTAATGCCCAATTACTGTCAACAAGAACTGAAAGTCATGTGGGGGCATTCTCAAGATAATTTTGAAAGCCTGCTGCATCATGAATTAAAAAATTTGACATAACAGTTCTCTCCAAACTTAATTCTAAACGCCTTACCTTTATTTTCCTTTGCCACACTTTGCGCTATTTCCTCCTTCCTGACGCTATGCACCGTAACGTCACAAACAGCTTTTCTGATGTGGACATAATGTTGAAGAAATGTGTTAACAAAAGTTTATTAACTACTAGCAAATGTACCCGTGGTTCGCTACGCTATTCTACATTGTATACGGACTTCACAGTAAATTAATGCAAAGGCTGTGAGTAAGATTATATTAAATTGCATGCCGCTTAGCCCTATCCTAAAAAAACAGGGAGGACGCCATACGTTGTTTCTGATATAAGGTAGGCATTGGAGAAGTTTTGAGGGTAATGGCAGGTGACATTTCCTACTGCCATTCTCAATTGAGTTCGAGAGTTTCTACCATAATGGCAGGCTCACTTCGCAACTGCCATTCACAATAGAAATGGAGAGTTTTCATCATAAAGCAGGCCCTTCTTTCTAATGAAAGCCACAATCGAGTTCGAAATATTTTATTGTAAACCAGAAATGCAACGCTATCTAAGGCATCAACAATCGAGACACGACAATAAATCATAGGACCAAAGTAAATGATCTCTCCAAATAGAACGGCGCATGTGCTGTCTGTTTTGCAATACAACTTAACGTTTAGTCAATAATTATCCCTGAGCAAAGGTCTGCACCGTCATTAAAATTGCATCCATATTTCGATATTTTCTGGGGCCAAAAGTTATACATTTGAATAGCTTGGAAATTTTCCTCAAAGAAAATGTCCATATTTCGTGATTAGCGCTCGCATACATACGGAATAATTAAGGAAGAAATGAATATAGTTAAGACAGTTGAAATTTATAGAACATAGGATTATAATTGAGGACAGCCCGAGAGAACAAATATGTAAATACCAACTGGATGTAATAGAAAATCAAATGTCCCTCAATAAATAATTATTTATGAGTTACGGATATAAGAAATCGGTAACAGGGGAGAAATTTAGGCGCAAGGATTCTTAGATAAACAGAAAAGAAAATGACTTTTGGTGTTATTACTTAAGCTATTCAAGGACGGTTATAACCCCCAACGATATTCCGCCAATATCCCGCAGAATGGCCTATTGACGTCTCTCTTGCTTTCTACCCAAGAAACAGCCACGAGTTGACAGGAATGATGATAAAAATGGCAATATGTTACTTCCCTCCTTGCAAGCAGTTAGAGACGTTGCCATGGTAACCTGTAGGTTCGTTGTCGGTCTGTCGGTCACTCAATGCTAATGGTAATTTTCTCCGTCATTTGAGGGGAAGCAGCTAAATTATGAACATATAAAACGTTGTTTATAATGAAGAGACGTTTCACATAATATAGTCCACGGATTTTACAGAAGTTTTCCTATAAACCTCCCTGTCTATTTAAAGATGTTTAAATCACATGCGTATCAAAACCTTCCCCGGAATGAGTATACTCTAAATTTGACGTCCAACCCTTTGCCGCGATTGTGGAACAAACAGACGCGAAAAATAAAATCCACCGATACGGTCTTGAGTTGACTTACGGATAAATATCTGAAAAATTGGCAAAAAAATGAAATTACAGACAGCGGACCCCCCACAACTTTATTTTTATAGACTCAGTTGAGAAATGGTTTCATTAACATTGTTTGTTAACTTTGGTGTGGACTAGCCATAAGAAACATTCAATGAATACACTCTGCAAGGAATATGTACATGCTTCACAGTAATGAGCTATTGGTGACGTTTCTTGACGCCATCTTGGAAATTTATACATGTCAATAGAATTACTGTATGTCTACACACACATTTGTTGCAAGAAGTCGCTTCAAACGACCAAGGAAGGGAAAAAAAGCATAGATATCTTCATCAAGAGAGGGAACTCCTTTATTCAACCATATTGCAGTGCGGAGGGTTGTATTTATTTTATGTTTACATATTAATTTAAATTATGAAAAACAACGTGTTTTAACGTTAACTGAATATGCTATGTCGGAAGTCGGTAAAAAATCCTATCTACTGATACCTTATTCTTCGCTGTAGGGTTGGTTTTGTTGAGAGAAAGGTATGTTGGAGACGGAAATAATTTGAATTATATGATGATCGGTTACTAAATGTAGTACCCTGGGTTGCCAGGGCAATTATTTTACTGTTTACCTTTTATTTATTTATTTATTTATTTATTTATTTATTTATTTATTTATTTATTTATTTATTTATTTATTTATTTATTTATTTATTTATTTATTTATTGACTTTATCAGTGGCGAAGTTAGGGCTCGTAGCCCTCTCTTACACTTAACCACATAATTAACCTAAAGATAATACATATGTAAAAGAAATGTACTATTCTATCATAAAATCAAAGATAATCTACAAATTACAGATTTGGACAACATATAATGAAGAAAGAAAGCAGAGTTCAACAAATAAAATAGAATAAAATTCGGAGCGTATAGGTAATGAGAAAGAGACAAAGTCATGATGAAAAAGTAAGATACAAACTGGAAAAATAAGCAATGCATAAAGAGAACACAATAAGTAATAAAGTAAATGGAAATATAAGTATGGCCATAGAAGTGATCTATGTACATGAGTAAGAAGCTACATATTATGTACATTACACTATAATAATAATAATAATAATAATAATAATAATAATAATAATAATAATAATAATAATAATAATAATAATATCAATAATAATAATAATAATAATAACAATCACACAACCTATCATACGTCATCACACACACACACACGAAACAATCACAAAAAGCAATCAGCGGTATTCAACAGGCGTATCTACATGCAGTCTTAAATTTCGATATTGAGTTTGAGTTTCTGACAGCAGCTTGGAGTGAATTCCAAAGTCGTGACCCAGCCACAACGAAGTATCTGTTATATATTGAAGAGTGATTGACGGAAATAGCGAGGGAAGTGCCAGATCTAGTGTTACAATTATGGAATGAGGATAATAAATGGAATTTTGAAGAGATGTATTTTCCTTCTGAGTTCGATATATCAACGTAAGTACGTGGAATTTCCGTCGCCTCTCGGGTTTCTGCCAGGAAATAAATGTGTAGCTAGGGGTTATGTGAGCATCGTAACTCAAGTTATAAACAAATCGAAGACCAGAGTTCAATGCTCGTTAAAGTTTCATAGTTTGTTCACGGGTTGCATCAATGAGAACAATGTCGCAGTAGTCAAGTATTGGTAGTATCAAAGTTTGGAGTAGTTTTATCTTTACGTCTTGTGGCAAGATGTCCTTATGTCGTTTCAGAGGGTGTAGCGTCGCGTACATCTTTCTACATGTGTTTCTTACGTGTGCAGACCAGTCAAGAGTTTCAGTCAGGGTCATACCTAGGTTCTTCACTTCCTTACTGAACGGGATTACGGTGGCATTTAATGTCACCGGAGGAATAGCATAATTTTTCTACATGATGTTTAATAATTTCTGAGAACCGATAATAATTGTTTGAGTTTTTTGGGCTTGAGAAGGAGAGAGTTTTCACTGGCGTACACACTGAGTTATTGAAGGTCGGAGATAATATCTCTTATTGCATTCGATATATCATTTATATTAACGTGGCAGTAAATTTGGAGGTCGTCGGCAAAGAGGTGATATCATTCTATTATACTTTATTTTAGATGATATATCATTTATATAGAGGACAAACAAAAGGGTACCAAGAACAGAACCTTGGGGGGTTCCTGCCTTCCGGAGTCGGCACTGAGAAGCAGTATCTTGTACTGTAACACGTTGCATACGATCTGTAAGATATGCGGTGAAAAATTTTAAGGCAACATTACCGAAAAACGATTTGAGCTTCGTCAGCAATGTCCGGATGTTTATCGTGTCTAAAGCACTGCTGAAGTCAAGGAGTGTGAATATTCTCACTTGCCTTTCGTCCATTGCTTGTCTGATGTCCTCAGTACACTTTGAGTAAGGCAGCGGCTGTGCTATGACCCTTCTTGAAGCCAGATTGCAGGGGGTCAAGAAGAGAGTGAGCCTGAAGGTATTCCAATATTTGCGCATGCACCAACCGTTCTAACGCTTTGGAGAGAGCAGGGAGAATCGAAATGGGACGGTAATCGGATAGGAGTTTCGAACCTGGGTTTTTAGGAAGTGAAATTATTTTGGCGTACTTCCAAATTGCCGGTAATGTGCCGTTTTTGAGGCAGTAATTAAAAATATGGGTGAGCATGGGTAGAATAGCGCCAATAATATTATGTATGAAAGTAATAGGAATTTCATCGACACCGCTCGCTTTGGATTTAATAGAATGCAAGACTTTCTTAACTTCATTAGTGCTGACGATACGAAAGGCAAAGCAGGGGCGATTTTGTGGGACAGGTGCTGGGACGTTATTTACGTGTGGTCTGTTAAGCGGATTAGACTGAGCTCTCTCTTCAATGAAATACTCATTTAAATCGTCGAGTGGAATGTCAGGTATCTGAAGCTATTCATGTGTTTCTCCTATGCCCATGGCTCGGAGATGCCTCCAGGCACTAGCCATATTTAGGTTACTTACTGATTCGCGAACATATTTAAATTTAAGGTTACGGATGATTTGTTTAGTTTTATTCCTAATAATTCTATACTGTTCATAGTCATTTGGGTCCTGAGTAGGTTTGTAATGTCGGTAAAGAGCATCACGTTGAGATATCATATTTTTAACTGCAGGGGTTAGCCATGGATTAGGTTTGCGGGATATTCTGATCTGTCTTTCCGGTGCATGTTTGTTGTATAGACTGTGTATTAACGAATTAATGTATTTATTTTTTCATCAATGTCTGTCAGATTTAAAATGCTATTCCATGGAAGATTGTAGGCATCGTGTCTTAATTCATAGATGTCGATATCTTTCATATTCCTGCACGTTATATACCTAGGTTTATATTTTGGAACGCGAAGTGAGTACGCAAGAAATATAAGATCGTGGGTGGACACAGCCGGTACTGGAATTTGTCCGTGCGTTACCACTTTCTGAGGGTTGTTTGTTACTTTGAGATCTATTAAGGTGTGGGAAATGTTGTTGGCAGTACGTACATGGTTTGTAGGGTCGGAGGGAAGGATAGTCAAGTCACATGAGGAAAACAAGTCTTCTAGTTTCTTAGTATCGTATTTCTTCGTAAGTAGATTTGTATTGAAGTCGCCTAATATAATGATATGTTGATAGGCTGGTAGCAAGTTAAGTAGGTGCGTTTCAAACTCGGTCAAGTAAGATACTTTAGGTGGTCGATAAACCACTCCAATAAGTATTTTCTGTCCACTAGCAACTACTTCAACGAACATAAACTCCGTCCTCGACAATTCACCGGTCGATGAGGTACAAATGACATGGCTCTTCAGGTCATCTCTACAGTAGAGAACAATACCTCCACCCCTCTTATTTATACGATCATGGCGGTAGACATTATAGCCGTCAAGACGAACCATGTTGTTTGGAATTGATGGCGATAACTAGCTTTCACTAATACCTATCAAATGGACGCTATTTTTGTTAAATATAGCCTGAATTTCGTCAATGTGTGCGGGCAAGTTTAGGCTGTTCAAGTGACAACACTGGAGAGTATGAGGATATAGTGAAATTTCTTGTTTCAAAAGGTTACCGGCATCTATGTTCTGTGAAGGAGGCAGGGGTGTGCTATTTTTAGAGAGGTCATTGTCATGAGGAAATACCGTAGCTACCTGACTAATGGGCATACTTTAACTGAGACCCCAAAAAAAATCTTACCTGAATTTTCTGAAGAAATGGACTACTGAATGGTTAAGGCACCACACACACACACACAATCACACACGTAAATCTAATAATAATAATAATAATAATAATAATAATAATAATAATAATAATAATAATAATAATAATAATAATAATAACATTTACTGGGCACATCACAATTGTCGTATCACTCCGATAATCCACCTAACCGCCTCATATGCAAGTTCAGTTCATTAGGTGAGCTAATGTGGAGCTTTTTCCCGTCTTCCAAATGAACGATAATGCGGCCGTCCTGCGTCGAAACTCGCCGCATACCCCAGAAGTCCCGAGCTTTACGCAGTGCTTCTTTCCTTGTGGATGTCAGAGATTCGGTTATTAATAATTTGGTACCTTTAAGAGCTCGCTTGGCGCGCCAGATGCGGTCTCTTTCATGGTACCTGAGGAATTTAATTATGATCGGCCTATTACCTGCGGACACCACCTCAGTTGCTGTCCTCTTCATACGGCCGAGTCTATGACATCGATCTATGCTGTCTATAGACGATTCGATATTCAGACTGTTTTGAACGTACCCAGCGCCACAGCGTACGTGTCCTCGTTGGGGGTCTCACAGACACCATGTAGGAGTAGGCAGTTCCTTCTGCTATATTATTGCTCTGCCTCGTCAATCAGGATGTCCTGCTGGTCGAGACGTTCCTGTAGATGGCTTACCTCTTTCTTCATTTCACTTAATTCCTCTGAAATTATTTCCCTAAAGTCCTGGAACACTGAAGCGAGGCCGGTTAGTGTGTCGCCTGGGTTGGCAGCACAGGTCGCGCCAGCGGCCATGGCTTCCTCCAAGCGTGCTTGGAATTCTGCCATTCGCTTCTCGTTCGAAAGACGTTCTTTTACGGCCTTCAGCGTCATAGTACTTCACGGCTATGGAAGTTCACATTTAAGTAAAGCACTAGCACACCCACAAATATTAAAATAATTATTATCTGGCTGATATGGCAGGTGAATTGCGGAGCACGTTTACTCGCGTTGTACAGCGCGCTCAATCCATTATTTTACTGTGAAATTAATTCATATTTTACGAACAATTTTATAGTTCTAGCGTAATTGTTATATGATTATGTGGTTTTAGTTTTAGACTATTTTGTTTCGTGTAAAACTTTGCCCTAGTGACAGCCTTGATTGTCTCGGAAGTAGCTAGTCCATTCAAATAAACAAATTTCAGTGATTTACGCATCACGCTGTTGACATGAAGTACACGATTCCAACCGCCATTGGGACTGTCACCAATCATTTTCTCTTTCAACTCTTCTCACCCCCTATATCGATGTAGGCTGAACTTGGGTTTAGACGGTATCCTTAGTTCTTCAGGAACAACGAAAACTGTGGATTCTTCACCAATATTGGTCTTTTTCAACTAATTTTAAATATCTCCCCTTCCCTATCCGCACTCCTAAAAGTGCTAGGGGTGTCATACACACACACACATATACGAATTCACTACGAACGGGGCTTCGGTGACACATCCTCTTCACATCTCCACGCTCTTTTTTTCGGCTGGGTGGCTCTCTTCTCTGCTGCAGCTCAGTCAGCCCAAGAATAATCAACAGGGCAGACGCCTAGTTGGCTGTCGCCTTTCCCCCCATCATGTACACCTGTCTCATCAAAGGCGTGGACACATCTTTCTCGGACTGGTTCATTTGTAATGAAGTTGATGGACACGGCCACTCGATCTGGGAAGTTGCCCGGCTTCAGGACGGATCTTCTGGACAGACTTCACCGGACGTCCTCACCTTCTTTCGGGAACAAGCCCAAGTGGAGAACTTCATCGCCGCTGGCGCCATCATCTCTGGTAGACGGCATGATGTGGTTCCGACTCCCGAGTGTATCTTACGTGACCTGCGCTACCTTCCTGACCCCCCTCTCACTGTTCAACCACGTTCATCTCGCCCGACGACGTCACCACCAGCCCCCACCTCCATTACGTTTACCAGCTCCACTCCCACCTTCACCACTTCTGCCTCCACTCCCTTAACTACTTAGCCCGTCCTTACCACGACTAGCCACTCTTCTCCTATCATGTCTACTTCCCCCATCTCCCTACCTGTCTCTCTCCCGAGTCCACTGCTACCCCCTGCTAACATTTCGGCTGCCACCTCTGCAGCTCCGCCTGCTCGCCAAGGATCCACACCCGACGCAACAACACTACCTCTCCAACCATCACTGAGCTGCGTCATCCGTGGCATCGACCCGGCCATCCCAGAACAGGCTATACAGACCGAACTTCAACTGGCTGGTGTTGCGGCCCGTCGAGCGTTCCGGATCTTCAACGATCAAGGCCCAACGTTCATGGTCCGTCTTCAGCTCTCGTCTACCGCCGACGTTGACCAGCTCATCACCACTGGCGTCCGTCTCCGCGGAAGAACTTATCGAGTGGAACATTCCCGCTCCCCACCCCGACCTGTCCGTTCTTCTTCTCCCCGCCCTTCTTCTCGCCCTCCACCGGTCCCGCCACCCACCCCGCCGCCGCCACCCCTTAACGTCCCCGCTTCACCCTCCATTATTTTTCTACCACTCCTCCCGATCTTGGACCTTCTACGTTTACTCGCTACTTCCGTCACCAACATGACCACAACCCTGTCCTACCTTCTCTCACAACATTACCCTCCTCCAGCCTCCAACTTTCTCCCTCTTTTTCGAAAAACGCACCCGAGATACATTGCTCCAATAAATAAATTTATCGTCTCCCTTTCCTCTGGTGTTCGCGGGGGTTTGCTTGTGCGGGGTGCCTTGCGGGTCTCCCCTGGGCCCCGACTTGTTGGCCCGGTCACCTTACGCCAGTTCACTAAACAATCTCCTTCTATGGTATGTACGACACATACACCCTACATTTTCTCTTTTTCCCTGTTTTTCTTCCTCTCTATGGCCGAAGAGCTCTTTAGTTGAGCTGATGGCCCGCCCCTCCTCGTATGAGGAGAGGGAATGAAATAACCGCTTCGATTCGATTCGATTCACACACACACAGTATTTTGTACCGATAGGAAGTCATACTTGTACCCTGCGTTCCACAGCTATGTTGGAAAATACCCATACATCCATTTATATACAAAGGATAACGTTTAAGCCATCGACAAAACCAAACCTCATGGAACTACAGCCCTGACGGGCCTTGGCCTATCAAGCGACCGCTGCTCATCCCGGAAGTCTGCAGATTCTGAGGTGACGCATGGTCAGTACGACGAATACCCTCGGCCGTTATTCTTTGCTTTCTAGACCAGGGTTTTTCCCCTATGGATGAGGGCGGTAGAATGATACATGCGGTATTCCCTGTCTGTCTCCAGGGGCTCTGAACTTGGGAGAGTGGGTTGGCGACCACGAGGTCCTTAGCTGAGTCTTGAAATTCCTTCCACTTACTTGTGCCAGGCTCCTAACTTTCATCTATCCTATCCGACCCCGACAGTGTTAGGTTTCCGCGCCCTAGAGAGTCTTTCATTCCCTCGCCCTTCGTGTATCTTGTATTTCTTTGGACGATACCTTCATTTTTCGACCTGTCGGATCCCTTCCATTTTTTGTCTCTGATTAGTGTTATATAGAGGATGGTTGCCCAGTTGTACTTCCTCTTAAAATAATAATCATCACCACCACATCTAGACAAGTATCATCATCTCACCGTCAAATAGCTCCTCATTTGTAATCATGTAAAGAGGACCGGATTAAGTAAGTTGTAATCATGTATGTTCAGTTGACTTGGAATCAACCCTCGGGTGCAGGTAAAATCCCTGACTTGGCCGGGAATCGAACCTGGAACCTCCATGTGAGAGACAGGCATGCTACCCCTCGACCGTGGGACCGGTAAACCATCGGCAATTAAATACAAAATGTTCGTGATTATTTTGATTGAAATTACGGCTTTACACTGACTAATAAATTAAACGAATTCATAATTAGGGCCTAATAGACTACAGGGCCGCCTCTGTAGTGTAGTGGTTAGTGTGATCAGCTGCCACCCCCGGAGACCCGGGTTCGATTCCTAGCTCTAACACGAAATTTGGAATATGCGACGAAGGCTGGAATTGGGTCCACTCAGCCTCGGAAGGTCAACTGAATAGAGGAGGGTTCGATTCCCACCTCAGCCATTCTCGAAGTGGTTTTCCGTGGTTTCCCACTTCTCCTCCAAGCAAATGCCGGAATGGTACCTAACTTTTGGCTACGGCTGCTTCTGTCACTCTTCCTTGTCTATCCTTTCCGATTTTGCCACCTCCCTCACAAGGCCCCTGTTCAGCATAGCAGGTGAGGCCTCCTGGGCGAGGTACTGGTCCTCCTCACCAGTTGTATACCCCGACCCAAAGTCTTTCGCTCCAGGACACTGCCCTTGAGTCAGTAGAGGTGGGATCCCTCGCTGAGTCCGAGGACAGATACAACCCTGGAGGGTAAACAGATTAAGAAAAAAAAGATGATATTAATACACTTGCAACATCGTTTCCGTATTGAAAAGAAAATGTTCTGGAGTAAGAATTTCCCTTTCGTTCGTGGACCACCTGAAGAAGCTTTGCGGACCATACTTTGTGAGTCTCTGGTATAGAGAGTGGTTGTTGACCTCTGCTCACTTTCACCGCTTACTCAAACATGATGCACTCAAGGACGACTACTAAGTTCAACTGACTTTTGATGACCTTACAATTTCTCGTTTTGCAAGTTCGACTTCTTCATAAGTCTCACTTAACAAGGTAAAACTGAACGGACGGCTATGAACACCAGACACGTCTAAGTCGACAATCAAGAGCTTGTTTCCATCCAACTGAACCGGTCAAGTATGGAATAAATGAAGCTCCCATCTAGCGGCGAGGATAGGAATTGTGCTGGCTGCCGAAGCCTGTCGCACTTCTCTGTGGCAACGATTAATGATTGACAGATGAAATTAAATGGTATTGGAGAGTGTTGTTGGAATGAACGATGGCAGGGAAAACCGGAGCACCCGAAAAAAATCCTGTCCCGCTTCCGCTTTTTCCAGCATAAATCTCACATGGAGTGACCGGGATTTGTACAACGGAAGCCATTGGTGAGAGGCCGGTGCGCTGCCGCCTGAGAAACAGAGGCTCAAAGTCGACTTTATAAATTAATATTATTATTTCTTTCTTTCTTAATCCGTTTACCCTCCAGGGTTGGTTTTTCCCTCCATCCCACCTCTACCGCCAAAAGGGCAGTGTCCTGGAGCCTGAGACTTGGAGTCGGGGGATGAAACTGGGAAGGAGGACCAGTACTTCGCCCAGGCGGTCTCAGTGGTGGTGGTGACTATTGTTTTAAGAGGAAGTACAACTAGGCAACCATCCTCTATATAACACTAATCAGAAGGAAAACAGGAAGGGGTCCGACACTTCGAAAAATGAAGATATCGGCCAAAGGGAGACAAGGGCCACGAAAGGCGTGAAAATGAAGGACTCCCTAGCCCTCGCAAACCTAATAGCGTCGGGGTCGGAAAAGAACAAGAGTTGACCAAGGGAGGTCGGATAGCATAGATGAAAGTGAGGAGCCTGGCACAAGTAAGTGGAAGCAATGCCAGGACTCAGCTAAGGGCCCCGTGGTCGCCAACCCACGCTCCAAAGTTCAGAGCCCCTGAGGCCCCTTTTAGTCGCCTCTTACGACAGGCAGGGGATACCGTGGGTGTTATTCTACCGCCCCCACCCACAGGGGGACCAGGCGGTCTCACCTGCTATGCTGAATAGGGGCCTTTGCGGGATGGGAAGATTGGAAGGTATAGCCTAGGAAGAAGCGGCCGTGGCCTTAAGTTAGGTACCATCCAGGCATTTGCTTGGAGGAGAAATGGGAAACCACGGAAAACTACTTCGAGGATGGATGAGGTGGGAATCGAAACCCCTCTACTCAATTGACTTTCCGAGGCTAAGTGGACCTGGTTCCACCCCTCGTACGACTTTTCAAATTTCGTGACAGAGCCGGTAGTCGAACCCGAGCCTCCGGGGATGGCAGCTAACCACACTAACCACTACACCGCAGAGGTAGACATAATTATTATTGTCGTTCTTATTAGAGAAATAAATCGCTGACTATGTATACCGGCCTTTGATCATACTGTCCGGCTCCATGGCTAAATGGTTAGCGTGCTGGCCTTTGGTAACAGGGGCCACGGGTTCGATTCCCGGCAGGGTCGGGAATTTTAACCCTCATTAGTTAATTTCGCTGGCATGGGGACTGGTTGTATGTGTCGTCTTCATCATCATTTCATCCTCATCACGACGCGCAGGTCGCCTACGGGTGTCAAATCGAAAGACCTGCACCTGGCGAGTCGAACATGTCCTCGGACACCCCCGGCACTGAAAGCCACACGCCATTTCATTTCTCATCACACTAATGAGTCTAACGATCAATGCAGTTGCACAGACCATTTACCGTATTATCTCTTATTACGTGCAGAGAGGTTATGTTTCCAGCTGTCAAGTTATCTACGGCATTTATTATTCCAAAGGCTGTGCGCGTCGAGGGGCTGGTGTAAAACGCTGCTGGTGGTTACTTGCAAAATCATAGCCCACTTCACCAACAGTTTGTTGAATGGCAGAATCTTCACAGGTGGTGGTGATTATTGTTTTAAGAGGAAGTACAACTGGGCAACCATCCTCTATATAACACTAATCAGAAGGGAAAAATGGAAGGGGTCCGACACTTCGAAAAATGAAGATATCGGCCAAAGGAAGACAAGGGCCACGAAGGGCGTGAAATGAAAGACTCCCTAGCCCTCGCAAACCTAATAGCGTCGGGGTCGGAAAAGAACAAGAGTTGACCAAGAGAGGTCGGATAGGATAGATGAAAGTGAGGAGCCTGGCACAAGTAAGTGGAAGGAATGCCAGGACTCAGCTAAGGGCCCCGTGGTCGCCAACCCACACTCCAAAGTTCAGAGCCCCTGAGGCTCCTTTTAGTCGCCTCTTACGACAGGCAGGGGATACCGTGGGTGTTATTCTACCGCCCCCACCCACAGGGGGTAGAATCTTCACAGTTTTAATGGCCGATTCAGTTCAAAGATGACCTACCTCGGGGTTTCCAAATGGCGGCCCGCGGGCTACATGCAGTTCACGAAGCCATATTTTGCGGCCCGCGAGTACTTTTTAGGAAACTATATTAAGAAATGTGAAGAACATTTACAGATAAATTGTTTATAGCTCGTTCAAAAATGTATTTATTTTTATACCCTTATTGACCAAAGGCAGGACTAACACATTATTTAACATTATTTCCTGTTTTTAAGCATTCACTTGATCTGAATACGTAATTTTTTTATTTTATTTTAACATATTTAAGTTCAAACTTCAGCGGAAAATAAGCCTTCACAAATACTGCTAGGTCCTAACCTTTTAGTTGGCCGCTGTTAGCGGTGAGAGAAGGTTGTCTGCTCTGCATTCTCCTGCTAGTCGCTCGTGTCACAACAGTGTACTTGTTGAGAAAACTACGAGTTTGTTTCGAGTTCTACTTGTGTGAATTCGTTTGTTTTTTCAGTGAAACAGTGAAAAGATAAGTAATATCATGGCAAGAAAATTTGTAAGGAGGAATACTGTGAAATGCTTATTTGAACGTAAGAATAAGCCTTCGGCGTGGGACGTACATAATTGGATTCAGTCACTGCTGAAACTCTCATCAGATCAAATCGACATGATCCAGCTGGACAATCTGGAAACTGCAGCATATGTTAAGGTAATTTCAACAGTGATTTACGAACGTTTGATGTGTCACTATTCAGGGATTCAGAAAATAATGTTAAGTGATGGTCGTATAGGAAAAGTTACTGTGATGCCAGCTGACAGGGTACAAAATAATGTTCGAATACTTAATGTTTCCGGAGAAGTGCCTATAGAGTCCATTTCATTAGCGTTAAGTAAATACAGGAAAGTGGTAGAACACAGGGAAGAGAAGTGGCCACAACAATACACCTTCAAAGTACGCAACGGTATGCGTGCTATTAGAATGGAGTTAAAAGATCCAATACCTTCCTTCTTATATATTGAAGGCTTTCGTGCACAGGTTATTTATGACGGCAAAACTAGAACATTCCTTGATTGTAATTCGCCCAGTCACTTGAAACCACACTCACACCTGTTAACTCCTTTCGTCAGTGAACTAGAACTAGACCCCACTATACCAGTTTCACCCTCGCTAAGCGAGCCACACAACAACGCCAGTAAACAAGCCCCGTGGGCAGATATACACAATGTGGAAAACTCAGGGCACAACCCGGCTATTGATAGGAATGAATTTCCTTCGGTCACAGAGAGTCAGAATAAACGTATGAAGACTGAGTTGGAACATAGCATTTCCAAATCTCTACCTCCTGAAATCCATGAACAAATTAATGCAACTAAAAACGTGCCTTCCATATCCTTGGCCACAGTTAACACCTCGCCTGCCCAGGAGTCCGTGAATTACCTGATAGATACTCCACGGACCCCTTCAATCCTGGATCTTAGCCAGACCCCGAACAACGCATCTCTCCCCTCTAGGATGGAAACCGAAATTATGGGCAGTGCAGATACGCCCGATCGGGACTTAATAGATACCGAAATGGCAGAGGAAGGTGTGGAAACTGAAGAGTGTATTAGAGAAGAGAAACAAAGTAAGACGTCTTCACCTCGAATGTGAAACATAAATAAAACACACAGTACGTCAGCTTGAAGGACAGTCAACCATCACATACTTCCTTAAGCTATAGGGATCCACGTCTACATACAAGAAAGATGAGTGCCGAGCGGAAGTACACGAAGTGGGAACTCCAGATGACCAAGTGTATAGAAAATAAAAATAAAAATGTTGACGCGGCTCTCGCACCGTATAAGCCACTTACGTTAGCGCGCATGCCGAGTAGTTGTTGGCGTAGCGGTAAGAGCTTGGACTAGTAATTCGGTGCAAGAGCCGCGTCAACATTTTTATTTTTATTTTCTATACGCTTGGCCATCTGGAGTTCCCACTTCGTGTACTTTCATTTCTAGCCAAGCCCTGCATGTTCTATAAATTCGATCGAAATCGGTGGTGACGAGTAGGGAATGCCCCTTTGTAAGAAGGAACTGCCGTACAGTTTAGTTCACGAATAAAGCATTGTGTGCAGTTCAAAGGTATTCAGAATGCCATGGCAAAAATAAAAATACAGTGAACCTTGTGGGTGCATGGTTGATCAGCAAACCGGATAATCAGGTGTTTGCTGTACATCATTTTTTCCATTTCTCTTCTCACTATCCCTGCCCAGTCATAAACGGAGATGTATACACACCACTCGCTTTTATTTCACATTATGTCGAATTTAATAAATACGTTAACGTATTTTCAGAATAGTGTGGAAAGTACAAATTTACGTTACTGTAGATACACACGGCTATCAATTTCTACCAACGATCAAAAACTTTCTTTAGTGTTAGTAAAATCGTTACATAGATACTTGGGTCATGTAGGCGAGTCAGTACTGATTCTTGAATGATATCGGTACTCTTATGATTGGCACTGAACTGATTACGATGTGTTCATCAAATATTATTTAAATAAGAAAGTAAAAACAATATTGTAAAAATAGTGTACTGTGCGTTACAAATGCAAAAGATCGTTCACGAATTCATTCGAAATCCTGATGTTAAACCTCATTTTTGTATCTTGTACCGTAAATATAATTAAACATTTCAAACAAAATTCTACTTACTTTAATAACACGATTCAGAAGGTGCAGATTTTTCACGTCCTCTGGTGTCACTGGTCGCTCCCAGTTGTCTGCATAAACTTCCTTCAACTCTTGATGAACGTCGTCTTGTATTTGAGGATGAAACGCCAACATCATAAGAGTAAAGCACATGGAGGTGGCAGTGGTCTCAACTCCAGCCAATAGCATAGTAATCACTTCATCCCTTAACTGTCTGTTTGATAGAGCAGCACCTTCACTTTCCGAGGAACTGACTAATATATCTAAAAATGTTCCTCTATTCATTTGCTCTACATCCTGTTTTGATGGTTTCTTCTTGCGTATTTCTCCAAGTTTATTACGAATAATGTTATCACTGAGGTCGTGGAGCAGTTTTTCCTCTTGCTTATGTTTTCGACCTGTACTAGTCAGATGGAAGATTGTATCAAACATCAGCCAAGGTCTCGCAAAACGTTTGTACGTGATATCAATTATGTTCAAAATAAAGTGCGATAGATGCCTGTCTCTCCCTTCCTGTGCCTTAAAATTAATCCCCATAGTGCTTTCACAAAGCATATCAAGTGTGCAAAGAGACAGTACCGGATAGACATCAAATGCATCCCCATTTGCGATCTTTTCTAACTGACGGATCAAAACACAAGCTTGCGAATTAAAAATTGTAAAATATGTCTCTAGTATGTTTGGTCTGAATGTAGGTGCGATGATCCTACGTTGTTTTCTCCAGTATTCAGCTCTACAGGTTATTAACCCTTTCCCCATATACTTCTCTACGGCTGCCGGAGAACACCGGTCCCTACTTAATAACCGTTCTTTAACGCAGAGTTGTTCCACATCCTCTGCATTTGTGATAAATATATAAAGTATATGTCCGAACCAACCTCGAAATGCCTTTCGTTCGTATTGGTTAACTAAACTGCGAAGAATATGGAAAAACTCTTCCGACCCTCCAAAAAGGAGATGGATGTTGCCCAGAAGAGGTATTGTGGAAGGACCTGGAATTTGAGACGCTAATTCACGGAGACGTCGCCTGGACCACCAGAATTTGATAAACCACATGCACACAAACAACACAAATAGCAGCAGAATACTCATCTTGAGTAGCAGTTGACACGCACTGGGCTACGAATGAAGTGAAACGAGATGTACAAGCTAGTTTTAAAATGTCAAGGTAATCGTACGGGAATATAGGAGTCGAGAAGGGGGGAAACATTTCCAGTTAGCTCCAAGACATTCGCACTTATATTGCAAACCGGCTTTGAACGCGCAATCTGCTGCAAGATAATGTAGTCGGGAGGGGGGGGGGGAGGAACGATTGCCGGTACCTGTAGCTCGCGACACACTTACATTGGAAACCGGCTTCACAAGACGCCTCTATCATTTTGCGAACACTGTTGAATTATAATAATTAGGGGGCGGATTTCTATGACCTAAAATTGTACGAAATTTGTATGCACTTATGACCTAAAAACATAAAAATATGACCTGTAAAATTCAAAATATGACCTAATGAATAGCATCTACGTTACATAGAAGCACTTTTATTATGATTGCTACAGGCTGCAATTAATTTAGAGTTTAAAACATGTTTAATTCTTCGAAATCTTTAACCCAAAATCAACTAAAATGGTGAATATTTCATGAACTCGTTAAGGTTACACTGCATACTCCTAGGCAAGGACGGACTCTGTGGAAGACATAAACACTACAGTTAATTTCACTGTTCAATATTCAATCAGTTTTAATTTATACACAAAACATATGTTATTTGAATGAAACTTTTACACCTGATCTAGTCTCCATTGTCAGAATTGTTGCAATTTATGACCACATGCATCTTAAGATTGTTGAATGAGAATCCCCTCCTGTTGTCGCTGAGTATCATCTTGTAGCGAGAAAAACTTCTTTCGACATCACATGATGTAACGGGAGCGTACTTGAATAGAGTTAAATCACTTGGAGAAAATTCCTGGAAATCTGCAGATGAAGGGTTTCCACAAAGAATGTGTCACTTATTCCACGCAGGTACACAAGTCCGCTACTTTTTTTCAGTATATTTTCTAATTTTCTACACACCCTAGATGCTATTGTTCCTTTCGCATGCTTTAATTCCTGTTCAATGCACTTTACAACATCCAGTGCATCGCTTAGTTCTGCACCTGAAACTTCCAGTTGCGTGATTGCTCCAGATAAAGAATTAAAATTGGACTTTATGTAAGCCAGGTCCGCTTTTAATGTAGTGCTTGAAAATAAATCTTGAGTGGTTTTTATGGAGGACGATTCTGCAGGATCAAAAGACATCACGATCTTCTCCACGACATCTAAGTTCTTGCAATAGTACACTGCGGCATCAAGCCAAGTCCCCCATCGAGTTATAACTGGCTTGGGAGGTAGGGGTAGTGAAGATGCTTCTTCTTGAAATTTCTGAACGCGAAGCGGAGCTTTGACAAACACTTTCTTACAGTTCGATATTAATTTATCAACTTCAGGGTAGCTACTTCTCACTTCTTCAGCTGCCCTATGCAAGGCATGTGCAAGACATGTCACATGTATCATTTTCGGGTATAGCATTTTAAGTCCCTTGGCTGCCTTCACCATATACGGAGCAGCGTCAGTTACAAATAGAAAAATGTGCTCTCTCTTTGCCCCGTTTGGCCACAACAGATTCATTGCATTGTCGAAGAGAACTGCAATGGTGGAATGGTTTGTCTTCTCTAGCACTTCACATGTCAGGAGGAATGTATCTCCAGGCCGGTCTTCCTTCAGCGTGCCAACGATCACATTTGCTACATATCTTCCATCCACATCTGTGGTCTCGTCTATTGAAACCCATATCTTACTGTCCCCCACGCCACGCCTTATTATATCCAACATCTCTTCATAACAAGGGGTCAGATAGTCCTTCCTGAGAGTAGATTCGTTGGGAACAGGATGCTTTGTATATTTTTCAAGAAACTGTCTGAAGCTTCGGCTGTTAAGTTTCTTTAAAGGGATATTAGACGAAACCATCATCTTGCAGAGATCGTGTGAAAATTGTGAACTCTGAGAACTTGATGTCGGGGTTTCGAATAGCAGACGTTGCCTATTTTCGAGTGCAGAATATCTAGTTACACAATTCTTATGTTTTACAGTATTACAGTGTCGTTGCACAGAGAAGCGTTTATGGCAGTAACTTTTATCTTACACAATTTACAGAATAATATCACTCCATCCGTACTGAATATGTTTTCACCGAACTCGCGAACAAAACTTCGCAACTTTCCACAAATTGAGACTTTCGTTTTAGGCATATTGAAAGGAACTGAATGACTGAAGCTCCCTAATGGCCAAGGCCATTCAGTGTGTTGAAGGTGGAAGAGGGAAGGGGAAAGGGAGAGATAAGGACAATGACAAATAACTGCAGAATTACCTCTGCTTCCGTGTAAACAATTGCCCGGTTTCCAGGAATTGACCCAGCTAGCAAACAATAGCTCCTACCTGTTAGAAATATTCCATACACTACTTTATAGTGGTTCTTCAGTAGTATATTCGCCAACGGCCGTAGCCGTGTTGAAACGGTGTCCGGACATTTGCGGTCATCACAAAATCACGGACATTTGAGGTCACCGAGACAAACTTGTGCCCACTCACAGAAATTTCCCAGTTGTCAGAGGACATTTGCGGTCACTGCAGCAGGTAGTTTAATCTTAGCTTAATCTTTAGCTTAATCTCGGGGTACCCCGCTAACCTGCCTGAGTTCCTGCTCGCTCCTTGCAGATCAACATTTTTCTCTCACAGGCATTATTTAGAGACTGATATCTTCAGACACAAACACAATTCTATATCGAAACTTCCCGGTGTAAGTATTTACTGTTGTGTCCTGTAATGGATGTGACGGTTACTGATAACGCAAATGGTTATATTCACAGAAAGTATAGGGAAAGTCAACAAGAAATCGTCACCTGGGTGTGTCTGAAGGAGAAGAACAAGTCATGTAATGTTGTAGGTAACATACAATTCTGTAGATGATAAATAAATATATTCCATTCTATATCCTATACGGCCTCTCTTGATCAACTCTTGTTCTCTTCCGACCCCCACGGTACGATGTTTGCCAAGCCCAGGCAGTCTTACATTTTCACATCCTTCGTAGCCTTTCCCTTCTTTTTCCCTAAAAGAGAGTCGGGCCTATTCGAACTGTTTTCTGGTTGATTTAAGGGAGGATGGTGGCACCGATCTACTTTATCACAAAAACAGTAATCACCATCATCACGGAAAGGTCCCGTGGCTACCACGATATAAACAGTGACGCAGATGCACAAGCTCGTACATTTGATATTTAAACTCTAGTACACCACAAAGTGAATTTTTATATACAAACATCGGAGGCTAATTAAAAAATCCTATTTATTTATCGAGAAATAATTAAAGGTAGGTCAAGGTAGAAGACACTGTTTTATTCCGCACCAGTACTTCATTTTTAGAAAAACAAAAGTTAATACATCGTTAATTAATTTAATTAATTTATTTATTTCTGGTAGTCGAACGTCACGCTAACATATTTTTCGGAGAAAATATGATGGTAAGTGTCGTTATAATGTTGTTCCTTTGTACATACCTATTTACATTAGGATTACTTGAAGCAGCAAGAAGATTACGCTAGTTTTTCTATGTAAGACATTGCCTTTAAACAGGACCTGATTTCATTGGTTTCTTCATATTTCTTAAGGGTTCTTTCAATTCTGTCATCTTTTTTCACATATTTCGTCTCCCTCCTCTTACCTTCAAGATTGAGCTACAGCACACAATAGTATATACAGTACTCACACCAGGAAGTTTCGGTATAGAATGGTGTTTGTGGCTGAAGGCATCAATCTCTATAATGCCCGCGAAAGAAAAATGTTGATCTGCAAGGAGCGAGCAGGAACTCAGGCAGGTTAGCGAGAATACCCGAGATTAAGCTAATGAGGCCCAACCCCTGCTGCAGTGACCGCAAATGTCCTGTGACAACTGGGAAATTTCTGTGAGTCGGCACAAATTTATCTCAGTGACCGCAAATGTCCGGCGACCGCAAATGTCCGTGACCGCAATTGTCCGGCAACCGTTGAAACACCGGATCCCGTGAGATCTTCGAAGTTAAGCAACATTGGGCGTGGTCAGGAGTTGGATGGGTTGCCACGCGCTGTTGGTGGGGGTAAGGGAATGGAGGAACGGAAAGGAACTGGCCACCCTACCGCACGAAAACTCCGGCTCAGGAACACCTGTGCGGAGGTTCGGACCTGCCTTCGGGCAGCATTACCCTTACCTAGTAGTATATTCCAGTCTATCCTGAAAAATAATTTCTAGAGCTTATTCTGTTTTTTGTAATACGAAATTTAAATGAAAATTACCCAAATATGCCGTTATAATGATATTTTGTTGAAAATATGCCATAAAACTTAAGAAAGCCTAAATATGCATTTATATGCCCAATAAAACCTGTTTAATTTTGAGTATCATGCTTGGAAACGTGTTGAAAATACACGACTATAAAATATAATGTTAAGGGGAAAAATATGACTGCTCATAGAAATCCGCCCCTACTACTACTACTACTACTACTACTGTCCGACTCATTAACTGAATGGTCAGCATTGAGGCCTTCGGTTCAGAGGGTCCCGGGTTCGATTCCCGGCCGGGTCGGTGATTTTAATCTACTGTGATTAATTCTTCCGGCCCGGGGACTGGGTGTTTGTGTTTGCTTGTTGTTTAAAGGGGCCTAACATCGAAGGTCATCGGCCCCTGGGTGTTTGTGTTTGCCCCACAACTTTCCTCTTCATATTCAGACAACACACTACAATACCAACCACCACAGAAATATGCAACAGTGATTATATCCCTCCAAATAAGGTTGGCGTCAGGCAGGGCATCCGGCCGTAAAACAGGGCCAAATCCACGTGTGCGTGTGTGTGTGTGTGTGTGTGTGTGTGTGTGTGTGTGTGTGTGTGTGTGTGTGTGTGCGACACAGTTCGCACCCGCGACCACACAGGTGTGGGGAAAGCTGTATAATAATAATAATAATAATAATAATAATAATAATAATAATAATAATAATAATAATAATAATAATAACAATAATAATAATAATAATAACCTTTCTTTCTTAATCCTTTTACCCTTCAGGATTTTGTTTTTTTGCGCTCAGCGAGGGATCCCACCTCTACCGCCTCAAGGGTAGTGTCCTGGAGCGTGAGGCGTTGGGTCTGGAGGATACAACAGGTGGTGGTGGTGATTGTTGTTTTAAGAGGAAGTACAGCTAGGCAATCATCCTCTATATAACACTAATCAGAGAGATAAATGGAAGGGGTCCGACACTTTGAAAAATGAAGGTATCGGCCAAAGGAAGACAAGGGCCACGAAGGGCATGAAAATGAAAGACTCCCTAGCCCTCGCAAACCTAATAGCGTCGGGGTCGGAAAAGAACAAGAGTTGACCAAGGGAGGTCGGATAGGACAGATAAAAGTGAGGAGCCTGGCACAAGTAAGTGGAAGCAATGCCAGGACTCAGCTGAGGGCCCCGTGGTCGCCAACCCACGCTCCATAGTTCAGAGCCCCTGGGGCTAGGATACAACAGGGGAGGAGGACCATTATGTCACCCAGGGGACCTCATCTGATACGCTGAACAGGGGCCTAGAGGGGGATGGAAAGATTAGAAAGGATAGACAAGAAAGAGCAAAGAAGGCGGCCGTGGCAATAAGTTAGTTATCGTCCCGGCGTTTGCTTGGAGAAAAGTCGGAAAGGTGGTGGTGGTGGTGATTATTGTTTTAAGAGGAAGTACAACTAGGCAACCATCCTCTATATAACACTAATCGGACGGAAAATTGGAAGGGGTCCGACACTTCGAAAAATGAGGATATCGGCCAAAGGAAGACAAGGGCCACGAAGGGCGTGAAAATGAAAGACTCCCTAGCCCTCGCAAACCTAATAGCGTCGGGGTCGGAAAAGAACAAGAGTTGACCAAGGGAGGTCGGACAGGATAGATGAAAGTGAGGAGCCTGGCACAAGTAAGTGGAAGCAATGCCAGGACTCAGCTGAGGGCCCCGTGGTCGCCAACCCACGCTCCAAAGTTCAGAGCCCCTGGGGAAAAAGTCGGAAACCACGGAAAACTACTTCGAGGTGGCTGAGGAGGGATTCGAAACCTCTTTACTCAGTTGACCTTCCAAGGACGAGTGGACTCCGTTCCAGCCCTTGTACTGAACCCTTTGGCCCACTCTGAAGGATACCTACCTTCCGTACCTATCAGCAGTTTTCATGAGATCTGTCTCTTGGGTCGTTTCGGGTTCTTCGTCACTTGCTGAGGTAAAAGGTAGGGTTCAGTAATCCTAATCTGTCTACTCAAATGAAAGATCTATTCATAAAATATTTGTATTTTATTTTGGAACAATTTACTGAAGAAACTAATAATTTGTAATCCATGTTAGTTCGGACTCTATCTTGTCCACTTAACACCACAATCATTTTTACACAGAGGGGCCGAACGCTGGTTTGACTTAATTGCCTGATGGCCATCCTTACAAGAAACCATTGTCTCAATTATAAAGTAAAGAAAGAAAAGTCTGGAAATCCTTAAATTCGGCTTCCATGTGAGACTACATGTACCATCATAATGATTCTTGATGGTCCAGCCCTCGTAACACGAACTCTGGACTCTGGGTATAATTAATGCAGTCCAATCGGTGTGTACCACACAGTGGTTGTACGTCATGGTCCCTTAATTGAATCGATGTGACCTGAGACTATGTCATGGACCGACCTCTAAACTTCTAAGTTACTTTAATGTCATTGTGGATGATGGCCGCAAGGAAAATGATGCTACAGTGGCATATGGCCGTAATCTAAGTCACTGAGGTTGATGACCCCATGACCATCCAAGTTCCTGAGCTGAAGGCTAAACACAATTAAATTACATCGGTTGATGACCGAAGTTTCCACTTTACTAACCCCAGCACATTTACTGCTCAATCAATTAAAGTCAAATAATGCAACAACAACAACAACGTTGACAATACTTTGTGGCAGTAAAATCCATTACCTTCGGAAATGTCCCCTTAATCATTACGTTAACATTTAAGTATTCCAAGAAAAATAAACGAAGATTTCCAGAATGTATCTCCAAATTATTCGCTTGCTTTAAAGTTATTTCACAAATACGGTTTCACTGAATTTAATAATTTAATAAATTCAAAATGATTTAATGAATCTTAATGGACAACATCTTCTATCTCCACGGACGAATGGTTTTTTTCACAAGTCCCTACACAACGTTTGACGCAGTTATATTCAGTTCATGCTTAATGTGTATCATCTATCGTTATTTTGCAGCTGGAAAAAATTTACACCATTCATTTCCAGTATTTATCTTGTTTCATGACATCACACTTTAAATCTAATCTAACCCTTAGCCATTATTAATACTTGGATAACCGTAACTATTACGTACAAACCAAAAGTAACTCACCGTATAATGTAAGCCGATTACGATGTCATATCTTGTCATAACATTTCATAAAGTTTTTGAGCATCCTTCACAAACAAAATAATCATCACTACAACCCTGAAATTGGTTAACCTCGCTCATTATACTGTAACTTCGGGGTTTCAAATATACAGTAAGATCTCAATTAAACAAATCCACAGTATCTAATAACCTACACGTTATTTCCGGATGATATTTTCAACTAGTTACCACAGTTAATGATCTCCGTTGCCAAGAATGCAGTTTCATTTTCAACACGTAGCAAGCACACAACCCCGTTATCTTCGAGCGGCGAACTCCGATCAGCTGTCGGCATCGAGCACAAATGAGCCTCACCCTGTCTGTCAGTTTAATATGAAACACATGTCCATCACCACGCTTGACTGCCTTCTAAGAATGAACCCCTTTGACTTTGCAAAATAGAACAAAATACGATAATCTGACCAAACAAATATGCACATAGATTTTACTTTTAAATGTCCTACAATAATTGTACACGTCGCAAATTATATACGGGCGCGGATTCTCGCACTCTACTTTCCATCCCAAACATTATAAAATCTTCCTCGGGCTCACACCAAAGTCCCGGGTTCACTACAGGCTTCCAATCACCTGATTCACAAATCCTATCTCAACTCATACGGCAAATCTAACTCTTGACTCAACTCGACGACTCTCACTGACAAAAGAACTGGAATAGAAATCCTTACTAGAATCCACGACGCCTAACAACGCACAATACTTTAATAATGAACAACTTCGCATAAAATTATCTCGTATAAGCTGGATTTTCACAAAAATGACGGACAAATTATACTGTTATTATTGTCATTCAGACACGGTTTAAACGGACATAGAATACTGTACCGGGGAATGATTGTGGGTTTTGAGCATGGAAAGGATCTCAGGTAGTGTTCGGTGTTTTTGGAGCAGATACAGAGAAGGATAGTATCGCGGGGCGAATAATAGATGGTTATACCTTTTGTTATTAAAATTTATTAATAATATCCAAAGATATATCACCCTGCAATCTTAATGGAGAACTCAAATTTGTCATCAATATTTGTCAAAATCAAAGATTGATATTGTGATCTTCTTGAAGTCAGTTTGAGAATACCAAGAATAAATATCACTCTTCCATAAGACATTCATATCCTACAGTCTTTCTAAATCTCATGTAAACATAAAATATCAATTTGCACTTGGAGTCAGTTCATTACTTATGGTGCTGACCTACAGTCTTTCTAAGTCTTAAATCACTAAAATGAACACACACTTGTCGTGAAAAGTTGAACAAAATATTTAAACTCTTGTTAAATGTGTCTCAGTTTGTTTGAATTGAAAGAAATGATAATAAAGCACTTGAAAACCCTAAAGTTTATCTAGCTAACGTGAATTCGAATTAATTAGTAACTTTGAAAATGAATTTACCACAAAATGTGAATTTCTTTGAAATGACGAGAAAATTATGGATTACTATCCACACGAAGCACTGGTAATATCACTGTACTGGATTAAGTATTTTGTAAAACGTCAGTCAGTTTGTGATTATTCACTCAGAATAGGAATATCTGCTTACGAGTGTTGGAGTTGGAGACCTGGTGTCTGGAACATTCCGCGGAGTGCGGACGAAGACTCGAACTCGGTACCGGCGATGTTAAGTGAAGATACCACGTCAATCTCCCTCGTCGACGTCCCTCGATGGGTACCACAGATGAAGAAATGATGTTTGATGTAGCAGGATCTCGTAGTATTTCGCCAAGATTTCCGTAGCTCTTGGAGGTGATATTAGCACACGGAAAGTTCAATTGGCACTAATCAATTCAGTAATCTTGGATATTATTACCACACACTGTCGTAATGCACAGTTCTGTTCTTACTCTAATTTTACGATATTAAATTAATATTTACAGTCCTTGCTGCAGAAAACACAGTTTATAATCGTCACTGATTACGTCTGAAAATATGATTGTGAAGTAGTAAGCACAGTTCATAAACACTTGAAAATGTAATTTGCAACAGTCTTTATCACAGTCTCTGAACAACTATTATTGACAGATTAAAGTGATTTTATGGTCGTATGTATACCACACTAGTCTGAATTAATTAATATTACTATAAAAAGTCCTTAATGTTCAGTGGGTTTCTTACAGTGTTGATCGAAAGATCGAGAAAGTGCACTGCGAAAAATAGCAAAGTTTTGCCCTGTTATAGGACGAATGTTGAGAAAATAAAGTTACACACAGTCCACTGATATACTGTCGTAAAAAGAATGTGTCCTAAAATGATTAAAGTTGTCGAAAATTATGATTTCCGTTTGCCACACACGATAATTTAGAATATCGTCATAGTTCACAATTACACGAAATTAGTAAAGTCCACGATGTCGTGTACTAGTCCGTAAAATATCGGATCCTTGAATTCTCACTCCAAATTATAATTTTACTTAGTTAATAATTTCACAAGTGTTATGTTACGATAATTCACTTTGCAAGAAACATCTAGAAATTTACCGTCGTCGCGGCGCGTTGGAAACTTAACGTACGGTACGACGTTCTTTACTAGTTCAACGGCGTTCGATCATGGTCATGATTATGTCCTCGCGAATCGCGACGGAGCCTACTTTCTGCACTGACGAGACTGCACTGACGGACTGTAGTCGCTGCACTGGTCAGACTGCTCTCGCTATGGCCTTCGCCCAGTGGCCTATATATACACGCCAGGTGGGCGGCGCTAGGAATCAGGTGACGAAGAGGGTGATCATTCTTCCCAAACTTTAAATTGTTATATTTAGAAAACCACTGGACAGATTGACTTCAAATTTGCAGGGTTTTACTTCCATAATATCAGCTACAATTCAGAGTTGGTCTCGTTTTAATCAGTCCAGGCGTTGAAAGGTTCATGAATACAGTCTAGAAACGTCTGTAGGGGAAGTAAACTGCAAGCAGCGTGACGTCACTTGACCTTGCTTGACTTGCTCGTGAAGTGTGGTAGGTACTAGAACATTCTCTCACACAGCTGTTCACGTATCGGAATTGAATTGTATGCTAGAAATAACATTTTTAATTTATATGTTCCAGGGCCTATGCATTACTGGTACAATACGTTACACTTCGTAACAAGTTCACCGATCTGCATTACTCAACACTACATACAGCGCTTCCATCCGATTGAAAATGGGTAACCACGGATCCCTTTTGCACCAGTTCCATCAAAATTCCAACTGAAATTTTACGTCGAATAAACATCTTACTTGGACATCACAAAATATAGGCAACAAAATTCACGGAAATGATGATCGTATGCTATTATGCTAGTTGCTTTACGTCGCACCGACACAAATAGGTCTTATGGCGACGATTGGACAGGGAAGGGCTAGGAGTGGGAAGGAAGCGGCCGTGGCCTTAATTAAGGTACAGCCCCAGCATTTGCCTGGTGTGAAAATGGGAATCCACGGAAAACCATTTTCAGGGCTGCCAACAGTGGGGTTCGAACCTACTATCTCCCGAATACTGGATACTGGTCGCACTTAAGCGACTGCAGCTAATAAGCTCGGTGAAATGATGACCAACTTTGGACGTGATATCAGTTCGAAACCCTCATTAATAACTTTTTACAACATTACACGGTACTCGCAATACTTTAAGAATTTATCCAAGCAGAAAATAAAACAAATGACCCCTTCGTCATATTCTGGCATTCACAAAGATACATATGGGTGACCGACTGCGTCATAAATACACATTTCACATACATATAAGTTTGACATCATCAAACAAGATATAGTAGGCGGTAAGATGGCATGTCACCTACCTTAGGTTACGTCAGCGTTCATCTTTGGGCTCACCTGTGACCCTCTGTCATTTATTTAGCCATTTTTACATTTTTGGTTGTACATAACATTTTTCTCCCTGTTTCCTGAAAATAAAGCATTAAAAAAAGATATGCCCTTCACTTTTCGTTTTTGTTAATCGCACTCGACTGATTATATTTATTACCCGCACACGAATTAGTTTCTTTACCACACCAAAAATTTATAAATACTTCTTCGGTATCTTGACCGTCCTTTTTGTACAATTACTTCTGCTCAAAACTATCTCCACATGGAGTCAAGACCCCAGCCACATCGGCGAAAATCTGTTGGTTGACTTAGTCTACTTCTGGTCGATCGATTTACAGAACAGTTCAACCCTCTGTCTCCAGCCTCAACGATACAAATGCATGGGGTTTCAACATGACGTCTCTTTTTATTTATATACAGTACCTCCTCTCTCCAGGCATTTTCCCTTTGCCGCCAAGAAAATTTGCGTAACTTTTCGACTTAAATGAACTGTATTTAAAAGTTTTGGATGTAACGACATACTTGCTACGTTGCTAGCGGTAGTGTTCCTGAACCTTTAAAATTTATTCTTGTTAAATTAACTGGTTAAATGACCTCACTTGATAGGCACTATTTTTGTCGACATAGCGTGGGTAAACTAACATATACACTCGCGTCCTTCTGAAATAATCCACAGAGATGGCTTAGCAGCCTCAAATCCGTCTTACTAAAGACCAAATGTCTTATAGATAAATACAGGACCCTCATTATACTGCGTTCACCACTAATTCTTTTATTTAAATATATTTATTCAACTTACCTTTCTTCTGTATCCTTCTACAATCGACACGTGCAGTTGACGTCACATCTCATAGCGTGGGACAGGAGGTAGCCACCGCCTTGCCACGTGTCACTCCCGTGATATCAAGAAATGTTCAAGCTCCTCATCACAATTGACATGGGGTCACATGTAGTAACTTTCACACTTAAAATCTTAGGGCACAAAGGTCATGGGTTCAGTACCAATTTTCAAATTCTGTGACAGAGCCGGGAATCAAACCCAGACCTCCGGGGTTGGCAAATAATCACACTACCACTACACTACAGAGGCGGAAATAATAATAATAATAATTGTACCGGGAGGTACGCTTCAATGCCGAGCATTCAAAATAAGCGCCTTAATGAACTCCTCTATCGAACAAACGTGGAAACTACTACAACAGGAACTTAGAACTTTAATCAGGAGATGTCACCACGGAAATATTATGTAATTTGGTTATTGTGCAGTTTCCTAAACTGAGTGAATTTCTCCTTGTTTTATTTGCCATTCATCAAGAAGTTTGGACATTCTTCTACAGATGACACTACTAAAAACTATGTTCATGCACCCTGGTGCAAGGTGTAAGAAGTTTTGTATTCCTAGGATTTCCATAACTGATCTATGTTCATTTATTTTTGGGTTGGCAATACTTCCTTTTCTTTCCGCCAGTTTTGAATCTGGCCAATGAAAAATTTCTGTAATTAATTTTAAACCTATCAGAGGCTTCTTGTTCGATTTTGAGTGTTACTTTTGAACTCAACCAATAAAATTTAAGGGGGGGGTGTCCTGTTTAATCTTGAATGCTCTCCAACCTTCCCTGAGGGTTTATAAACTGCGGATTTTCACGTTTCTTGGCCAATTGATCACCGTCTTGAGAAGTGTGTGTGTGGTAAAGCGGGAGGTGGTCGGCCTATTTCGTCGGCAGCTAGAACATCTATTAGGTAATGGCCACATGAATTATATCTTTCTTGTCGTAGCTATCTCCGCAGCTTAACCCGAGGGGAAAGGTCCGAATCTTTAACGATGTAACCGACTTTCTAAAATGTAAATTTTCTTCTGCCTAATGTAAAACATAAAGCTTTAACTGTAAATCTGGGATAGAGAGTGAGCTGCCCTCTCGAACTCCCCTTCATCTTGGTTTGAGGTGACTACGTTTTGTATCTGTTTTCCTTCCGTTCCGTAATGCATTGATTTAACCTTTGTTCATGTCACCTCAGTAGCTTGGGATTAGCCCCTTTATCTCTGGGCCACGAGCCGCGTTAGGATTTTATTCTTCATTATTTAGGAGTGCAAGCGTACGCCTCCATTCATTTTGTGTTTGGGCCAATTATCTAACCTGTTATTTTTCCATGATGGCCCAGTAGGTTGGGTTATGAATACCCCTGTAAAAGTAATGTAAATTGTAAATTGTGCCTAGAAAGGCCAGAGAGTGTAAGAGTTGTGTGTAATGTTGCCTCAAGTGGGCGGTTAAAATTGGATGAACGTTGGAGAGCCTGTTAGCTCATTTCAAAGTTTTGTAATTCTAAAGTTTGCCTCTGGGAGGCTAGATATTGTGATTTAGCGAGCAAGTGCTCTTGAATTATGGGATATCTGGCCTTAACTAAATAATATCACAACCATTTGTAAAACTGTAAAAATAGGGGCTTGAGCCCAAAATTGTTGAAGTTCTGAATGTTGGATTTTACCAGTCTTGTTTAATGATTGCTATTTGTACCTGTAATGTAGCTATGAAAATGTTAAGTTTGTTTTCGGAAAAGAAATATAACCTTTTAAAGTTTTAATTCAATTTTTGATGTTGTAGATAAACCCATTCACCCCAACACCTTCTTTAACCTCTTTCTGCTCCACGGGTATCCCCGTAACAATGATAATAATAATAATAATAATAATAATAATAATAATAATAATAATAATAATAATAATAATAATAATAATAACAATAATAATAATAAAAGGTTCATGTTTGTGGGTTACTGCAGTCACGTCCTAGTTCGTGAACCAATGGCAACGGCTGAGTGGCCTAGTAAGTGGCCCTGAGAGTCGGGATACCAGTTGCTATGGAATGGGAGTGGGCATCTCGGACATATTCTGAGTCGTGACCCTCCTTGTGCTCAGGCGGTTAGGACTATACAATTCACCGGTGGTCCATAACCCGTTAGAGGAGAGATCCTCACTTGGACTATGTGCAAGTAGGGTAGCATCCTGCTTCATGAATTTACCGAGCTCAGAACATTTTAAGCAAGCCTCGGACCTATGGGAGTAATGGAGTCCCACTCCCATTTGACAGGCGAGGGACTCCTTGGAAACAACTTGGCGAACGAAATGGAATTCGATGGGGACCTATCAATATTAATGGGGCTTATGGAAGAAGGAAGATAGAACTGGCTGAGTCAGCAAAGAGGATGCATCTGGATGTGCTAGGAGTAAGTGATATTCGGGTAAGGGGAGATAATGAGGAAGAGATAGGAGATTATAAAGTGTACTTGACGGGTGTTAGAAAGCGAAGGGCAGAGTCTGGGGTAGGGCTCTTTATCGGGAATATCATTGCACGCAACATAGTTTCTGTTGGGCACGTAAATGAGCGAATGATGTGGGTAGATTTCTCAGTTGGAGGAATTAGGACAAGAATTGTGTCCGTGTATTCGCCATGTGAGGGTGCAGATGAGGATGAAATTGATAAGTTTTATGAAGCATTGAGTGACATCGTGGTCAGGGTCAACAGCAAGGATAGAATAGTGCTAATGGGCGATTTCAATGCGAGAGTTGGCTATAGAACTGAAGGATACGAAAGGGTGATTGGTAAATGTGGGGAAGATATGGAAGCTAATGGGAATTGGAAGCGTTTGCTGGACTTCTGTGCTAGTATGGGTTTAGCTGTTACGAATACATTCTTCAAGCATAAGGCTATTCACCGCTACACATGGGAAGCTACGGGTACCAGATCCGTAATATACTATATCTTAACAGACTTTGAATTCAGGAAATCTGTTAGAAATGTACGAGTATTTCGCGGATTTTTCGATGATACAGACCACTATCTGATCTGTAGTGAACTAAGTATCTCTAGGCCTAGGGTAGGGAAAGTGAAATCTGTCCGCAAACGAATAAGGGTAGAAAATCTCCAGGATGAGGAAATTAGAGAGAAGTACTTGGGTATGATTAGTGAGAAGTTTCGAACAGTAGACAGTAAGCAGGTTCAGGATATAGAAAGTGAATGGGTGGCATACAGGGATGCTGTAGTAGAAACAGCAAGGGAATGCCTGGGAACAACTGTGCGTAAAGATGGGAAAAGTTGAACATCTTGGTGGAATGATGAAGTGTGAGTGGTGGTGGTGGTGATTATTGTTTTAAGAGGAAGTACAACTAGGCAACCATCCTCTATATAACACTAATCAGAGGGAAAATATGGAAGGGATCCGACACTTCGAAAAATGAAGGTATCGGCCAAAGGAAGACAAGGGCCACGAAGGGCATGAAAATGAAAGACTCCCTAGCCCTCGCAAACCTAATAGCGTCGGGGTCGGGATCGGGAATGATGAAGTGTGAGCAGACTGTAAACGTAAAAAGAAGGCTTATCAGAAATAGCTCCAAACAAGGGCCGAGGCAGAGAGGGATTTGTACGTAGATGAAAGAAACAGAGCGAAACAAATAGTTGTTGAATCCAAAAAGAAGTCATGGGAAGATTTTTGTAATAACCTGGAAAGGTTAGGTCAAGCAGCAGGGAAACCTTTCTGGACAGTCATAAAGAATCTTAGGAAGGGAGGGAAAAAGAAAATGAACAGTGTATTGAGTAATTCAGGTGAACTCATAATAGATCCCAGGGAATCACTGGAGAAGTGGAGGGAATATTTTGAACATCTTCTCAATGTAAAAGGAAACCATCATGGTGGTGTTGCAAAGAGCCAAGCTCATGGGAAGGAGGAAAATGATGTTGGTGAAATTACGCTTGAAGAAGTGGAAAGGATGGTTAAAAAAACTCCATTGTCATAAGGCAGCAAGAATAGATGAAATTAGACCTGAAATGGTGAAGTACAGTGGGAAGGCAGGGATGAAATGGCTTCATAGAGTAGTAAAATTAGCGTGGAGTGTTGGTAAGATACCTTCAGATTGGACAAAAGCAGTAATTGCACCTATCTATAAGCAAGGGAACAGGAAGGATTGCAACAACTATCGAGGTATCTCATTGATTAGTATACCAGGCAAAGTATTCACTGGCATCTTGGAAGGGAGGGTGCGATCAGTCGTTGAGAAGAAGTTGGATGAAAACCAGTGTGGTTTCAGACCACAGAGAGGCTGTCAGGTGGTGGTGGTGATTATTGTTTTAAGAGGAAGTACAACTAGGCAACCATCCTCTATATAACACTAATCAGAGAGAAAAAAGGAAGGGGTCCGACACTTCGAAAAATGAAGGTATCGGCCAAAGGAAGACAAATGCCACGAAGGGCGTGAAAATGAAAGACTCCCTAACCCTCAAAAACCTAATAGCGTCGGGGTCGGAAAAGAACAAGAGTTGACCAAGTGAGGTCGGATAGGATAGATGAAAGTGAGGAGCCTGGCACAAGTAAGTGGAAGCAATGCTAGGACTCAGCTAATGGCCCCGTGGTCGCCAACCCACGCTCCAAAGTTCAGAGCCCCTGGGGCCCCTTTTAGTCGCCTCTTACGACAGGCAGGGGATACCGTGGGTGTTATTCTGCCGCCGCCCCCACCCACAGGGGGAAAAGAGAGGCTGTCAGGATCAGATTTTCAGTATGCGCCAGGTAATTGAAAAATGCTACGAGAGGAATAGGCAGTTGTTTTTATGTTTCGTAGATCTAGAGAAAGCATATGACAGGGTGCCGAGGGAAAAGATGTTCACTATACTTGGGGACTATGGAATTAAAAGTAGATTATTAAAATCAATCAAAGGCATTTATGTTGACAATTGGGCTTCAGTGAGAATTGATGGTAGAATGAGTTCTTGGATCAGGGTACTTACAGGAGTTAGACAAGGCTGTAATCTTTCACCTTTGCTGTTCGTAGTTTACATGGATAATCTGCTGAAAGGTATAAAATGGCAGGGAGGGATTCAGTTAGGTGGAAATGTAGTAAGCAGTTTGGCCTATGCTGACGACTTGGTCTTAATGTCAGACTGTGCCGAAAGCCTGCAGTCTAATATCTTCGAACTTGAAAATAGGTGCAATGAATATGTAATGAAAATTAGCCCCTCGAAGACTAAATTGATGTCAATAGGTAAGAAATTCAACAGAATTGAATGTCAGATTGGTGATACAAAGCAAGAACAGGCGATAATTTCAAGTATTTAGGTTGTGTGTTCTCCCAGGATGGTAATATAGTAAGTGAGATTGAATCAAGGTGTCGTAAAGCTAATGCACTGAGCTCCCAGTTGCGATCAGCAGTATTCTGTAAGAAGGAAGTCAGCTCCCATATCTTATTCATAAGTTAGAAGTAACAGACATGAAAGTAGCAAGAATGATTGCTAGTAAAAACAGGTTGGAACAATGGCAGGAGGTTACTCGGAATGAGGAGATAAAGGCTAATTTAGGAATGAACTCGATGGATGAAGCTGTACGCATAAACTCGGTTTCTAACGATTTAAAGATAAGAGGTATAGAACTAAATGAGGCCACAACACTTGTTGCAAATCGAGGATTGTGGCGACGTTTAGTAAATTCTCAGAGGCTTGCAGACTGAACGCTGAAAGGCATAACAGTCTATAATGATAATGTATGTATGTATGTAATAATAATAATAATAATAATAATAATAATAATAATAATAATAATAATAATAATAATAAACTGCGCGCCTTCTGTACGACCATCTGTGACAACTAACTTGAACTTGCAAACTCCCAAAAAATACCATTTTCTTTTGTTAGATGTCTCTACCTTCGGTTTATTAGACAGGTCTGGTCACGATACCACAACCCTTGGCGGTGACGGCCATATTGGGTCTTAAATATCGCTATGTGGGCATGCCCGATGTGATGATGTGAGTAATTACTTGTATTTTGAAGGAAAATGGGATACTGTGCCGCACGAAATTGTCAAAATAAGATGACTGATGGAATTAGAGTGTTTCGCTTCCCGAGAGGTAAGCAATGGAGAGCTCAGTGGGTACAAAACTGTAGGCGTGACAAATGGCAACCTACAGTTAATTCCTTCTTGTGCGAGGTTAGTGAAGGCATGCATTCGCATTATTCCTGAATAATAATATGTTTATATGAACGATGTTTTATATTTATGGGTCTTATTATGTATTTTCTTCTAGCACCATTTTGAAGAATCGCAGTTTGAACTAAAGAGGGCAGATAGACAGCAACTGTTCAAGTGGAATTCCATCCCAACAATATTCAACGTCCCTAATCCACCCAAGTCTTTGACATATGATAGGAAACCTCCCAAAGAAAGAGAATTGTCCTTCGAAAGAAACCGAGCTCGATAGCTGCAGTCGCTTAAGTGCGGCTAGTATCCAGTATTCGGGAGATAGTGGGCTCGAACCACACTGTCGGCAGTCCTGAAGATTGTTTTCCGTGGTTTCCCATTGTCACACCAGGCAAATGCTGGGGCTGTACCTTAATTAAGGCCACGGCCGCTTCCTTCCCAGTCCTAGCCTTTTCCTGTCCCATCGTCGCCATGTAAACAACAGACAGTAACTTTTTATCCCTACATTCAGTTGTGCTCGTAGAAATGTTTCACAGATATTTGAAATGCATGTTCCTGTTCATTTACCAATTACAATCACAACAAACAATAGGCCTATCACTTCAAACTGACAATATGTGTCCAGCTCGCCATCATTACAATTGTTAATAGGAAACTCTAGTTATTATTTACAACTAGGCCTATATTTAATTCTAAAATGCTCTCTAGAGTGCATTATATGGCTGGACAAATACTTAAAGATTACATCACTCACTTCACTCGCACTAACTATAATTTAGCGTAACGTAGCCTAACATAATGTACTAATATAATCCCCAAAATAGCCTAACCTACCTTAACTCAATAGTGACTGATTTTCTATTTCTTATGGAATTATGTCTACCAATGGCTTTAATTTTCTTAACCATTATTATTATTATTATTATTATTATTATTATTATTATTATTATTATTATTATTATTATTATTATTATTATTATTATTATTACATGCATGAATAATTATCGATCAATCAATCAATCAATCAATCAATCAATCAATCAATCAAACAATCAATCAATCAATCAATCAATCAATCAATCAATCAATCAGTCAATACTGATCTGCATTTAGGGCAGTCGCCCAGATGGCAGATTCCCTATCTGTTGTTTTCCTAGCCTTTTCCTAAATGATTTCAAAGAAATTGGAAATTTATTGAACATCTCCCTTGGTAAATTATTCCAATCCCTAACTCCCCTTCCTATAAATGAATATTTGCCCCAGTTTGTCCTCTTGAATTCTAACTTTATCTTCATATTGTGATCATTCCTACTTTTATAAACGCCACTCAAACTTATTCTTCTACTAAAGTCATTTCACGCTCTCTCTCCGCTGACAGCTCGGAACATACCACTTATTCGAGCAGCTCTCCTTCTTCCTCTCATTTCTTCCCAGCCCAAACTTTGCAACATTTTTGTAACGCTACTCTTTTGTCGGAAATCACCCAGAACAAATCGAGGTGCTTTTCTTTGGACTTTTTCCAGTTCTTGAATCAGGTAATCCTGGTGAGGGTCCCATACACTGGAACCATACTCTAGTTGGGGTCTTACCAGAGACTTATATGCCCTCTCCTTTAAATCCTAACTACAACCCCTAAACATCCTCATAACCATGTGCAGAGATCTGTACCTACCCTTTATTTACAATCCCATTTATGTCATTACCCCAATGAAGATCTTTCCTTATATTAACACCTAGATACCTACAATGATCCCCAAAAGGAACTTTTACCCCATTAACGCAGTACCGTATTTAAAACTGAGAGGTCTTTTCCTATTTGTGAAACTCACAACCTGACTTTTAACCCCGTTTATCAACATACCATTGCCTGCTGTTCGTCTCACAACATTTTCGAGGTCACGTTGCAGTTGCTCACAATCTTGTAACTTAATTATTACTATATAGAGAATAACATCATCCGCAAAAAGCCTTACCTCTGATTCCACTCCTTTACTCATATCATTTATATACAGTATATAAGAAAACATAAAGGCCCGATAATACTGCCTTGAGGAATTCCCCTCTTAATTATTACAGGGTCAGATAAAGCTTCACCTACTCTAATTCTCTGAGATCTATTTTCTAGAAATATAGCAACCCATTCAGTCACTCTTTTGTCTAGTCCAATTGCACTCATGTTTGCCAGTAGTCTTCCATGATCCACCCTATCAAATGCTTTAGACAGGTCAATCGCGATACAGTCCATTTGACCTCCTGAATCCAAGATATCTGCTATATCTTGCTGGAATCCTACAAGTTAATACGATATTGTATTTGCTTTCAGAAGAGACTTCAGGAACACAGTTAAACCTAACTGAAGAATCTAGTCGTGACACTATTGAGGAACCTCATAATGACTCTTCAGATGAAATGGCAATGCCTGAATCAGAGAACAGAAAACTTAAATGTCAAGTAGGAATAAAGTAATAAATGCAAATCTTGACCCCTTTTTATTATGCTGGTACCAAAAACATAATTTTGTTTTAACTTTTATTATGCTCATGTGAATTTAGATTAGTTAGCACATGAAAATGAGGTTTAAATGAATTTTTCCTTCCAGATAAAAAAAATCACAGAGAAAAATATTCCATGGAAAAGAACGTCAACAACTTCTTAAACCCAGACCAGATTCAGTATCTATAGAGAGTCTCTGGAGCAAACCCCTAATGGTCAAACCAGACAATAAGGCATGCTTTGCAAGTGAAGTGTGCAGTTGGTAATAAGGGTTATGAGTTTTAGAAGGAGTGTTTCATATCCTTTACCTTCCCCGAGGCACCGAGCTTGATAGCTGAAGTATCCAGTATTCGGGAGATAGTAGGTTCGAACCCCACTGTCGGCGGCCCTGATTGTTTTCCGTGGTTTCCCATTTTCACACCAGGCATATGCTGGGGCTGTACCTTAATTAAGGCCACGGCCGCTTCCTTCCACTTCCTAGTCCTTCCCTGTCCCATCGTCGCCATAAGACCTATCTGTGTCGGTGCGACGTAAAGCAAAAAAAAAAAAAAACCCTTCCCCGAAGAGACTAAGCAAAAAGATTGAATCTTGCAAGTTTACGCAAGGGATTCAATTGGTGATGATGGTAAAATCTGTGTTTTGTCACTTGATGAAATGCAATTAAGACCACATATTGAATACGATAAAGGTCTGAAAAGGAACGTTGGCTTTGTTAGCAGTGAGTTTAGTTCTTCTGACGAGCCTGGAATCGCTAGTTATGCCCTTGTTTTTATTGTAAGAGGTTTAACGTTACACTCGAAGCAAGTTGTGGGAGCTTGTTAAAAAATCTCATATCGAGCTCGATAACTGCAGTTGCTTAAGTGCGGCCAGTATCCAGTATTCGAGAGATAGTGGGTTCGAACCCCACTGTCGCCAGCCGTGAATATGGTTTTCCGTTGTTTCCCATTTTCACACAAGGCGAATGCTGGGGCTGTACCTTAATTAACGCCACGGCCACTTCTTTCCCACTCCTAGCCCCTTCCTGTCCCATCGTCGCCATAAGACCTATCTGAGTCGGTGCGACGTAGAGCAACTTGTAAAAAAAAATCTCATAACGAATTTATATTCACATGGTCTACTTGTAAAGTGTGTGTCTAGTGATATGGGTTCGAATAACAGGGGCATGGGGGTGGAGGGGTTTGGGTCCATTCTATTAGGAATCAAATTAACTGCAAAATTTCACATCCTTGTAAGTCAGAGGAAAGCATTTATTTTGTAGCTGATGTCCCCCACTTACTGAAAAACAACAGAAACTGTTTGTTAAAACAAGACATCAACTTCCCTGAAAATATTGTTAATAACGTAAAACCGAAGTTTGGCACAGTGTCGTTTAAATATGTGGCTAGTTTGGTGGAACACCAAGAGAAACGTGGTCTTGTGTTGGTTCCAAACCTTACAATGCAGACTGTAGATCAACGTGCTTTCGAAAAAATGAGGGTACCTTTAGCAAGGATTTTATTTTCCCATAGCGTTTCTTCTGCTTTGTTATTATGTATACCTGTAGGGACGATGATGCAATAACAACAAGTTGGTTCATACAACAAGTAGATAGATGGTATGATATAGTGTCAAGCAGGCATAAAATGATGGTCTTAGCAGCAGCAATGCTGACAAACTAAAATTTCTGAAAGATACCTTAGGGTGGTTCCCATCTTTGCTTTTCAATACTAAAAGATTATGGAAGCCTATACAGACTGGTTTGCAGTTATCTACTGGAAGTGTTACAGAGTTATTTGAGGAACTCACTTCATGAGGATTAATTGAGTATCTGTTAATTAGTAGATTAACAACAGTTTGAGTTGAGAATTTATTTTCACAAGTTCGTGGGACTGGTAAAAATGAGATATAAGTGTAGCCCAATATTCATATATGCCTAAGTATTCTTCTTATGATGTTGATAATGATGATTATTATCTTTATTTTTTAATTTTTTTCTTCTTTGCCAAAAGAAAGTTGAATATTGTAATTCTACAAATTATGATCCCCAGTTTCCAAATGATGTTAACATTAACATTATACAGATGTCTTGTTTGCACTACTTAGGTGGATGGGTTATCCATATATTACTTAGAGTAGCTAATATATGCGATATATTTATTAACAGTATCTGTGCCTCAGAACTATCACAGAATTTACCACATGAACGGGTAACAAGAGTTAACAAAGGCAATTTAATACACCCTACTGAAGAGGCATTCTATGTTTGTCATCAGGCCAAAGTAACCTTTCAGGAACGCAGTAACTACTTTCTTAATAAAGCAAATGTTGAAGATAATTTGCTACAACTGTCTTTAAGTACCTATACCATAAAATTCAATATTTCATGTAATCACAATATAGCAGAGGCACTGATTTCTATGTATCTGACAGTGAGGTTACACATTTTGGCAGATGATATCAATAAAAAGCATAGTAAGACCAAGTTTTATGGAAGTAAAAGTGCATATATGTGCACTTCTGCTGATTCTTGCTTCCTAAAGAAATTAAATTCAGTTTTGTTAATTATATTGTTATTCAAATAGCTGTGAATATTTTCATGTCATTTAAGTGCTGTACATATATACACAAGAAAATATTTATCATCATCATGGAACTCCCTCCAGCGCGCTGGGTAGGGTGGGGTTGAACAATTCTTTGCCACCATTGTCTGTTCAGAAATGCCTTCTCTCTCACCACTGACTCCCAGTTCCCTCCTCTAATCTCCACATCCTCTCTCAGCTAATCTCTTCCTAGGTCTTTCCACTGGCCTTCTTCCTTCAGTCCTTTTCTAGGCATGCATGTGGTGTTTTTGTGCCAAGCATTCACTTTACACGTCCATACCACGTTAGCCTTGAAGTCCTTAGCTTCTCTTCTATCGAGTCCACTTCCTGTTTCATTCTGATGTCATCAGTCCTTACATGATCCTTGCTTGTTTTTTGGAGAGTAATTCGTAGAAACTTCATTTCTGATGTTGTAATTTAGTAACTTATCTCTTTCTTTCAGTGTACATGTTTCTATACTGTATGTGAGAATAGGCACAAAGTATGACTTATACAAAGCCATCTTGGTTCTCATGGCCACTTTGTTATCCCAAGTAGATGTAGAACCGCCTGCCTTTCCCTTTACTATTTCCTTATCTGCAAGACCCCTGCTGGAAATCATACTTCTGAGGTATTTGAATACCGGTATACACTGAATGTTTTCACCTTCAAGCTTTATGTGGTGTCCTACATATTTTCAGTGCAACCGTGTTTTTTATGCTTAATGCAACCTTACCAATTAGTAAACAAAACATCCAAATGAAAAGCACAAACATCAAGAAGAAAACAAGCACAATACTTACCGAAGGGCAGTAGCATAAAAAAAATATGAAGCGTGGAGGGCAAAAGCGAGAATAAAAAGGCCAGGGTCTTACATGGTTGCAGTAGTGTTTGGTAGCAGAGCGTGGTTGTTGTTGTTGTTGTTGTCCTAACAACTTGATAAGTTGCCCGGGTCAGTGTTGCTGGCTGCCAAAGGAGACCAATCTTTTAAACTTAAAAATTGTAAAACTGAAATGGATCCAAGTAATTGTGCTTAATATGTGTTTCATGTCTGATCGAGACTTGCTTGTCGCTGCCTTCTTGGCCTTGCAGTATGGCGTGGCTCTGTATCTGTGCACGTGCTGCTTGTTTGTTTACCATGGTCCGTGGTCATGGAATCCTGTTGGTTTTGGGGTCTGCTTATTCTATACCTGCCATGTAGGGGTAACTTGAAGACCATTCTCACTTTTATTAATAATTAATTTGAAATATTTACTTAATTTGCTTTCTGATTTAAATAATTGAAAGTTTCTTCCACATTTTACCTTAATGATGTGATGTTCTTTGACCTTGTTATCTGCAGCTTCTTGCTATACTACAGGTCTTGCTGGAATTGCTGTGCCTGTCCTTGGTGGGATTTACTTGGATTAATTTGTGTTGGGTTTTGGAACTGCTGTTGTGACCCTGATTTAAATTCTAAGTGATGTTTTTATTCCAGTTTCATCCATGGTCCAGAGTGTGTGATATGAAATTGTATTGTAATAAAATTTTCTCTTGCAGTGACTGTGTACCCACCTCGCTGTTTGGCCTGAACATGTGAAATTGATTTACAATCTTGACCCATGGTGACTCTCTCCTTCCACTTTATTTTACTGTCCTGCCTTGTCCAGGTTACGATGTGTCATGTGTTATTATTCTGAGTTTATTTAATGTGGTGAGTTCTCATGTGTTGATAATTCTTGCTTGTGTATATTGGTTCATATCTGAGACATGTACTGTGGGATTTCTTCCTATTTTGACTTGTGTGGTCTTGTGCATGTTCCCGTTCTTGATATGGTGTTGTTGTAGGTCTGTATTGAACTCGTGGATGATTATGTCATGTGATTATGGTGTATTGATGGGAATCTCACTTGGATTTGTTGTGTTTAATGCTATTTGTGTAACCTTGGGCAGTCTTCTTATTGTCATATACTCTGAAAAGCTTTTCCTGATTGAACGGTGATAGGCTACGTCTGTATGGTTCATCTGAGATGGTATTATCTTTTTAATTTGATGTGTCCATGTCAGGTAGCTCTATCAGTTCTGTTGTGGAGTGATTAATTTCAGTACCTGATGTTATTTATGTCTTAGTCCTTTTGGTACTACTCATCACCTTTTATTCACCTTTTCTGCTGTGTGCATGTACTTCACTCATGTGGTCTTGTTGTAATGGAGTGTGGTCTTAATTTCCTTGTGAATCTGTGGTTTATTTGACCTGGTTAATTGTAGTCATTGTGTATTAGCTTCTTCCCCTTGCATATTTTCTGTCAGGTGTCTGTGTACTAAACTCTTGCTCTGGGTTTCATTCTCTGCTGCTCATTATGTTTGACTAGTGTCACGCATGTGTGTGATCTTCTGGTGCTGGTTAATGATATCAGTTTTGGCCATGTGCTTGAGTGAATTTTCATTCTTCCTGATTTGTCATTGCTAGTCCTGGTGGGTTGCTGCGTGTGTTGATTCTTGGTCATCCTTATCTCTTGTCGTTATACCTATGTGGTGTTACTGGTACTTCATGGTTGTTATGTGGGCTCATTTCTGAGTTCTGGTGTGGAGTACAGCTGGCTTATCGCTTAAACGACCCTTCGTTTTTACTGTGTCTTCATGTTGGGATTTTGGTTGTGAGTTTCGCAATTGTTGTGTTGTTACTGGTGGCGTTCTTTATCTAATTATTGTGGAATCTGTTCTGAAATTAACCTTCTATAGTAAATCTTCCTTCCTGTTCATATTCTGTGGGTTATGGGAGTGTAATTGGTAAATGTTGTCATTTCGTTAATGTACACTGTCCTGATCATATCTTCATTTGATGTCTAGTGGTATGAGAGCTTATGTCTCTTTTGATTTGTATCCGTGGATCTGATGTTGTGTGTGATTGGGTATTATTATGGAAAAATCGTGTACGAGAAATTTTCCTTGCACCTGGTGCTTGTCACTGTGTAACGTCTACCGATGTATCCTATTTACATAAGGTATTCCTTTGTTCGTGCCTTCCGTAGTTCCTCATCTGGTTTAGTAAGGTAACCCCTTGTAATTCAGTTGCTTCTGGCTCTACCCTGCATGTTTTTGCAACTCTATATTGTTGCCTGGTTGTCATCTGACTGTTCTGGGTTATATTCCAGTGAGTATGGGATCATTTGGGGTAAATCTGGAACTGTCGCTAAAATTCCTTGTCCGTCGTTGGGGTATGGGACCCAACTGATTGACTGAAGGTTCTTCTCCATCAACTTATGCGCTTTGTCATCGTGTAATCTATCACTTCTTCATCGTTTATATTTTATTATATCCCGTGTATTCCGACTGGCTGGTAGGGTGTCTGTGGTGATTGGCACAATCACACAGGGTGGACTGTTGTTTTGCCACCATATTATTAGTCCTGGGTTATCCAGAGGTTCTTTTGAACACTTGATGGTTGTGATAATACTCCTGTGCTCAGTATATTCAAAGATTATTTATATGGAGAGGTAACTTTCCCTGAATTTTGGCCCTTGTTATGCTGCGTTGAGCTGGTTCTGCTTGATGTAATGTCATTTTCATGTTTGGTCTGTGTCCCTTATTGTCCTAACTGTAATTGTTGGCTCTCATGTGGTTGTTGGCCTCGGTAATGGTTGTATGGTGATCTCTTGCGGACACACATTGTGCACATCCCTCCACCTATTATATTGTCGACGAAGTCTCCAGATATTGCCATGGCTTGCTTCTGATTCTTGGTCGATTATCCATGTGATTGCTACGTTATGGTTGCGGATGGTTGTGTATACTGTAAAATTTTCTGCCTCTTCGTTACCTGTTTTCCTAATCTTCACGTTCTGGGTTACCTGATTTCTATACATGGTTTGTCAGTATGTGCTCTGCTGCCTCCATTTAGCAATATCTTTGTGGTTGGTTACCTCCCTGTACCCCCTGGTCATTTATCTTTCCTGTTCTTGGTCTTAAGGATCTTTGTGGTATCTGTACTGTCCTGTGGAATTATGTAATGTGTGGAAGAATGCTAGTATTTCATGTAAATGAATGTGAAAACCATTATAGTCTTCGACCTATCAATTTCCTGAGTCTATTGAATTTTACTTAACTTGCTGGGACTAAAACTACTGTAAGTTGCCACTGGATTCCATGAGCCACCTTAAATATTCAAAACTGCCTTTCTGGTCTCTTGTGATTAGTCTCGGTACTAGTATATTGAAGTCTTGGAATATTTCAGTTGAGTTATTTTCCCTTTTCTTAATATGTAAGTCTTATTCAAAGGTTGGATGGGTAATACTATAACTCATGAATTGGTAATTCAAAAATTTGTGTAGGTTTGCTTACTAGCAAACAAAAGAATGTAAAATAACTTCGTTATTTTGGTAATTCTTCAAATGCCCATACAAACTATGTGGTCTGGTATAATGACGTTAACGGTGTTACTTATATGTTTAACTCGGGTGCAAAATTGGAGCTATTATCGCTGGTAAATTTGGACATGTGGAACTTGTGTAACTCCTCGAAACATAATGAAATATTACTAAAGTGTCCTGGAAACCTAGTTGGAAAAATTTTGCGGTCCCTAACATTAGTGGTTGAATCATTTTCCGTTTATTATGGTCTGCTATGTACACTTGGACCCTCTCTTTCTGCTCCTGTGTGTGGTGTTCCAGTTATTTGCGCGCGCGAGCACCCATGCATCTGCTGATCGGAGATCTAATGTGTGTGATATCTATGGTTCCCTACTGCACTCGGTACTGGTGTGATCAATGTGCTGAATAATGTACTGTCAACTTGTGTGGTGCGCGGTGGTGGTGGTGGTGATTTTTGTTTTAAGAGGAAGTACTACGAGGTAATCATCCTCTCTGAACAAATAAGTGGAAAAGAAATTTAAAATATGAAACAAAATTATTTATTCAACAAAGGAATTTGGAAACGCAGTACAAAATAAAACAAAAAATAATGATAAAACTAGGCCGAAAGGATTACTAACGTATCAAAAGGGAACGTGCGTTCCCTGAGTAACAGTACACTTGTAATTTATATACACTTGATAAGTCCACTGTCGCACATAAAGCGGATGACGAGATCAGCAGTAGTCGCGTCATCGGCTAGTATGCATTCGAGTGATTCCTGCAGGCCGAGGCTCCGTCTTAGGCCAGAGAGATCGGCGCACTCTGTGAGGATGTGGGCCACGGTGAATTCGGCACCACAAGAACACACTGGGGGGTCTTCCCTCTTTAGGAGATAAGAGTGCGTGGATCGTAAATGACCTATCCTCAGCCTGCACAGTACTATGGCCTCTCTCCGTGAAGGTCGGAAAGAGGACCGCCACACGGTAGTTGTCTTCTTAATTGCTCTCAGCTTGTTGGGAGTTCGGATATCTAGCCACTCCGATTCCCAGAACGCAAAGATGGCTCGACGTAGCTGAGAACAAATATCCTTAGCAGGTACAATGACGGGTCTTGGAGGTAAAAGTGCAGCTTCCTTTGCTGCTTCATCCGCAAGTTCGTTTCCCGCAATCCCAACGTGGCTTGGAAGCCACGCGAAAGTAATTCTGGTGCTAGCATAGCTTAACCTGGCTAGAAGGTCATGTAACTGCTGCACCAGTGGGTGTTGCGAGAAACAGGTTTCAATAGACTGCAGAGAGCTTAACGAATCGGTACACAACAGAAAGTGGCTTCTTTCGTCACGCAGTGCAAACTGCAGAGCCTCTAAGATGGCGTAAAGCTCTGCAGTATACACGCTACATACTTTGGGGAGCGAGATCTTCGTACTCATATCATCAATGACAAAAGAGCAACCAACATTATCTCCGATTTTAGAACCATCCGCGAAGATAAGTCTCGCGGCCGGATATTGGTGAACAAAGTCCTGAAAATACCTCCGATGAACGGAGGAATCCGTGCTCACCTTGGGTCCACGGAGCAGATCTAGACGTATATCCGGTCGCGGAACCAACCACGGATGTACCTTGCTAAGAGTTCGTTCAAGACAACCACCGATATCAATATTCAAATCATGACACAAGCTATCAATCCGAAACCCAACCGGCCGTGTGGCATTCGGCCGGTCTTGGCACCGCTGGTGGTTTTGGGTGCGATAGATGCATTGATAGCTTGGATGTAGCGGCATTTCACGAATTTTGGCAGCGTACGTTAGGAGTAACTGCTGCCTCCTTATCCGTAAAAGTGGAACTCCCGCTTCAGCGAGAAGGCTGGGAATGGGGCTAGTACGGAAAGCACCCGTTGCCAGCCTTACTCCACTACGGTGAATACTGTCTAAAAGGCTCAGCGTAGATTTTGATGCTGAGCCATAAGCCGCACTTCCATAGTCAATTCGGGAGAGGACCGTCGCCGTGTAAAATCGTAGCAGTACCGCACGGTCAGCCCCCCACGAAGTACCGCTGAGAGACTTAAGCATGTTAAGTCTCTTCATGCAGGCAACCTTTAACAGACGGATGTGGGGCTGCCACGTAAGTCTCTTATCAAAATGGAGACCCAGGAATTTGCAGGTGTCAACCACTGGTAAGACACTGTTTCGCAAGCGGAGCTCTGGTTCCGGATGCACAGGCCGACGTCGACAGAAGTGTACAACTGAGGTTTTCGCTGCTGAAAATCGAAAACCATGTTGCAGGGCCCATCTGTCGACTCGGTTAATAGCTTGCTGTAGCTGTCTCTCTGCAAACGCCACCCTTCCGGAGCTGTAATATAGAGCTAAGTCGTCTACATACAGCGATGGAACGACTGCGGGCCCAGCAGCGGCAACTATGCCGTTGATGGCGATTGCGAATAGCGTGACACTCAGTACCGATTCCTGAGGTACTCCATTTTTCTGAACGTAATATTGAGAAAATGCATTCCCTACTCGGACTCGAAAGAGACGGAGGGACATGAAGTTCTCAATAAACGTTCGCAAATTTTCCCGAAATCCCCACTGGTGTAGAGTGGAGAGAATCCCATATCGCCAGGTAGTATCGTAAGCTTTTTCCAGGTCAAAAAACACGGCGACTAGGTGTTCCTTCCGGAGAAAGGCCTCCTGAATGGCGCTCTCCAGTCTGACCAGATGATCAGTGGCAGACCGATGAGAGCGAAAACCACACTGGTAGTTAGACAAGAGGCCCTCCCTTTCCATGGCCCACACAAGACGCCGGTTAACCAACCTTTCAAATAGCTTACAGAGGCCATTTGTAAGGCATATTGGCCTATAACTATCCAGAAGTTTTGGATCTTTACCTGGCTTGGGAATTGGTATTACAATTCCCTCACGCCATTGAGATGGAAACACTCCCTCACTCCATATTCTGTTGAATAGGGTGAGGATATCCTTGAGACATCTGTCACTCAAATGCTTAAGCATTTGATTATGGATTTTGTCCGGTCCAGGAGCCGTATCTCTGCATAGCGCAAGTGCACTTCGCAACTCCCACTCCGTGAAGGCCACGTTGTAGGGATGCGAAGCACTAGAGGCAAAAGAGAGATGGTGGGCCTCTGCTTCGCGCTTAATTGGAAGAAATGCAGGGTCTTATCTCCTAGAGCTGGACGTATCTGCGAAATGTGACGCGATGTGGTCTGCAATGACTGAAGGAATCGTAACTATATCTCCATTAATGGAGATTCCGGGTACTGAGGGCACATTCTGTACTCCGACAATTCGGCGGAGTTTTGTCCACACTTGTGATGACGGAGTATGTGCCGTGATGGATGACACATACTTTTCCCACGTAGCTTTCTTACTTTCTCGAATCAAAAAACGGGCCTTCGCGCGCAGACGCTTAAATGCGATATGATTGGCCATCGTAGGATTCCGACGATAATGCTTAAAAGCCCGTCGGCGATCACGTATGGTTGCTGCAATTTCGTCCGTCAACCATGGGACCTGTTTCCGGCGACGAATACCGGACGAGGAAGGAATTGTTTCCTCTGCAGCAGCCAAAATTCCAGTAGTAATGGAAGAGACGTGGTCGTCAACAGACTCCAGCATATCATCAGCCATCACTGCGCGTTTTGTAAATTCTGGCCAATTTGCCCGCCGAAGTAACCAGCGCTTGGGTACTTCGGACTGTCTTTGATTCAAGAGAGACAGAATTATCGGGAAGTGGTCACTATCACCGAGGTCGTCGTGAACTTGCCACCGTAGCAGGGGAACTAGCGCACGGCTACACAAAGTGACATCCAGGTGTGAGAATGTGCCATGCGCGCTACTGAAATGTGTCGGTTCCCCTGTATTGAGCACACAAAGATCAAATAGGTTGATCATTCGCTCGAGCTTCCTCCCCCTAGAACAGGAAGACGGAGAACCCCATAGTGTGTTACGGGCGTTCACATCCCTAAATGCAGATCAGTATTGATTGATTGATTGATTGATTGATTGATTGAGTGGTGGTGGTGATTATTGTTTTAAGAGGAAGTACAACTAGGCAACCATCCTCTATATAACACTAATCAGAAGGAAAAAAGGAAGGGGTCCGACACTTCGAAAAATGAAGATATCGGCTAAAGGAAGACAAGGGCCATGAAAGGCGTGAAAATGAAAGACTCCCTAGCCCTCGCAAACCTAATAGCGTCGGGGTCGGAAAAGAACAAGAGTTGACCAAGGGAGGTCGGATAGGATAGATGAAAGTGAGGAGCCTGGTACAAGTAAGTGGAAGCAATGCCAGGACTGAGCTAAGGGCCCCGTGGTCGCCAACCCACGCTCCAAAGTTCAGAGCCCCTGAAGCCCCTTTTAGTCGCCTCTTACGACAGGCAGGGGATACCGTGGGTGTTATTCTACCGCTCCCACCCACAGGGGGATTGATTGATTGATTGATTGATTGATTGATTGATTGATTGATTGATTGATTGATTGATTGATTGATTGATTGATTGATTGATTGATTGATTGATTGATTGATTGATTGATTGATTGATTGATTGATTGATTGATTGATTGATTGATTGATTGATTGATTGATTGATTGATTGATTGATTGATTGATTGATTGATTGATTGATTGATTGATATTAGAACTGCAAAAGATTGAAGGGAAAGCAACACAGTCTGTTCTTGGTCATCTCCAACAAAAGAGTAGTGTTAAGTTGCAGTTTTTGGACTGGAAAAACGTATGAGTAAGGAGATGACTGCTCAACTAAGCAGGATTCTGAGCTGTCGGTGGAGAGATGGCATGTAATATTATTAATAGATGAGTTTGAGCAGAAAGATCACAATATGAAGATAAAGTTGGAATTCAAGAGGACAAATTAGTGCGGATAGTCATTTACAGGACGAGGAGTAATTTTTCATGGTAAATGTTTGATATATTTTCCAAGAATAGCCTAGCCTAAATAAAAATTGATAGGGGATCTGCATCCTAAATGCAGATCAATAATGATTGAATGAATAAGGGGAAATATCAACAAGCCAATCAGGAAAGAAGATGGAAGAGGTCCAACACTCTGAAGAACAAAGGGCATGCAAGTGAAAGACTCATATCTAGTACTGGTATGGCTGGGAAGGAACAAGAGTTTAACAGGCCAAGTGGGATGAAAGTGGAGTCTCGGTTAGGGGCCCTATGATCACCAAACTATGCTCCCAGTTCAGAACGTCTGGATTGCCATTTTAGTTACCTCATCCAACAGGTAGCAGATGTCGTGTGTGTTCTCTGCTGCCAAGGTTTCATTCAATGTCAATCCTTGGTTCACAATTTCACCTGAAAAGTCATGTTGTGACAGGTGGGGACTCCGGCATTTATCCCCCAGCCAAAATGACCCCATAAATATCTGACCATGGTGCTGTGTATAACCAAATGTTATTTTTCTCTTTCAGAACAGAGCATCGCCCTTGTTGTAACTACAAAGACACACTCACACGATGCTCTCAATTGTGTACACTGGTTTAATTACAAATTATACGCACACATGAATAATCCAACATTTTGAACAAAACACTTCTACAAAGCAGGAGAAGAAGAAGATTACAACATTAGCATGTCAACCAACTACCAACACAACAAAATCACAACATGAGTTCACGACTTTCATTAGCAACTCTCGCTAACAACTCAACTCCAACTCCCCAGACTGCCTATTTATATACATTGCCTGGCCAGACTTCCAGAAAAGTATGACACAACATGTTTTCTTGAATGGATCGAACATTCGATAAACCTCTAGTGACAAGATCCGTTGTTCTGGGCTATTACCCTGTGTTGCACAACCTCATTGGATTTATGCATTATTTTTACAGTAAGTAATAAATTATATACCCGCTATTAATTACATGTTCTTACATTAAAGCAACACTTATTAATATACATACCGTACAGCAGATGTATTATGACATAACCTCACATGTTTGGTTACGCAAGACAGATCATACAACGCACAAATAATATGATCACGGTTTATACCAAACAAAGTCCGTACATAACTATGTAAGTATTAATAATAATAATAATAATAATAATAATAATAATAATAATAATAATAATAATAATAATAATAATAATAATAATAATAATAACACCTACTAATCGAGCTCAATATTTCTACTATTTACCCATTGGTTTAGGGAATTGTTCCCAAATTATACTAGTGCATTAGTGGTGGTGGTGGTGGTGATTATTGTTTTAAGAGGAAGTACAACTAGGCAACCATCCTCTATATAACACTAATCAGAGGGAAAAATGGAAGGGGTCCGACACTTCGAAAAATGAAGATATCGGCCAAAGGAAGGCAAGGGCCATGAAGGGCGTGAAAATGAAAGACTCCCTAGCCCTCGCAAACCTAATAGCGTCGGGGTCGGAAAAGAACAAGAGTTGACCAAGAGAGGTCGGATAGGATAGATGAAAGTGAGGAGCCTGACACAAGTAAGTGGAAGCAATGCCAGGACTCAGCTAAGGGCCCCGTGGTCACCAACCCACGCTCTAAAGTTCAGAGCCCCTGGGGCCTCTTTTAGTCGCCTCTTACGACAGGCAGAGGATACCGTGGGTGTTATTCTACCGCCCCCACCCACAGGGGGATACTAGTGCATTACACTTGCATCACCCTGTCATCACTACTGATGTAGGTAACAGCTAGTAATAGTATGATTGGTGGAGGTGTTAGAAAATATTTCTCTTTGTTTTATTTTTTGGAAGATTTGTTGATTTAAAATCCAAAACTAAATTGATGTAATGAATCCAGCATTCATAGAAAATTTGAATACTGGTACTTAGTGTGACGTCATAAGGAGGCAATCTTTTTTTAAAAGATTTTTAACTCATATTCTTCACCTTAACGATATCCATTCTGAGCATGTTTTTGTATCTGAGGTGGTGGTGGTGGTGGTGGTGATTATTGTTTTAAGAGGAAGTACAACTAGGCAACCATCCTCCATATAACACTAATCAGAGGGAAAAAATGGAAGGGATCCGACACTTCGAAAAATGAAGATATCGGCCAAAGGAAGACAAGGGCCACGAAGGGCGTGAAAATGAAAGACACCCTAGCCCTCGCAAACCTAATAGCGTCGGGGTCGGAAAAGAACAAGAGTTGAACAAGGGAGGTCGGACAGGATAGATAAAAGTGAGGAGCCTGGCACAAGTAAGTGGAAGCAATACCAGGACTCAGCTAAGCGCCCCGTGGTCGCCAACCCACGCTCCAAAGTTCAGAGCCCCTGGGGCCCCTTTTAGTCGCCTCTTACGACAGGCAGGGGATACCGTGGGTGTTATTCTACCGCCCCCACCCACAGGGGGATTTGTATCCGAGGTCAAGGCTGTCCCTTGCAACTGTAATTTCACATGAGGCAACAGTTGTGGGGCATCTTGTGGAATACATCACTAAACTAAAAGGTGCACAAAGTCTTACACTTCATACAGAAATGAGGAGGTAGATAATAAGAAATTGGGAAACAGAAAAAGGAAGGAATGTGAATTGGATGAGAAATGCAGAACCTGAAGATCTCTGTTCAGTCCAGGATACTTCATTAGCAGTTGTTGAAATGTGAAGTCTATTGCATGCTTTGTAAATCAGAGTGATCCCGTGATCATAAAAGATTACCGTCAACTTCAAGATCAAAGCAATGAAATTCTATTGCAAGACAAAAGGTGAATAATGTGAAGTTCCAACTAGCTTGCTTCACAGTCATCATAAGTTTCGTAGCAGAGCTCTTTAGTAAGATTGGCGTACACGTGCCAATATTTCTTGTTCCTACTGAGAAGTTTTGAACAATTTGCATTGCAGTGTGAAAGAAGATAATGTAATCACTATGACAATGTTCTTCTCTGACAATTAGTAAAAACAAAAATTAGATATTTTACTCTGCATCACGGGTAATCATAATCAATTGGATCACAATATGTTGTGGGGAGATGACTTCCTAAGAAGAAGACATGCAGTGATAGAAATGCTTTACTTCAATAAAAACATTAATAAAGCCCTTCAATAATTGAGTTACCTTCAAAAATTCCGTACCTTTTAAATGTATCACCATAAACTTATCAGAACCACTTACAAAATACACCAAAAATAGAACAAAAACAAAAAATTCTTTTCAAAATGCTTTTAAAATAACACCATTTTCTTTTTTTAATTAAATAATTTTTAATAATTAGACTTATGAACTAGTATTTATCTCCTGCTGTCAAAATGTATTTTGTAGAAAGAGGAGTTTTATCTCTCTTCCTAAATAACACCCATTTTTCTTCTCTTTTAGAACACGCCTGCAATACTGGAAGGCCGTGAAGACCGAGGAGGTTAGTATATGATCTTTACAAGTCTCCATTATCATAGTGCGACTGCCCAGTGTCATCGTAAATGAATGGAGAGTACCGGTATCTGATAAACTCCCATTGTTTCCAACATTGTTTGCTCCAGTCATTTCGGTGGACAAAATACGATTTGAAATTATAGTCACTTTTCAAGCCTCTTTTGCATTAGAAAAATTTGGAAATTAAACGACAGAGTTCAGAGGAGAATAGCCAGTGGTGTATTTAGGTCATCTTCTGTCCTCCACATCCCTTCCTGTGGTACCAGAATGAAGATCCTCTTCCATAGTCCCTATTCCTGTGTATTCCAGATCCTAGATCATATCCCAGCTTGTATCACGAGATTTCCTACATAAATTAACTTTGTTTTACCTTCTAGTTCGTTCCTATATTCTCTGTCTCGCCTCTTGTATTTCATTTCATTTCACATTGTGTTTATATGTATGTACAGTATACTTTGTGCATAATTTGGCCTTTGTAAATGTTTGAATATTTCTCATTTTAGACTGATCACAACTGTACGTATTACAGATCTCTGTGACTTGGCACTGTACTATTGCTGATATTAAATAAATATATAGCCCTATATATATTTTACACAACATGATATATACTAATTTTTTTACAATTTTCTTTATGTCACACCAAAACAGGTGTTATGGCAACAAGGGGGTAGGAAAGGGCTAGGAGTGGGAAGAAAGCAGCCACTTGGGCTTAATTAATTAAGCCTGGTGTGATAATGTGAAACCATAGAAAATCATCATTAGCGCTGCCAACACTGGAGTTCGAAGCCACTATCTCATGAACACAAGCTGATAGGCCATGTTCAAGGCCGAGTGATCCCATTATCCTTGAATTTTCAGATGATATAGACATCATTGTTTCTATCATAGTGTAAGTAACATGTTATGGGAGAAAGATGTGCCAACGGAAGCAAAGGATACTATGTACAAGATGTATTACATACCCATAACAATTTACAGAGCAGAAACTTGGACAGTGACAAAGAAGGATGAGAGACGAATACAGGCAGCCGAAATGAAGTTCTTGAGGAGTATGATACAGAAGAGTAGAAGAGACAAAATAAGGAATGAGAAAACCCGGGAAGAAATTGGAGTGGAAAAAATGAATGATAGAATAGAGAAGATACGACTAAGATGGTTTGGGCACGTAAAGCGAATGAGCGACAAAAGAATGCCAAAAAAGGTGATGGAAATGCAAATCCAAGGAAGGAGAGGCCGTGGACGACCACGATTGAGATGGAAGGATACCATCCAACACAGCATTATAGAAAGAAACCTGGACTGGGACACAGTGTTGGAGGAGGAGTGGTGGAAAGACCGAAGAAAGTGGAGAGGAACCATATTTGCCCCTACCTGGCTACAGCTGGATAAAGGGAAATGATGATGATGATAGACATCATTAAAATAATAAACAAAGGCCCTTTACATGACTTAACGGAGCAATGTTTGATTTTACTAGATCAATATTATAACCCTAATAATAATCTTAATGACTTGTCCAAAACCTACAATTTTATTTGATACACTTATTTCAGTAATTAATAATCTAAAAATACCAAAATATCAATCAGTATACAAAATAAGATGTAAAACGCTAGCCTACTACCCCCACCGTAATCAGCGCCCTCACGACCAATGCCCTCTAGCTACCGCCACCACCCCTACCCCTACATAACATGCTCCGCCTCTCCGCTAGGGCTCACGGTCTGTTGCCTATCATTTCACAAGGTAGTTCCTCCTCAACTTTACTATCATCAACTTGGTGCTCGAGGTGAGTTTCTATTTACAAAAATAATTCTCCTAGTCTCTGCTTCCGTCATGCTAATACTCAATATATTTTCTTCTTTTAGGTCCGTCTTGGCCTTTCTAGATCCACCAGAATCCTTTTGAACATATTGCTTTTTCAAGAAATCTCATCCATCAGTCTACAATTCTCAAATCTATGCATATTTATGGATATAACAATCAAAATATAAGATCAATATTATGTGACACATATACTAATATAATTTAATTTAATGTATCCGGACAAGATATTAGTCACTAAACTCTAGATACTTTCAGGGTAAACTCAAACATTCTACATAGTTCATTAACATAACCCATATTTTTAATGTAAATCTTGATTCAGTAGGACCAAAAATGAAATCTTTGACATAAAATATGATAAACCCCTATGACAGGAAACATTCTGACACAATTTTATTACTTGTTTTCAATATCCTCTTAAGGATTTTGTGATGGATTGCAATATATTTTGAATGATGTAACAGACACATTTCAATATAATGGTGTTTACATATAGATTGTTTCTAATTCCGAAGTTAATTAAATCAGTTCAAGCCCTTGACGTTCTGCAAAACCTACAATAGGTGTAGCACTCCAGGACGTGAGATATAATGGCTGCATACAAGCAGTTTGCTTCCTACAGTCATCCAGTGAGTCACGATTCTCTTTGGGCTGGGGACCCGGCACCATTGTAACCATGGCGACCAGTAGTGCCATCTCACTGTGCGCTTTGGCTCTTTTATCCAGTATGGAGAACTTTGATCGGCCCAAGATTGGGTGCAAGGCGGACATGAGGAATCGTTCCTCTACGGATGATTTGCTCCAAGCATATGACAAGGCGGTTTCAGTTGCTTGATATCAGACACTTCAGTCTTGAACTACTGTAGATACCGTATTTTATAACATAATTCCCCCCTTTGTTTTCTCGAAAAATTTTCTTGAAAACACTAGGGAGGTAATTATGCGAGTGGTGCTTCTAGGCATTCTGAAAGGAAGGGAAACGATGTATTAGGTAAAAGTTATATTTACGGTAATACCGGTATGTGAAAAATGTGGTACCTACCGGTATTTATTTTCAAGTAACACAAAGGAATACCACGGTTTCATTAGGATACAATGAAGAGCAGCAATGCATTGTTTCATTGTTTATTTTCTCTCACTATTCTGCGGCCTCACTTTCGTCACTACCATCACTATTTTCAAGCTCAGATAACACATCATCTTCTTCATTTTCACTATTTCACAACATGTCGCCATCGGAACCGTCAATGGCACAAGAAATTCCAGTTTTTTAAAAACACTTCTTAATATATCGACACTAATTTTCTCCCATGCCCGGATTATCCACTCGCACGTCGTCGGTATTGAAGACTTCCTTATTTTGCCTCTTGGAGTCAGCTGATGAGATCCCACCACCATCCATTCTGAATACGGGCATCAAAGATGTTCTTTGAAAGGTTTGTTGACACTGACATCTAAAGGTTGAAGAATGGGCGTTAAACCTCCAGGGATGATGACAAGATGGGACTTCATCCTTTTCATTTTCTCTTTTACAGCTTCCACAATGTGACCCCAGAAACTGTCTAGGATAAGAAGGGACTTCTTTTGTAATAATGCCCCTAGTCGTCTTCCCCAGACTTTCTCCAACCAATCCACCATCAAATCTGCTGTCATCCAGCCCTTTTCTTGAACTCATAAGTGAATTCCATGTGAGGTAGTCTCCTTTGGTAATGTCTTCCTTTTAAAGATGGCATACGGTGTAAGTTTATTGCTGTCTGCTGTAATGCACATCACTGTGCATCTTAGACTCTCCGCTCCAGTCGTCTTCACAAGGACACTTTTTGAGCCAGTTGGAGCAATGGTGGTGTTATGCGGCATATCAAAAAACACTGGCGTCTGGTCGTATTACTGTCGCACTTGGATTATGTAATGATGGAACTCGATTACCTTATCTGTGTAGTCTCGACGTAAACGCTGGCACAAAGATGTTCTTCTCCATAAACTGATATTTTTCCGTCTCATAAAACGAATCACCCAACCAATACTTGTTTTAAAATCCTTTCTGTCAATGTAGAGCGAGGCAGCTATCTAGCGAGCTTTGTTCTGAATCATTTCGTAAGAGACAGCACAACCACCATTCCGAAGTTCATTGACATAAGCAATTATACCACTATCAATTTTGGGATATTTCCCTGTTTTAGGCCCACGGAAAGATTTGGAGCTTGCCTTTGCAGTCATGAGTTTATCTTTATGTCTCCGCCAATACCATATTGAATTAGGATCAACGGAGAAATGTCTTCCTGCAGCTTTCACTCCGTTTGTATCAGAGTAAGATAACACATTTAATTTAAATTTTGCTGTTTACTTTGAATATTTCGACATTCTGACGACTTGTAACAAAGTGACCTAGAAACACATCTGCAAGTTCACTGTTCAAATTTACAGTATGTTGTGACAAGGAAACATTCTTATGTCAAGTACCGCTATGTTCATTGTTGTCCATTATCAAGTCATTTGAAGGCCGCTCCAGTAAGAACAAGCCAGGAAAGGGAATAATCTGCAATATTAATATAATTATTTTTAATGATGAAAAATCGTAGGGGAGGGAAATATGCGAGGGGGGAGCTTATGCGATAAAATATGGTATACAGGGAAGAAGTGCTGTGTTATCTTTCTTCATGTTATCAGATTGAAAACTTCTGATGCAGGTCTCACATCCTCTCAATAGGAGTATTTATCTGCATGTTTCATCTTCTTTCCAATCAAATTAAAATGTGTCAAAATTGTTTATAATATTTTCTGTTTTAGTTACTCTTTTTTCTCTATTTCTACAATTCTTCCTACATATTGTACTTAAGAGGATTTTCCTCCCTGGACAAAACAAACCTTTTACCCCTAGCACAATTTCTCTTCTCCTCTCCTGTGCATTTCCCTGGTCTTACGATGCAACTTGAATGAATATTCAGCCTTTCACACATCAAGTACTTCATGTCAATTTCCCAACACATGTCAGTTTGCTGACTCTACCATTTCTTGCCTCTTTTTATCACTGCCTTGTTAGTAACAACCTTCTAGATTACTTCAGCCTTTGTGCCTGATGACATTTCCAGAGTAGACACATAGAACTTATACCATTTATTTAGCTGTGCAGGAGTCCAGGAATTTATAATCCTAAACTAAATAACAGCGTCTTTGTCCATTTCTCCAATACCTTTTCAATATCTAAATTCTCTGAGCTAATCATCATGTTACTCGCTATTAGAAGTGAGACTGCCTCTAATCCATTCCTCCTTATTGCCCACACTTTATACATTATCTATGTGCAGTATGTATTCTGCAGATTGCTCATTTCCATTCTTTATCACATCTAATATTTACATATTCATTCTAATCATGTTAGAAATTCTACTCCTTGCTTCCTTGATGTCCATATTCCCCTGCCAGTCTTCATACTATTTATGCCTTCTTGACTATTCACACTTGTAATTTTTTACATTATATTCTCTTCTTTTGCAGAAGCAGGAGGTTGATAAAATGGTGGCGATGTCACAAACAAAAGGTGGGTATTTATTTTAAGCATTTCAAGCAGTAAGGATACTACAGAGAACTCAGTGCAACCAAATACCATTATATCATAATCTAACAGGTGATGAACTTGTAAAATATTTTCAGACTTTAGCTATTTAACTCTATTGATGTCAGTGCTTACACAAGTTAGTCCCGTATTTAGTGAGATATTTAACAATTTTTTTGTCTTAAAAGCAAAGGCTTGGGTCAGTTCTAAGCTCAAGTGGATGTTAAAGTTTCTCAGAAATGAATGGAGATGTTTCCCTTGAGGGATATGATAATGATTCCTGTACTGGAGCTTAGTTAACGTCCCAGCAGACATTAAAGAATGTTACACTGAATAGAATAAACACATCATCAGTAAATTACAAAATCTTTGCACTAATAATTAGATACTCTGTAAAACACAGTACGTATTGTTCAGGTCCACCCGAGTTCAAGACTGGGTCACATTTTGGAAGTACTTTGAGAGGTCTCCTTAACACTTGAGCACTAAAAGCCATACGCCATTTCATTTCAACAGATTAGTAAAATTTCTGCTGCGCTTGGACCAGTACAATGTGATAACCTACTAATTTCAGAGAAGAGCTGTTATATGCTTGGAAGTGAGAGTTCTTATAGTTTTCAGGATCTTCAACACCACAGCTGGAAATTCTGTTAGTGAATGTGGGAACTGGTGTTGATTGCTCCCCACAGGGGAGATTTTAACCCAGGTGGTAAAAATGAGATCTCAACTAGACAGAGAGAAAACATTTATTTACAAATGTACAGCTAAACTTTCATCCAGTTTCCACACGACATATTTTGATTCATGTTTGACTTATATTGTTTCCATGAGAGATTTGAATATAATTTGTTATTAAGATGAACACACAAGTAAGGTGGTGGTGATTATTGTTTTAAGAGGAAGTACAACTAGGCAACCATCCTCTATATAACACTAATCAGAGGAAATAAGGGAAGGGATCCGACACTTCGAAAAATGAAGATATCGGTCAGGTGGTGGTGGTGGTGATTATTGTTTTAAGAGGAAGTACAACTAGGCAACCATCCTCTATATAACGCTAATCAGAGGGAAAAATGGAAGGGGTCCGACACTTCGAAAAATGAAGATATCAGCCAAAGGAAGACAAGGGCCACGAAGGGCGTGAAGATGAAAGACTCCCTAGCCCTCGCAAACCTAATAGCGTCGGGGTCTGAAAAGAACAAGAGTTGACCAAGGGAGGTCGGATAGGATAGATGAAAGTGAGGAGCCTGGCACAAGTAAGTGGAAGCAATGCCAGGACTCAGCTGAGGGCCCCGTGGTCGCCAACCCACGCTCCAAAGTTCAGAGCCCCTGAGGCCAGATATCGGTCAAAGAAAGACAAGGGCCACGAAGGGCGTGAAAATGAAAGACTCCCTAGCCCTCGCAAACCTAATAGCGTCGGGGTCGGAAAAGAACAAGAGTTGACCAAGCGAGGTCGGATAGGATAGTGGTGGTGGTGGTGATTACTGTTTTAAGAGGAAGTACAAGATGGGCACCCATCCTCTATATAACACTAATCAGGGTGAAAAATGGAAGGGGTCCGACACTTCGAAAAATGAAGATATCGGCCAAAGGAAGACAAGGGCTACGAAGGCCGTGAAAATGAAAGACTCCCTAGCCCTCGCAAACCTAATAGCGTCGGGGTCGAAACGAACAAGAGTTGACCAAGTGAGGTCGGTCGGATATGATAGGTGAAAGTGAGGAGCCTGGCACAAGTAAGTGGAAGCAATGTCAGGACTCAGCTAAGGGCCCCATGGTCGCCAACCCACGCTCCAATGGTCAGAGCCCCTGAGGCCCCTTTTAGTCGCCTCTTACGACAGGCAGGGGATACCGTGGGTGTTATTCTACCGCCCCCACAGGGGGTATCACATAAGTGAATTCCATGTGAGGTAGTCTCCTTTGGTAATGTCTTCCTTTTAAAGATGGCATACGGTGTAAGTTTATTGCTGTCTGCTGTAATGCACATCACTGTGCATCTTAGACTCTCCGCTCCAGTCGTCTTCACAAGGACACTTTTTGAGCCAGTTGGAGCAATGGTGGTGTTATGCGGCATATCAAAAAACACTGGCGTCTGGTCGTATTACTGTCGCACTTGGATTATGTAATGATGGAACTCGATTACCTTATCTGTGTAGTCTCGACGTAAACGCTGGCACAAAGATGTTTCTTCTCAATAAACTGATATTTTTCCGTCTCATAAAACGAATCACCCAACCAATACTTCTTTTAAAATCCTTTCTGTCAATGTAGAGCGAGGCAGCTATCTAGCGAGCTTTGTTCTGAATCATTTCGTAAGAGACAGCACAACCACCATTCCGAAGTTCATTGACATAAGCAATTATACCACTATCAATTTTGGGATATTTCCCTGTTTTAGGCCCATGGAAAGATTTGGAGCTTGCCTTTGCAGTCATGAGTTTATCTTTTTGTCTCCGCCAATACCATATTGAATTAGGATCAACGGAGAAATGTCTTCCTGCAGCTTTCACTCCGTTTGTATCAGAGTAAGATAACACATTTAATTTAAATTTTGCTGTTTAGTTTGAATATTTCGACATTCTGACGACTTGTAACAAAGTGACCTAGAAACACATCTGCAAGTTCACTGTTCAAATTTACAGTATGTTGTGACAAGGAAACATTCTTATGTCAAGTACCGCTATGTTCATTGTTGTCCATTATCAAGTCATTTGAAGGCCGCTCCAGTAAGAACAAGCCAGGAAAGGGAATAATCTGCAATATTAATATAATTATTTTTAATGATGAAAAATCGTAGGGGAGGGAAATATGCGAGGGGGGAGCTTATGCGATAAAATATGGTATACAGGGAAGAAGTGCTGTGTTATCTTTCTTCATGTTATCAGATTGAAAACTTCTGATGCAGGTCTCACATCCTCTCAATAGGAGTATTTATCTGCATGTTTCATCTTCTTTCCAATCAAATTAAAATGTGTCAAAATTGTTTATAATATTTTCTGTTTTAGTTACTCTTTTTTCTCTATTTCTACAATTCTTCCTACATATTGTACTTAAGAGGATTTTCCTCCCTGGACAAAACAAACCTTTTACCCCTAGCACAATTTCTCTTCTCCTCTCCTGTGCATTTCCCTGGTCTTACGATGCAACTTGAATGAATATTCAGCCTTTCACACATCAAGTACTTCATGTCAATTTCCCAACACATGTCAGTTTGCTGACTCTACCATTTCTTGCCTCTTTTTATCACTGCCTTGTTAGTAACAACCTTCTAGATTACTTCAGCCTTTGTGCCTGATGACATTTCCAGAGTAGACACATAGAACTTATACCATTTATTTAGCTGTGCAGGAGTCCAGGAATTTATAATCCTAAACTAAATAACAGCGTCTTTGTCCATTTCTCCAATACCTTTTCAATATTTAAATTCTCTGAGCTAATCATCATGTTACTCGCTATTAGAAGTGAGACTGCCTCTAATCCATTCCTCCTTATTGCCCACACTTTATACATTATCTATGTGCAGTATGTATTCTGCAGATTGCTCATTTCCATTCTTTATCACATCTAATATTTACATATTCATTCTAATCATGTTAGAAATTCTACTCCTTGCTTCCTTGATGTCCATATTCCCCTGCCAGTCTTCATACTATTTATGCCTTCTTGACTATTCACACTTGTAATTTTTTACATTATATTCTCTTCTTTTGCAGAAGCAGGAGGTTGATAAAATGGTGGCGATGTCACAAACAAAAGGTGGGTATTTATTTTAAGCATTTCAAGCAGTAAGGATACTACAGAGAACTCAGTGCAACCAAATACCATTATATCATAATCTAACAGGTGATGAACTTGTAAAATATTTTCAGACTTTAGCTATTTAACTCTATTGATGTCAGTGCTTACACAAGTTAGTCCCGTATTTAGTGAGATATTTAACAATTTTTTTGTCTTAAAAGCAAAGGCTTGGGTCAGTTCTAAGCTCAAGTGGATGTTAAAGTTTCTCAGAAATGAATGGAGATGTTTCCCTTGAGGGATATGATAATGATTCCTGTACTGGAGCTTAGTTAACGTCCCAGCAGACATTAAAGAATGTTACACTGAATAGAATAAACACATCATCAGTAAATTACAAAATCTTTGCACTAATAATTAGATACTCTGTAAAACACAGTACGTATTGTTCAGGTCCACCCGAGTTCAAGACTGGGTCACATTTTGGAAGTACTTTGAGAGGTCTCCTTAACACTTGAGCACTAAAAGCCATACGCCATTTCATTTCAACAGATTAGTAAAATTTCTGCTGCGCTTGGACCAGTACAATGTGATAACCTACTAATTTCAGAGAAGAGCTGTTATATGCTTGGAAGTGAGAGTTCTTATAGTTTTCAGGATCTTCAACACCACAGCTGGAAATTCTGTTAGTGAATGTGGGAACTGGTGTTGATTGCTCCCCACAGGGGAGATTTTAACCCAGGTGGTAAAAATGAGATCTCAACTAGACAGAGAGAAAACATTTATTTACAAATGTACAGCTAAACTTTCATCCAGTTTCCACACGACATATTTTGATTCATGTTTGACTTATATTGTTTCCATGAGAGATTTGAATATAATTTGTTATTAAGATGAACACACAAGTAAGGTGGTGGTGATTATTGTTTTAAGAGGAAGTACAACTAGGCAACCATCCTCTATATAACACTAATCAGAGGAAAAAAGGGAAGGGATCCGACACTTCGAAAAATGAAGATATCGGTCAGGTGGTGGTGGTGGTGATTATTGTTTTAAGAGGAAGTACAACTAGGCAACCATCCTCTATATAACGCTAATCAGAGGGAAAAATGGAAGGGGTCCGACACTTCGAAAAATGAAGATATCAGCCAAAGGAAGACAAGGGCCACGAAGGGCGTGAAGATGAAAGACTCCCTAGCCCTCGCAAACCTAATAGCGTCGGGGTCTGAAAAGAACAAGAGTTGACCAAGGGAGGTCGGATAGGATAGATGAAAGTGAGGAGCCTGGCACAAGTAAGTGGAAGCAATGCCAGGACTCAGCTGAGGGCCCCGTGGTCGCCAACCCAAGCTCCAAAGTTCAGAGCCCCTGAGGCCAGATATCGGTCAAAGAAAGACAAGGGCCACGAAGGGCGTGAAAATGAAAGACTCCCTAGCCCTCGCAAACCTAATAGCGTCGGAGTCGGAAAAGAACAAGAGTTGACCAAGCGAGGTCGGATAGGATAGTGGTGGTGGTGGTGATTACTGTTTTAAGAGGAAGTACAAGATGGGCACCCATCCTCTATATAACACTAATCAGGGTGAAAAATGGAAGGGGTCCGACACTTCGAAAAATGAAGATATCGGCCAAAGGAAGACAAGGGCTACGAAGGCCGTGAAAATGAAAGACTCCCTAGCCCTCGCAAACCTAATAGCGTCGGGGTCGAAAAGAACAAGAGTTGACCAAGTGAGGTCGGTCGGATATGATAGGTGAAAGTGAGGAGCCTGGCACAAGTAAGTGGAAGCAATGTCAGGACTCAGCTAAGGGCCCCATGGTCGCCAACCCACGCTCCAATGGTCAGAGCCCCTGAGGCCTCTTTTAGTCGCCTCTTACGACAGGCAGGGGATACCGTGGGTGTTATTCTACCGCCCCCACAGGGGGTATCACATAAGTGAATTCCATGTGAGGTAGTCTCCTTTGGTAATGTCTTCCTTTTAAAGATGGCATACGGTGTAAGTTTATTGCTGTCTGCTGTAATGCACATCACTGTGCATCTTAGACTCTCCGCTCCAGTCGTCTTCACAAGGACACTTTTTGAGCCAGTTGGAGCAATGGTGGTGTTATGCGGCATATCAAAAAACACTGGCGTCTGGTCGTATTACTGTCGCACTTGGATTATGTAATGATGGAACTCGATTACCTTATCTGTGTAGTCTCGACGTAAACGCAGGCACAAAGATGTTCTTCTCCATAAACTGATATTTTTCCGTCTCATAAAACGAATCACCCAACCAATGCTTGTTTTAAAATCCTTTCTGTCAATGTAGAGCGAGGCAGCTATCTAGCGAGCTTTGTTCTGAATCATTTCGTAAGAGACAGCACAACCACCATTCCGAAGTTCATTGACATAAGCAATTATACCACTATCAATTTTGGGATATTTCCCTGTTTTAGGCCCATGGAAAGATTTGGAGCTTGCCTTTGCAGTCATGAGTTTATCTTTTTGTCTCCGCCAATACCATATTGAATTAGGATCAACGGAGAAATGTCTTCCTGCAGCTTTCACTCCGTTTGTATCAGAGTAAGATAACACATTTAATTTAAATTTTGCTGTTTAGTTTGAATATTTCGACATTCTGACGACTTGTAACAAAGTGACCTAGAAACACATCTGCAAGTTCACTGTTCAAATTTACAGTATGTTGTGACAAGGAAACATTCTTATGTCAAGTACCGCTATGTTCATTGTTGTCCATTATCAAGTCATTTGAAGGCCGCTCCAGTAAGAACAAGCCAGGAAAGGGAATAATCTGCAATATTAATATAATTATTTTTAATGATGAAAAATCGTAGGGGAGGGAAATATGCGAGGGGGGAGCTTATGCGATAAAATATGGTATACAGGGAAGAAGTGCTGTGTTATCTTTCTTCATGTTATCAGATTGAAAACTTCTGATGCAGGTCTCACATCCTCTCAATAGGAGTATTTATCTGCATGTTTCATCTTCTTTCCAATCAAATTAAAATGTGTCAAAATTGTTTATAATATTTTCTGTTTTAGTTACTCTTTTTTCTCTATTTCTACAATTCTTCCTACATATTGTACTTAAGAGGAATTTCCTCCCTGGACAAAGCAAACCTTTTACCCCTAGCACAATTTCTCTTCTCCTCTCCTGTGCATTTCCCTGGTCTTACGATGCAACTTGAATGAATATTCAGCCTCTCACACATCAAGTACTTCATGTCAATTTCCCAACACATGTCAGTTTGCTGACTCTACCATTTCTTGCCTCTTTTTATCACTGCCTTGTTAGTAACAATCTTCTAGATTACTTCACCCTTTGTGCCTGATGACATTTCCAGAGTAGACACATAGAACTTATACCATTTATTTAGCTGTGCAGGAGTCCAGGAATTTATAATCCTAAACTAAATAACAGCGTCTTTGTCCATTTCTCCAATACCTTTTCACTATTTAAATTCTCTGAGCTAATCATCATGTTACTCGCTATTAGAAGTGAGACTGCCTCTAATCCATTCCTCCTTATTGCCCACACTTTATACATTATCTATGTGCAGTATGTACTCTGCAGATTGCTCATTTCCATTCTTTATCACATCTAATATTTACATATTCATTCTAATCATGTTAGAAATTCTCCTCCTTGCTTCCTTGATGTCCATATTCCCCTGCCAGTCTTCATACAATTTATGCATTCTTGACTATTCACACTTGTAATTTTTTACATTATGTTCTCTTCTTTTGCAGAAGCAGGAGCTTGATAAATTAATGGCCATGCCACTGGAAAAAGGTGGGTATTTATTTTAAGCATTTCAAGCAGTAAGGATACTACAGAGAACTCAGTGTAACCAAATACCATTATATCATAATCTAACAGGTGATGAACTTGTAAAATATTTTCAGACTTTAGCTATTTAACTCTATTGATGTCAGTGCTTACACAAGTTAGTCCCGTATTTAGTGAGATATTTAACAATTTTTTTGTCTTAAAAGCAAAGGCTTGGGTCAGTTCTAAGCTCAAGTGGGTGTTAAAGTTTCTCAGAAATGAATGGAGATGTTTCCCTTGAGGGATATGATAATGATTCCTGTACTCGAGCTTAGTGAACGCCCCAGCGGACATTAGGTGGTGGTGGTGGTGATTATTGTTTTAAGAGGAAGTACAACTAGGCAACCATCCTCTATATAACACTAATCAGAGAGAAAAATGGAAGGGATCCAACACTTCGAAAAATGAAGATATCGGCCAAAGAAAGACAAGGGCCACGAAGGGCGTGAAAATGAAAGACTCCCTAGCCCTCGCAAACCTAATAGCGTCGGGGTCGGAAAAGAACAAGAGTTGACCAAGGGAGGTTGGACAGGATAGATTAAAGTGAGGAGCCTGGCACAAGTAAGTGGAAGCAATGCCAGGACTCAGCTTAGGGCCCCGTGGTCGCGAACTCACGCTCCAAAGTTCAGAGCCCCTGAGGCCCCTTTTAGTCGCCTCTTACGACAGGCAGGGGATACCGTGGGTGTTATTCTACCGCCCCCACCCACAGGGGGGCCAGCAGACATTAAAGAATGTTACACTGAATAGAATAAACACATCATCAGTAAATTACAAAATCTTTACACTAATAATTAGATACTCTCTAAAACACAGAATGTATTGTTCAGGTCCACCCGAGTTCAAGACTGGGTCACATTTTGGAAGTACTTTGAGAGGTCTCCTTAACACTTGAGCACTAAAAGCCATACGCCATTATGTGCTTGGAACTGAGAGTTCTTATACTTTTCAGTATCTTCAACACCACAGCTGGAAATTCTGTTAGTGGATGTGGTAACTGGTGTTGATTGCTCCCCACAGGGGAGATTTTAACCCATGTGGTAAAAATGAGATCTCAACTAGACAGAGATAAAACATTTATTTACAAACTGGCAATTACCCACGGCTTCGCTCGCGTGGATTTCGTAATTTGATCGAAGTAATTGTTCCTCGGCATTGTACTAAGATATTATCTGAATATTCTTAAAAACCCACCCATAAATTGAGTTACATTTACCCCAAAATTTCTATGTAAACCATTTTTGTGGTATTACCTTTTGGGTCTAAGGTGGTGGTGGTGATTATTGTTTTAAGAGGAAGTACAACTAGGCAACCATCCTCTACATAACACTAATCAGAGGGAAAAAAGGAAGGGATCCGACACTTCGAAAAATGAAGATATCGGTCAAAGAAAGACAAGGGCCACGAAAGGCGTGAAAATGAAAGACTCCCTAGCCCTCGCAAACCTAATAGCGTCGGGGTCGGAAAAGAACAAGAGTTGACCAAGAGAGGTCAGGCAGGATAGATGAACGTGAGGAGCCTGGTGGTGATGGTGGTGATTATTGTTTTAAGAGGAAGTACAACTAGGCAACCATCCTCTATATAACACTAATCAGAGAGAAAAATGGAAGGGGTCCGACACTTCGAAAAATGAAGGTATCGGCCAAAGGAAGACAAGGGCCACGAAGGGCATGAAAATGAAAGACTCCCTAGCCCTCGCAAACCTAATAGCGTCGGGGTCGGAAAAGAACAAGAGTTGACCAAGAGAGGTCGGATAGGATAGATGAAAGTGAGGAGCCTGGCACAAGTAAGTGGAAGAAATGCAAGGACTCGGCTAAGGGCCCCGTGGTCGCCATCCCACGCTCCAAAGTTCAGAGCCCCTGGGGCCCCTTTTAGTCGCCTCTTACGACAGGCAGGGGATACCGTGGGTGTTATTCTACCGCCCCCACCCACAGGGGGATGAGGAGCCTGGCACAAGTAAGTGGAAGCAATGCCAGGACTCAGCTAAGGGCCCCGTGGTCGCCAACCCACGCTCCGAAGTTCAGAGCCCCTGTGGCTTTCCTTCTGTCATCCAATGAGTCACGGTTCTCTTTGGGCTGCGGATCTGTCTGGTATTAGCGTCACCAATTTCCCGGCACCATTGTAATCATGGCGACCAGTAGTGTCATCTCACTGTGCGCTTTGGCTCTTTTATCCAGTATGGAGAACTTTGATCGGCCCAAGATTGGGTGCAAGGCGGACATGAAGAATCGTTCCTCTACGGATGATTTGCTCCAAGCATGTGACAAGGCGGTCTCACTTGCTTGATATCAGACACTTCAGTCTTGAACTACTGTAGATACCGTATTTTATAGCGTAATTCCCCCCTTTGTTTTCTCGAAAAATTTTCTTGAAAACACTAGGGAGGGAATTATGTGAGTGGTGCTTCTAGGCATTCTGAAAGGAAGGGAAACGATGTATTAGGTAAAAGTTATATTTACGGTAATACCGGTATGTGAAAAATGTGGTACCTACCGGTATTTATTTTGAAGTAACACAAAGGAATACCACGGTTTCATTAGGCTACAATGAAGAACAGCAATGCATTGTTTCATTGTTTCTTTTCTCTCACTATTCTGCGGCCTCACTTTCGTCACTACCATCACTATTTTCAGGCTGAGATAACACATCATCATCTTCTTTTTCACTATTCCACAACATGTCGTCCTCAGACCGTCAATGGCATAAGAAATTCCAGTTTTTTTTAAATCTTCTTAACAATATCGACACTAATATTCTCCCATGCCCGGATTATCCACTCGCACATCGTCGGTATTGAAGACTTCCTTATCTTGCCTCTTGGAGTCAGCTGATGAGATCCCGCCACCATCCATTCTGAATACAGGCATCAAAGATGTTCTTTGAAAGGTTTGTTGACACTGACATCTAAAGGTTGAAGAATGGACGTTAAACCTCCAGGGATGATGACAAGATGGGACTTCATCAGTTTCATTTTCTCTTTTACAGCTTCCACAATGTGACCCCAGAAACTGTCTAGGATAAGAAGGGACTTCTTTTATAATAATGCCCCTGGTCGTCTTCCCCAGACTTTCTCCAACCAATCCACCATCAAATCTGCTGTCATCCAGCCCTTTTCTTGAACTCATAAGTGAATTCCATGTGAGGTAGTCTCCTTTGGTAATGTCTTCCTTTTAAAGATGGCATACGGTGTAAGTTTATTGCTGTCTGCTGTAATGCACATCACTGTGCATCTTAGACTCTCCGCTCCAGTCGTCTTCACAAGGACACTTTTTGAGCCAGTTGGAGCAATGGTGGTGTTATGCGGCATATCAAAAAACACTGGCGTCTGGTCGTATTACTGTCGCACTTGGATTATGTAATGATGGAACTCGATTACCTTATCTGTGTAGTCTCGACGTAAACGCTGGCACAAAGATGTTTCTTCTCAATAAACTGATATTTTTCCGTCTCATAAAACGAATCACCCAACCAATACTTCTTTTAAAATCCTTTCTGTCAATGTAGAGCGAGGCAGCTATCTAGCGAGCTTTGTTCTGAATCATTTCGTAAGAGACAGCACAACCACCATTCCGAAGTTCATTGACATAAGCAATTATACCACTATCAATTTTGGGATATTTCCCTGTTTTAGGCCCATGGAAAGATTTGGAGCTTGCCTTTGCAGTCATGAGTTTATCTTTTTGTCTCCGCCAATACCATATTGAATTAGGATCAACGGAGAAATGTCTTCCTGCAGCTTTCACTCCGTTTGTATCAGAGTAAGATAACACATTTAATTTAAATTTTGCTGTTTAGTTTGAATATTTCGACATTCTGACGACTTGTAACAAAGTGACCTAGAAACACATCTGCAAGTTCACTGTTCAAATTTACAGTATGTTGTGACAAGGAAACATTCTTATGTCAAGTACCGCTATGTTCATTGTTGTCCATTATCAAGTCATTTGAAGGCCGCTCCAGTAAGAACAAGCCAGGAAAGGGAATAATCTGCAATATTAATATAATTATTTTTAATGATGAAAAATCGTAGGGGAGGGAAATATGCGAGGGGGGAGCTTATGCGATAAAATATGGTATACAGGGAAGAAGTGCTGTGTTATCTTTCTTCATGTTATCAGATTGAAAACTTCTGATGCAGGTCTCACATCCTCTCAATAGGAGTATTTATCTGCATGTTTCATCTTCTTTCCAATCAAATTAAAATGTGTCAAAATTGTTTATAATATTTTCTGTTTTAGTTACTCTTTTTTCTCTATTTCTACAATTCTTCCTACATATTGTACTTAAGAGGATTTTCCTCCCTGGACAAAGCAAACCTTTTACCCCTAGCACAATTTCTCTTCTCCTCTCCTGTGCATTTCCCTGGTCTTACGATGCAACTTGATGAATATTCAGCCTTTCACACATCGAGTACTTCATGTCAATTTCCCAACACATGTCAGTTTGCTGACTCTACCATTTCTTGCCTCTTTTTATCACTGCCTTGTTAGTAACAATCTTCTAGATTACTTCACCCTTTGTGCCTGATGACATTTCCAGAGTAGACACATAGAACTTATACCATTTATTTAGCTGTGCAGGAGTCCAGGAATTTATAATCCTAAACTAAATAACAGCGTCTTTGTCCATTTCTCCAATACCTTTTCACTATTTAAATTCTCTGAGCTAATCATCATGTTACTCGCTATTAGATGTGAGACTGCCTCTAATCCATTCCTCCTTATTGCCCACACTTTATACATCATCTATGTGCAGTATGTACTCTGCAGATTGCTCATTTCCATTCTTTATCACATCTAATATTTACATATTCATTCTAATCATGTTAGAAATTCTCCTCCTTGCTTCCTTGATGTCCATATTCCCCTGCCAGTCTTCATACAATTTATGCATTCTTGACTATTCACACTTGTAATTTTTACATTATGTTCTCTTCTTTTGCAGAAGCAGGAGCTTGATAAAATAATGGCCATGCCACTAAAAAAAGGTGGGTATTTATTTTAAGCATTTCAAGCAGTAAGGATACTACAGAGAACTCAGTGCAACCAAATACCATTATATCATAATCTAACAGGTGATGAACTTGTAAAATATTTTCAGACTTTAGCTATTTAACTCTATTGATGTCAGTGCTTACACAAGTTAGTCCCGTATTTAGTGAGATATTTAACAATTTTTTTGTCTTAAAAGCAAAGGCTTGGGTCAGTTCTAAGCTCAAGTGGATGTTAAAGTTTCTCAGAAATGAATGGAGATGTTTCCCTTGAGGGATATGATAATGATTCCTGTACTGGAGCTTAGTGAACGTCCCAGCAGACATTAAAGAATGTTACACTGAATAGAATAAACACATCATCAGTAAATTACAAAATCTTTGCACTAATAATTAGATACTCTGTAAAACACAGTACGTATTGTTCAGGTCCATCCGAGTTCAAGACTGGGTCACATTTTGGAAGTACTTTGAGAGGTCTCCTTAACACTTGAGCACTAAAAGCCATACGCCATTTCATTTCAACAGATTAGTAAAATTTCTGCTGCGCTTGGACCAGTACAATGTGATAACCTACTAATTTCAGAGAAGAGCTGTTATATGCTTGGAAGTGAGAGTTCTTATAGTTTTCAGGATCTTCAACACCACAGCTGGAAATTCTGTTAGTGAATGTGGGAACTGGTGTTGATTGCTCCCCACAGGGGAGATTTTAACCCAGGTGGTAAAAATGAGATCTCAACTAGACAGAGAGAAAACATTTATTTACAAATGTACAGCTAAACTTTCATCCAGTTTCCACACGACATATTTTGATTCATGTTTGACTTATATTGTTTCCATGAGAGATTTGAATATAATTTGTTATTAAGATGAACACACAAGTAAGGTGGTGGTGATTATTGTTTTAAGAGGAAGTACAACTAGGCAACCATCCTCTATATAACACTAATCAGAGGAAAAAAGGGAAGGGATCCGACACTTCGAAAAATGAAGATATCGGTCAGGTGGTGGTGGTGGTGATTATTGTTTTAAGAGGAAGTACAACTAGGCAACCATCCTCTATATAACGCTAATCAGAGGGAAAAATGGAAGGGGTCCGACACTTCGAAAAATGAAGATATCAGCCAAAGGAAGACAAGGGCCACGAAGGGCGTGAAGATGAAAGACTCCCTAGCCCTCGCAAACCTAATAGCGTCGGGGTCTGAAAAGAACAAGAGTTGACCAAGGGAGGTCGGATAGGATAGATGAAAGTGAGGAGCCTGGCACAAGTAAGTGGAAGCAATGCCAGGACTCAGCTGAGGGCCCCGTGGTCGCCAACCCACGCTCCAAAGTTCAGAGCCCCTGAGGCCAGATATCGGTCAAAGAAAGACAAGGGCCACGAAGGGCGTGAAAATGAAAGACTCCCTAGCCCTCGCAAACCTAATAGCGTCGGGGTCGGAAAAGAACAAGAGTTGACCAAGCGAGGTCGGATAGGATAGTGGTGGTGGTGGTGATTACTGTTTTAAGAGGAAGTACAAGATGGGCACCCATCCTCTATATAACACTAATCAGGGTGAAAAATGGAAGGGGTCCGACACTTCGAAAAATGAAGATATCGGCCAAAGGAAGACAAGGGCTACGAAGGCCGTGAAAATGAAAGACTCCCTAGCCCTCGCAAACCTAATAGCGTCGGGGTCGAAAAGAACAAGAGTTGACCAAGTGAGGTCGGTCGGATATGATAGGTGAAAGTGAGGAGCCTGGCACAAGTAAGTGGAAGCAATGTCAGGACGCAGCTAAGGGCCCCATGGTCGCCAACCCACGCTCCAATGGTCAGAGCCCCTGAGGCCCCTTTTAGTCGCCTCTTACGACAGGCAGGGGATACCGTGGGTGTTATTCTACCGCCCCCACAGGGGGTATCACATAAGTGAATTCCATGTGAGGTAGTCTCCTTTGGTAATGTCTTCCTTTTAAAGATGGCATATGGTGTAAGTTTATTGCTGTCTGCTGTAATGCACATCACTGTGCATCTTAGACTCTCCGCTCCAGTCGTCTTCACAAGGACACTTTTTGAGCCAGTTGGAGCAATGGTGGTGTTATGCGGCATATCAAAAAACACTGGCGTCTGGTCGTATTACTGTCGCACTTGGATTATGTAATGATGGAACTCGATTACCTTATCTGTGTAGTCTCGACGTAAACGCAGGCACAAAGATGTTCTTCTCCATAAACTGATATTTTTCCGTCTCATAAAACGAATCACCCAACCAATGCTTGTTTTAAAATCCTTTCTGTCAATGTAGAGCGAGGCAGCTATCTAGCGATCTTTGTTCTGAATCATTTCGTAAGAGACAGCACAACCACCATTCCGAAGTTCATTGACATAAGCAATTATACCACTATCAATTTTGGGATATTTCCCTGTTTTAGGCCCATGGAAAGATTTGGAGCTTGCCTTTGCAGTCATGAGTTTATCTTTTTGTCTCCGCCAATACCATATTGAATTAGGATCAACGGAGAAATGTCTTCCTGCAGCTTTCACTCCGTTTGTATCAGAGTAAGATAACACATTTAATTTAAATTTTGCTGTTTAGTTTGAATATTTCGACATTCTGACGACTTGTAACAAAGTGACCTAGAAACACATCTGCAAGTTCACTGTTCAAATTTACAGTATGTTGTGACAAGGAAACATTCTTATGTCAAGTACCGCTATGTTCATTGTTGTCCATTATCAAGTCATTTGAAGGCCGCTCCAGTAAGAACAAGCCAGGAAAGGGAATAATCTGCAATATTAATATAATTATTTTTAATGATGAAAAATCGTAGGGGAGGGAAATATGCGAGTGGGGAGCTTATGCGATAAAATATGGTAAACAGGGAAGAAGTGCTGTGTTATATTTCTTCATGTTATCAGATTGAAAACTTCTGATGCAGGTCTCACATCCTCTCAATAGGAGTATTTATCTCCATGTTTCATCTTCTTTCCAATCAAATTAAAATGTGTCAAAATTGTTTATAATATTTTCTGTTTTAGTTACTCTTTTTTCTCTATTTCTACAATTCTTCCTACATATTGTACTTAAGAGGAATTTCCTCCCTGGACAAAGCAAACCTTTTACCCCTAGCACAATTTCTCTTCTCCTCTCCTGTGCATTTCCCTGGTCTTACGATGCAACTTGAATGAATATTCAGCCTCTCACACATCAAGTACTTCATGTCAATTTCCCAACACATGTCAGTTTGCTGACTCTACCATTTCTTGCCTCTTTTTATCACTGCCTTGTTAGTAACAATCTTCTAGATTACTTCACCCTTTGTGCCTGATGACATTTCCAGAGTAGACACATAGAACTTATACCATTTATTTAGCTGTGCAGGAGTCCAGGAATTTATAATCCTAAACTAAATAACAGCGTCTTTGTCCATTTCTCCAATACCTTTTCACTATTTAAATTCTCTGAGCTAATCATCATGTTACTCGCTATTAGAAGTGAGACTGCCTCTAATCCATTCCTCCTTATTGCCCACACTTTATGTATGTATGTACTCTGCAGATTGCTCATTTCCATTCTTTACCACATCTAATATTTACATATTCATTCTAATCATGTTAGAAATTCTACTCCTTGCTTCCTTGATGTCCATATTCCCTTGCCAGTCTTCATACAATTTATGCATTCTTGACTATTCACACTTGTAATTTTTTACATTATGTTCTCTTCTTTTGCAGAAGCAGGAGCTTGATAAAATAATGGCCATGCCACTAAAAAAAGGTGGGTATTTATTTTAAGCCTTTCAAGCAGTAAGGATACTACAGAGAACTCAGTGCAACCAAATACCATTATATCATAATCTAACAGGTGATGAACTTGTAAAATATTTTCAGACTTTAGCTATTTAACTCTATTGATGTCAGTGCTTACACAAGTTAGTCCTGTATTTAGTGAGATATTTAACAATTTTTTTGTCTTAAAAGCAAAGGCTTGGGTCAGTTCTAAGCTCAAGTGGATGTTAAAGTTTCTCAGAAATGAATGGAGATGTTTCCCTTGAGGGATATGATAATGATTCCTGTACTCGAGCTTAGTGAACGTCCCAGCGGACATTAGGTGGTGGTGGTGGTGATTATTGTTTTAAGAGGAAGTACAACTAGGCAACCATCCTCTATATAACACTAATCAGAGAGAAAAATGGAAGGGATCCAACACTTCGAAAAATGAAGATATCGGCCAAAGAAAGACAAGGGCCACGAAGGGCGTGAAAATGAAAGACTCCCTAGCCCTCGCAAACCTAATAGCGTCGGGGTCGGAAAAGAACAAGAGTTGACCAAGGGAGGTTGGACAGGATAGATTAAAGTGAGGAGCCTGGCACAAGTAAGTGGAAGCAATGCCAGGACTCAGCTTAGGGCCCCGTGGTCGCGAACTCACGCTCCAAAGTTCAGAGCCCCTGAGGCCCCTTTTAGTCGCCTCTTACGACAGGCAGGGGATACCGTGGGTGTTATTCTACCGCCCCCACCCACAGGGGGGCCAGCAGACATTAAAGAATGTTACACTGAATAGAATAAACACATCATCAGTAAATTACAAAATCTTTGCACTAATAATTAGATACTCTCTAAAACACAGAATGTATTGTTCAGGTCCACCCGAGTTCAAGACTGGGTCACATTTTGGAAGTACTTTGAGAGGTCTCCTTAACACTTGAGCACTAAAAGCCATACGCCATTATGTGCTTGGAACTGAGAGTTCTTATACTTTTCAGTATCTTCAACACCACAGCTGGAAATTCTGTTAGTGGATGTGGTAACTGGTGTTGATTGCTCCCCACAGGGGAGATTTTAACCCATGTGGTAAAAATGAGATCTCAACTAGACAGAGATAAAACATTTATTTACAAACTGGCAATTACCCACGGCTTCGCTCGCGTGGATTTCGTAATTTGATCGAAGTAATTGTTCCTCGGCATTGTACTAAGATATTATCTGAATATTCTTAAAAACCCACCCATAAATTGAGTTACATTTACCCCAAAAATTCTATGTAAACCATTTTTGTGGTATTACCTTTTGGGTCTAAGGTGGTGGTGGTGATTATTGTTTTAAGAGGAAGTACAACTAGGCAACCATCCTCTACATAACACTAATCAGAGGGAAAAAAGGAAGGGATCCGACACTTCGAAAAATGAAGATATCGGTCAAAGAAAGACAAGGGCCACGAAAGGCGTGAAAATGAAAGACTCCCTAGCCCTCGCAAACCTAATAGCGTCGGGGTCGGAAAAGAACAAGAGTTGACCAAGAGAGGTCAGGCAGGATAGATGAACGTGAGGAGCCTGGTGGTGATGGTGGTGATTATTGTTTTAAGAGGAAGTACAACTAGGCAACCATCCTCTATATAACACTAATCAGAGAGAAAAATGGAAGGGGTCCGACACTTCGAAAAATGAAGGTATCGGCCAAAGGAAGACAAGGGCCACGAAGGGCGTGAAAATGAAAGACTCCCTAGCCCTCGCAAACCTAATAGCGTCGGGGTCGGAAAAGAACAAGAGTTGACCAAGGGAGGTTGGACAGGATAGATTAAAGTGAGGAGCCTGGCACAAGTAAGTGGAAGCAATGCCAGGACTCAGCTTAGGGCCCCGTGGTCGCGAACTCACGCTCCAAAGTTCAGAGCCCCTGAGGCCCCTTTTAGTCGCCTCTTACGACAGGCAGGGGATACCGTGGGTGTTATTCTACCGCCCCCACCCACAGGGGGGCCAGCAGACATTAAAGAATGTTACACTGAATAGAATAAACACATCATCAGTAAATTACAAAATCTTTGCACTAATAATTAGATACTCTCTAAAACACAGAATGTATTGTTCAGGTCCACCCGAGTTCAAGACTGGGTCACATTTTGGAAGTACTTTGAGAGGTCTCCTTAACACTTGAGCACTAAAAGCCATACGCCATTATGTGCTTGGAACTGAGAGTTCTTATACTTTTCAGTATCTTCAACACCACAGCTGGAAATTCTGTTAGTGGATGTGGTAACTGGTGTTGATTGCTCCCCACGGGGGAGATTTTAACCCATGTGGTAAAAATGAGATCTCAACTAGACAGAGATAAAACATTTATTTACAAACTGGCAATTACCCACGGCTTCGCTCGCGTGGATTTCGTAATTTGATCGAAGTAATTGTTCCTCGGCATTGTACTAAGATATTATCTGAATATTCTTAAAAACCCACCCATAAATTGAGTTACATTTACCCCAAAATTTCTATGTAAACCATTTTTGTGGTATTACCTTTTGGGTCTAAGGTGGTGGTGGTGATTATTGTTTTAAGAGGAAGTACAACTAGGCAACCATCCTCTACATAACACTAATCAGAGGGAAAAAAGGAAGGGATCCGACACTTCGAAAAATGAAGATATCGGTCAAAGAAAGACAAGGGCCACGAAAGGCGTGAAAATGAAAGACTCCCTAGCCCTCGCAAACCTAATAGCGTCGGGGTCGGAAAAGAACAAGAGTTGACCAAGAGAGGTCAGGCAGGATAGATGAACGTGAGGAGCCTGGTGGTGATGGTGGTGATTATTGTTTTAAGAGGAAGTACAACTAGGCAACCATCCTCTATATAACACTAATCAGAGAGAAAAATGGAAGGGGTCCGACACTTCGAAAAATGAAGGTATCGGCCAAAGGAAGACAAGGGCCACGAAGGGCATGAAAATGAAAGACTCCCTAGCCCTCGCAAACCTAATAGCGTCGGGGTCGGAAAAGAACAAGAGTTGACCAAGAGAGGTCGGATAGGATAGATGAAAGTGAGGAGCCTGGCACAAGTAAGTGGAAGAAATGCAAGGACTCGGCTAAGGGCCCCGTGGTCGCCATCCCACGCTCCAAAGTTCAGAGCCCCTGGGGCCCCTTTTAGTCGCCTCTTACGACAGGCAGGGGATACCGTGGGTGTTATTCTACCGCCCCCACCCACAGGGGGATGAGGAGCCTGGCACAAGTAAGTGGAAGCAATGCCAGGACTCAGCTAAGGGCCCCGTGGTCGCCAACCCACGCTCCGAAGTTCAGAGCCCCTGTGGCTTTCCTTCTGTCATCCAATGAGTCACGGTTCTCTTTGGGCTGCGGATCTGTCTGGTATTAGCGTCACCAATTTCCCGGCACCATTGTAATCATGGCGACCAGTAGTGTCATCTCACTGTGCGCTTTGGCTCTTTTATCCAGTATGGAGAACTTTGATCGGCCCAAGATTGGGTGCAAGGCGGACATGAAGAATCGTTCCTCTACGGATGATTTGCTCCAAGCATGTGACAAGGCGGTCTCACTTGCTTGATATCAGACACTTCAGTCTTGAACTACTGTAGATACCGTATTTTATAGCGTAATTCCCCCCTTTGTTTTCTCGAAAAATTTTCTTGAAAACACTAGGGAGGGAATTATGTGAGTGGTGCTTCTAGGCATTCTGAAAGGAAGGGAAACGATGCATTAGGTAAAAGTTATATTTACGGTAATACCGGTATGTGAAAAATGTGGTACCTACCGGTATTTATTTTCAAGTAACACAAAGGAATACCACGGTTTCATTAGGCTACAATGAAGAACAGCAATGCATTGTTTCATTGTTTCTTTTCTCTCACTATTCTGCGGCCTCACTTTCGTCACTACCATCACTATTTTCAGGCTGAGATAACACATCATCATCTTCTTTTTCACTATTCCACAACATGTCGTCCTCAGACCGTCAATGGCATAAGAAATTCCAGTTTTTTTTAAATCTTCTTAACAATATCGACACTAATATTCTCCCATGCCCGGATTATCCACTCGCACATCGTCGGTATTGAAGACTTCCTTATCTTGCCTCTTGGAGTCAGCTGATGAGATCCCGCCACCATCCATTCTGAATACAGGCATCAAAGATGTTCTTTGAAAGGTTTGTTGACACTGACATCTAAAGGTTGAAGAATGGACGTTAAACCTCCAGGGATGATGACAAGATGGGACTTCATCAGTTTCATTTTCTCTTTTACAGCTTCCACAATGTGACCCCAGAAACTGTCTAGGATAAGAAGGGACTTCTTTTATAATAATGCCCCTGGTCGTCTTCCCCAGACTTTCTCCAACCAATCCACCATCAAATCTGCTGTCATCCAGCCCTTTTCTTGAACTCATAAGTGAATTCCATGTGAGGTAGTCTCCTTTGGTAATGTCTTCCTTTTAAAGATGGCATACGGTGTAAGTTTATTGCTGTCTGCTGTAATGCACATCACTGTGCATCTTAGACTCTCCGCTCCAGTCGTCTTCACAAGGACACTTTTTGAGCCAGTTGGAGCAATGGTGGTGTTATGCGGCATATCAAAAAACACTGGCGTCTGGTCGTATTACTGTCGCACTTGGATTATGTAATGATGGAACTCGATTACCTTATCTGTGTAGTCTCGACGTAAACGCTGGCACAAAGATGTTTCTTCTCAATAAACTGATATTTTTCCGTCTCATAAAACGAATCACCCAACCAATACTTCTTTTAAAATCCTTTCTGTCAATGTAGAGCGAGGCAGCTATCTAGCGAGCTTTGTTCTGAATCATTTCGTAAGAGACAGCACAACCACCATTCCGAAGTTCATTGACATAAGCAATTATACCACTATCAATTTTGGGATATTTCCCTGTTTTAGGCCCATGGAAAGATTTGGAGCTTGCCTTTGCAGTCATGAGTTTATCTTTTTGTCTCCGCCAATACCATATTGAATTAGGATCAACGGAGAAATGTCTTCCTGCAGCTTTCACTCCGTTTGTATCAGAGTAAGATAACACATTTAATTTAAATTTTGCTGTTTAGTTTGAATATTTCGACATTCTGACGACTTGTAACAAAGTGACCTAGAAACACATCTGCAAGTTCACTGTTCAAATTTACAGTATGTTGTGACAAGGAAACATTCTTATGTCAAGTACCGCTATGTTCATTGTTGTCCATTATCAAGTCATTTGAAGGCCGCTCCAGTAAGAACAAGCCAGGAAAGGGAATAATCTGCAATATTAATATAATTATTTTTAATGATGAAAAATCGTAGGGGAGGGAAATATGCGAGGGGGGAGCTTATGCGATAAAATATGGTATACAGGGAAGAAGTGCTGTGTTATCTTTCTTCATGTTATCAGATTGAAAACTTCTGATGCAGGTCTCACATCCTCTCAATAGGAGTATTTATCTGCATGTTTCATCTTCTTTCCAATCAAATTAAAATGTGTCAAAATTGTTTATAATATTTTCTGTTTTAGTTACTCTTTTTTCTCTATTTCTACAATTCTTCCTACATATTGTACTTAAGAGGATTTTCCTCCCTGGACAAAACAAACCTTTTACCCCTAGCACAATTTCTCTTCTCCTCTCCTGTGCATTTCCCTGGTCTTACGATGCAACTTGATGAATATTCAGCCTTTCACACATCGAGTACTTCATGTCAATTTCCCAACACATGTCAGTTTGCTGACTCTACCATTTCTTGCCTCTTTTTATCACTGCCTTGTTAGTAACAATCTTCTAGATTACTTCACCCTTTGTGCCTGATGACATTTCCAGAGTAGACACATAGAACTTATACCATTTATTTAGCTGTGCAGGAGTCCAGGAATTTATAATCCTAAACTAAATAACAGCGTCTTTGTCCATTTCTCCAATACCTTTTCACTATTTAAATTCTCTGAGCTAATCATCATGTTACTCGCTATTAGAAGTGAGACTGCCTCTAATCCATTCCTCCTTATTGCCCACACTTTATACATCATCTATGTGCAGTATGTACTCTGCAGATTGCTCATTTCCATTCTTTATCACATCTAATATTTACATATTCATTCTAATCATGTTAGAAATTCTCCTCCTTGCTTCCTTGATGTCCATATTCCCCTGCCAGTCTTCATACAATTTATGCATTCTTGACTATTCACACTTGTAATTTTTACATTATGTTCTCTTCTTTTGCAGAAGCAGGAGCTTGATAAAATAATGGCCATGCCACTAAAAAAAGGTGGGTATTTATTTTAAGCATTTCAAGCAGTAAGGATACTACAGAGAACTCAGTGCAACCAAATACCATTATATCATAATCTAACAGGTGATGAACTTGTAAAATATTTTCAGACTTTAGCTATTTAACTCTATTGATGTCAGTGCTTACACAAGTTAGTCCCGTATTTAGTGAGATATTTAACAATTTTTTTGTCTTAAAAGCAAAGGCTTGGGTCAGTTCTAAGCTCAAGTGGGTGTTAAAGTTTCTCAGAAATGAATGGAGATGTTTCCCTTGAGGGATATGATAATGATTCCTGTACTCGAGCTTAGTGAACGCCCCAGCGGACATTAGGTGGTGGTGGTGGTGATTATTGTTTTAAGAGGAAGTACAACTAGGCAACCATCCTCTATATAACACTAATCAGAGAGAAAAATGGAAGGGATCCAACACTTCGAAAAATGAAGATATCGGCCAAAGAAAGACAAGGGCCACGAAGGGCGTGAAAATGAAAGACTCCCTAGCCCTCGCAAACCTAATAGCGTCGGGGTCGGAAAAGAACAAGAGTTGACCAAGGGAGGTTGGACAGGATAGATTAAAGTGAGGAGCCTGGCACAAGTAAGTGGAAGCAATGCCAGGACTCAGCTTAGGGCCCCGTGGTCGCGAACTCACGCTCCAAAGTTCAGAGCCCCTGAGGCCCCTTTTAGTCGCCTCTTACGACAGGCAGGGGATACCGTGGGTGTTATTCTACCGCCCCCACCCACAGGGGGGCCAGCAGACATTAAAGAATGTTACACTGAATAGAATAAACACATCATCAGTAAATTACAAAATCTTTACACTAATAATTAGATACTCTCTAAAACACAGAATGTATTGTTCAGGTCCACCCGAGTTCAAGACTGGGTCACATTTTGGAAGTACTTTGAGAGGTCTCCTTAACACTTGAGCACTAAAAGCCATACGCCATTATGTGCTTGGAACTGAGAGTTCTTATACTTTTCAGTATCTTCAACACCACAGCTGGAAATTCTGTTAGTGGATGTGGTAACTGGTGTTGATTGCTCCCCACAGGGGAGATTTTAACCCATGTGGTAAAAATGAGATCTCAACTAGACAGAGATAAAACATTTATTTACAAACTGGCAATTACCCACGGCTTCGCTCGCGTGGATTTCGTAATTTGATCGAAGTAATTGTTCCTCGGCATTGTACTAAGATATTATCTGAATATTCTTAAAAACCCACCCATAAATTGAGTTACATTTACCCCAAAAATTCTATGTAAACCATTTTTGTGGTATTACCTTTTGGGTCTAAGGTGGTGGTGGTGATTATTGTTTTAAGAGGAAGTACAACTAGGCAACCATCCTCTACATAACACTAATCAGAGGGAAAAAAGGAAGGGATCCGACACTTCGAAAAATGAAGATATCGGTCAAAGAAAGACAAGGGCCACGAAAGGCGTGAAAATGAAAGACTCCCTAGCCCTCGCAAACCTAATAGCGTCGGGGTCGGAAAAGAACAAGAGTTGACCAAGAGAGGTCAGGCAGGATAGATGAACGTGAGGAGCCTGGTGGTGATGGTGGTGATTATTGTTTTAAGAGGAAGTACAACTAGGCAACCATCCTCTATATAACACTAATCAGAGAGAAAAATGGAAGGGGTCCGACACTTCGAAAAATGAAGGTATCGGCCAAAGGAAGACAAGGGCCACGAAGGGCATGAAAATGAAAGACTCCCTAGCCCTCGCAAACCTAATAGCGTCGGGGTCGGAAAAGAACAAGAGTTGACCAAGAGAGGTCGGATAGGATAGATGAAAGTGAGGAGCCTGGCACAAGTAAGTGGAAGAAATGCAAGGACTCGGCTAAGGGCCCCGTGGTCGCCATCCCACGCTCCAAAGTTCAGAGCCCCTGGGGCCCCTTTTAGTCGCCTCTTACGACAGGCAGGGGATACCGTGGGTGTTATTCTACCGCCCCCACCCACAGGGGGATGAGGAGCCTGGCACAAGTAAGTGGAAGCAATGCCAGGACTCAGCTAAGGGCCCCGTGGTCGCCAACCCACGCTCCGAAGTTCAGAGCCCCTGTGGCTTTCCTTCTGTCATCCAATGAGTCACGGTTCTCTTTGGGCTGCGGATCTGTCTGGTATTAGCGTCACCAATTTCCCGGCACCATTGTAATCATGGCGACCAGTAGTGTCATCTCACTGTGCGCTTTGGCTCTTTTATCCAGTATGGAGAACTTTGATCGGCCCAAGATTGGGTGCAAGGCGGACATGAAGAATCGTTCCTCTACGGATGATTTGCTCCAAGCATGTGACAAGGCGGTCTCACTTGCTTGATATCAGACACTTCAGTCTTGAACTACTGTAGATACCGTATTTTATAGCGTAATTCCCCCCTTTGTTTTCTCGAAAAATTTTCTTGAAAACACTAGGGAGGGAATTATGTGAGTGGTGCTTCTAGGCATTCTGAAAGGAAGGGAAACGATGTATTAGGTAAAAGTTATATTTACGGTAATACCGGTATGTGAAAAATGTGGTACCTACCGGTATTTATTTTGAAGTAACACAAAGGAATACCACGGTTTCATTAGGCTACAATGAAGAACAGCAATGCATTGTTTCATTGTTTCTTTTCTCTCACTATTCTGCGGCCTCACTTTCGTCACTACCATCACTATTTTCAGGCTGAGATAACACATCATCATCTTCTTTTTCACTATTCCACAACATGTCGTCCTCAGACCGTCAATGGCATAAGAAATTCCAGTTTTTTTTAAATCTTCTTAACAATATCGACACTAATATTCTCCCATGCCCGGATTATCCACTCGCACATCGTCGGTATTGAAGACTTCCTTATCTTGCCTCTTGGAGTCAGCTGATGAGATCCCGCCACCATCCATTCTGAATACAGGCATCAAAGATGTTCTTTGAAAGGTTTGTTGACACTGACATCTAAAGGTTGAAGAATGGACGTTAAACCTCCAGGGATGATGACAAGATGGGACTTCATCAGTTTCATTTTCTCTTTTACAGCTTCCACAATGTGACCCCAGAAACTGTCTAGGATAAGAAGGGACTTCTTTTATAATAATGCCCCTGGTCGTCTTCCCCAGACTTTCTCCAACCAATCCACCATCAAATCTGCTGTCATCCAGCCCTTTTCTTGAACTCATAAGTGAATTCCATGTGAGGTAGTCTCCTTTGGTAATGTCTTCCTTTTAAAGATGGCATACGGTGTAAGTTTATTGCTGTCTGCTGTAATGCACATCACTGTGCATCTTAGACTCTCCGCTCCAGTCGTCTTCACAAGGACACTTTTTGAGCCAGTTGGAGCAATGGTGGTGTTATGCGGCATATCAAAAAACACTGGCGTCTGGTCGTATTACTGTCGCACTTGGATTATGTAATGATGGAACTCGATTACCTTATCTGTGTAGTCTCGACGTAAACGCTGGCACAAAGATGTTTCTTCTCAATAAACTGATATTTTTCCGTCTCATAAAACGAATCACCCAACCAATACTTCTTTTAAAATCCTTTCTGTCAATGTAGAGCGAGGCAGCTATCTAGCGAGCTTTGTTCTGAATCATTTCGTAAGAGACAGCACAACCACCATTCCGAAGTTCATTGACATAAGCAATTATACCACTATCAATTTTGGGATATTTCCCTGTTTTAGGCCCATGGAAAGATTTGGAGCTTGCCTTTGCAGTCATGAGTTTATCTTTTTGTCTCCGCCAATACCATATTGAATTAGGATCAACGGAGAAATGTCTTCCTGCAGCTTTCACTCCGTTTGTATCAGAGTAAGATAACACATTTAATTTAAATTTTGCTGTTTAGTTTGAATATTTCGACATTCTGACGACTTGTAACAAAGTGACCTAGAAACACATCTGCAAGTTCACTGTTCAAATTTACAGTATGTTGTGACAAGGAAACATTCTTATGTCAAGTACCGCTATGTTCATTGTTGTCCATTATCAAGTCATTTGAAGGCCGCTCCAGTAAGAACAAGCCAGGAAAGGGAATAATCTGCAATATTAATATAATTATTTTTAATGATGAAAAATCGTAGGGGAGGGAAATATGCGAGGGGGGAGCTTATGCGATAAAATATGGTATACAGGGAAGAAGTGCTGTGTTATCTTTCTTCATGTTATCAGATTGAAAACTTCTGATGCAGGTCTCACATCCTCTCAATAGGAGTATTTATCTGCATGTTTCATCTTCTTTCCAATCAAATTAAAATGTGTCAAAATTGTTTATAATATTTTCTGTTTTAGTTACTCTTTTTTCTCTATTTCTACAATTCTTCCTACATATTGTACTTAAGAGGATTTTCCTCCCTGGACAAAGCAAACCTTTTACCCCTAGCACAATTTCTCTTCTCCTCTCCTGTGCATTTCCCTGGTCTTACGATGCAACTTGATGAATATTCAGCCTTTCACACATCGAGTACTTCATGTCAATTTCCCAACACATGTCAGTTTGCTGACTCTACCATTTCTTGCCTCTTTTTATCACTGCCTTGTTAGTAACAATCTTCTAGATTACTTCACCCTTTGTGCCTGATGACATTTCCAGAGTAGACACATAGAACTTATACCATTTATTTAGCTGTGCAGGAGTCCAGGAATTTATAATCCTAAACTAAATAACAGCGTCTTTGTCCATTTCTCCAATACCTTTTCACTATTTAAATTCTCTGAGCTAATCATCATGTTACTCGCTATTAGATGTGAGACTGCCTCTAATCCATTCCTCCTTATTGCCCACACTTTATACATCATCTATGTGCAGTATGTACTCTGCAGATTGCTCATTTCCATTCTTTATCACATCTAATATTTACATATTCATTCTAATCATGTTAGAAATTCTCCTCCTTGCTTCCTTGATGTCCATATTCCCCTGCCAGTCTTCATACAATTTATGCATTCTTGACTATTCACACTTGTAATTTTTACATTATGTTCTCTTCTTTTGCAGAAGCAGGAGCTTGATAAAATAATGGCCATGCCACTAAAAAAAGGTGGGTATTTATTTTAAGCATTTCAAGCAGTAAGGATACTACAGAGAACTCAGTGCAACCAAATACCATTATATCATAATCTAACAGGTGATGAACTTGTAAAATATTTTCAGACTTTAGCTATTTAACTCTATTGATGTCAGTGCTTACACAAGTTAGTCCCGTATTTAGTGAGATATTTAACAATTTTTTTGTCTTAAAAGCAAAGGCTTGGGTCAGTTCTAAGCTCAAGTGGATGTTAAAGTTTCTCAGAAATGAATGGAGATGTTTCCCTTGAGGGATATGATAATGATTCCTGTACTGGAGCTTAGTGAACGTCCCAGCAGACATTAAAGAATGTTACACTGAATAGAATAAACACATCATCAGTAAATTACAAAATCTTTGCACTAATAATTAGATACTCTGTAAAACACAGTACGTATTGTTCAGGTCCATCCGAGTTCAAGACTGGGTCACATTTTGGAAGTACTTTGAGAGGTCTCCTTAACACTTGAGCACTAAAAGCCATACGCCATTTCATTTCAACAGATTAGTAAAATTTCTGCTGCGCTTGGACCAGTACAATGTGATAACCTACTAATTTCAGAGAAGAGCTGTTATATGCTTGGAAGTGAGAGTTCTTATAGTTTTCAGGATCTTCAACACCACAGCTGGAAATTCTGTTAGTGAATGTGGGAACTGGTGTTGATTGCTCCCCACAGGGGAGATTTTAACCCAGGTGGTAAAAATGAGATCTCAACTAGACAGAGAGAAAACATTTATTTACAAATGTACAGCTAAACTTTCATCCAGTTTCCACACGACATATTTTGATTCATGTTTGACTTATATTGTTTCCATGAGAGATTTGAATATAATTTGTTATTAAGATGAACACACAAGTAAGGTGGTGGTGATTATTGTTTTAAGAGGAAGTACAACTAGGCAACCATCCTCTATATAACACTAATCAGAGGAAAAAAGGGAAGGGATCCGACACTTCGAAAAATGAAGATATCGGTCAGGTGGTGGTGGTGGTGATTATTGTTTTAAGAGGAAGTACAACTAGGCAACCATCCTCTATATAACGCTAATCAGAGGGAAAAATGGAAGGGGTCCGACACTTCGAAAAATGAAGATATCAGCCAAAGGAAGACAAGGGCCACGAAGGGCGTGAAGATGAAAGACTCCCTAGCCCTCGCAAACCTAATAGCGTCGGGGTCTGAAAAGAACAAGAGTTGACCAAGGGAGGTCGGATAGGATAGATGAAAGTGAGGAGCCTGGCACAAGTAAGTGGAAGCAATGCCAGGACTCAGCTGAGGGCCCCGTGGTCGCCAACCCACGCTCCAAAGTTCAGAGCCCCTGAGGCCAGATATCGGTCAAAGAAAGACAAGGGCCACGAAGGGCGTGAAAATGAAAGACTCCCTAGCCCTCGCAAACCTAATAGCGTCGGGGTCGGAAAAGAACAAGAGTTGACCAAGCGAGGTCGGATAGGATAGTGGTGGTGGTGGTGATTACTGTTTTAAGAGGAAGTACAAGATGGGCACCCATCCTCTATATAACACTAATCAGGGTGAAAAATGGAAGGGGTCCGACACTTCGAAAAATGAAGATATCGGCCAAAGGAAGACAAGGGCTACGAAGGCCGTGAAAATGAAAGACTCCCTAGCCCTCGCAAACCTAATAGCGTCGGGGTCGAAAAGAACAAGAGTTGACCAAGTGAGGTCGGTCGGATATGATAGGTGAAAGTGAGGAGCCTGGCACAAGTAAGTGGAAGCAATGTCAGGACGCAGCTAAGGGCCCCATGGTCGCCAACCCACGCTCCAATGGTCAGAGCCCCTGAGGCCCCTTTTAGTCGCCTCTTACGACAGGCAGGGGATACCGTGGGTGTTATTCTACCGCCCCCACAGGGGGTATCACATAAGTGAATTCCATGTGAGGTAGTCTCCTTTGGTAATGTCTTCCTTTTAAAGATGGCATACGGTGTAAGTTTATTGCTGTCTGCTGTAATGCACATCACTGTGCATCTTAGACTCTCCGCTCCAGTCGTCTTCACAAGGACACTTTTTGAGCCAGTTGGAGCAATGGTGGTGTTATGCGGCATATCAAAAAACACTGGCGTCTGGTCGTATTACTGTCGCACTTGGATTATGTAATGATGGAACTCGATTACCTTATCTGTGTAGTCTCGACGTAAACGCAGGCACAAAGATGTTCTTCTCCATAAACTGATATTTTTCCGTCTCATAAAACGAATCACCCAACCAATGCTTGTTTTAAAATCCTTTCTGTCAATGTAGAGCGAGGCAGCTATCTAGCGAGCTTTGTTCTGAATCATTTCGTAAGAGACAGCACAACCACCATTCCGAAGTTCATTGACGTAAGCAATTATACCACTATCAATTTTGGGATATTTCCCTGTTTTAGGCCCATGGAAAGATTTGGAGCTTGCCTTTGCAGTCATGAGTTTATCTTTTTGTCTCCGCCAATACCATATTGAATTAGGATCAACGGAGAAATGTCTTCCTGCAGCTTTCACTCCGTTTGTATCAGAGTAAGATAACACATTTAATTTAAATTTTGCTGTTTAGTTTGAATATTTCGACATTCTGACGACTTGTAACAAAGTGACCTAGAAACACATCTGCAAGTTCACTGTTCAAATTTACAGTATGTTGTGACAAGGAAACATTCTTATGTCAAGTACCGCTATGTTCATTGTTGTCCATTATCAAGTCATTTGAAGGCCGCTCCAGTAAGAACAAGCCAGGAAAGGGAATAATCTGCAATATTAATATAATTATTTTTAATGATGAAAAATCGTAGGGGAGGGAAATATGCGAGGGGGGAGCTTATGCGATAAAATATGGTATACAGGGAAGAAGTGCTGTGTTATCTTTCTTCATGTTATCAGATTGAAAACTTCTAATGCAGGTCTCACATCCTCTCAATAGGAGTATTTATCTCCATATTTCATCTTCTTTCCAATCAAATTAAAATGTGTCAAAATTGTTTATAATATTTTCTGTTTTAGTTACTCTTTTTTCTCTATTTCTACAATTCTTCCTACATATTGTACTTAAGAGGAATTTCCTCCCTGGACAAAGCAAACCTTTTACCCCTAGCACAATTTCTCTTCTCCTCTCCTGTGCATTTCCCTGGTCTTACGATGCAACTTGAATGAATATTCAGCCTCTCACACATCAAGTACTTCATGTCAATTTCCCAACACATGTCAGTTTGCTGACTCTACCATTTCTTGCCTCTTTTTATCACTGCCTTGTTAGTAACAATCTTCTAGATTACTTCACCCTTTGTGCCTGATGACATTTCCAGAGTAGACACATAGAACTTATACCATTTATTTAGCTGTGCAGGAGTCCAGGAATTTATAATCCTAAACTAAATAACAGCGTCTTTGTCCATTTCTCCAATACCTTTTCACTATTTAAATTCTCTGAGCTAATCATCATGTTACTCGCTATTAGAAGTGAGACTGCCTCTAATCCATTCCTCCTTATTGCCCACACTTTATGTATGTATGTACTCTGCAGATTGCTCATTTCCATTCTTTACCACATCTAATATTTACATATTCATTCTAATCATGTTAGAAATTCTACTCCTTGCTTCCTTGATGTCCATATTCCCTTGCCAGTCTTCATACAATTTATGCATTCTTGACTATTCCACTTGTAATTTTTTACATTATGTTCTCTTCTTTTGCAGAAGCAGGAGCTTGATAAAATAATGGCCATGCCACTAAAAAAAGGTGGGTATTTATTTTAAGCCTTTCAAGCAGTAAGGATACTACAGAGAACTCAGTGCAACCAAATACCATTATATCATAATCTAACAGGTGATGAACTTGTAAAATATTTTCAGACTTTAGCTATTTAACTCTATTGATGTCAGTGCTTACACAAGTTAGTCCCGTATTTAGTGAGATATTTAACAATTTTTTTGTCTTAAAAGCAAAGGCTTGGGTCAGTTCTAAGCTCAAGTGGATGTTAAAGTTTCTCAGAAATGAATGGAGATGTTTCCCTTGAGGGATATGATAATGATTCCTGTACTCGAGCTTAGTGAACGTCCCAGCGGACATTAGGTGGTGGTGGTGGTGATTATTGTTTTAAGAGGAAGTACAACTAGGCAACCATCCTCTATATAACACTAATCAGAGAGAAAAATGGAAGGGATCCAACACTTCGAAAAATGAAGATATCGGCCAAAGAAAGACAAGGGCCACGAAGGGCGTGAAAATGAAAGACTCCCTAGCCCTCGCAAACCTAATAGCGTCGGGGTCGGAAAAGAACAAGAGTTGACCAAGGGAGGTTGGACAGGATAGATTAAAGTGAGGAGCCTGGCACAAGTAAGTGGAAGGAATGCCAGGACTCAGCTTAGGGCCCCGTGGTCGCGAACCCACGCTCCAAAGTTCAGAGCCCCTGAGGCCCCTTTTAGTCGCCTCTTACGACAGGCAGGGGATACCGTGGGTGTTATTCTACCGCCCCCACCCACAGGGGGGCCAGCAGACATTAAAGAATGTTACACTGAATAGAATAAACACATCATCAGTATATTACAAAATCTTTGCACTAATAATTAGATACTCCCTAAAACACAGAATGTATTGTTCAGGTCCACCCGAGTTCAAGACTGGGTCACATTTTGGAAGTACTTTGAGAGGTCTCCTTAACACTTGAGCACTAAAAGCCATACGCCATTATGTGCTTGGAACTGAGAGTTCTTATACTTTTCAGTATCTTCAACACCACAGCTGGAAATTCTGTTAGTGGATGTGGTAACTGGTGTTGATTGCTCCCCACAGGGGAGATTTTAACCCATATGGTAAACATGAGATCTCAACTAGACAGAGATAAAACATTTATTTACAAACTGGCAATTACCCACGGCTTCGCTCGCGTGGATTTCGTAATTTGATCGAAGTAATTGTTCCTCGGCATTGTACTAAGATATTATCTGAATATTCTTAAAAACCCACCCATAAATTGAGTTACATTTACCCCAAAAATTCTATGTAAACCATTTTTGTGGTATTACCTTTTGGGTCTAAGGTGGTGGTGGTGATTATTGTTTTAAGAGGAAGTACAACTAGGCAACCATCCTCTACATAACACTAATCAGAGGGAAAAAAGGAAGGGATCCGACACTTCGAAAAAGGAAGGTATCGGCCAAAGAAAGACAAGGGCCACGAAGGGCGTGAAAATGAAAGACTCCCTAGCCCTCGCAAACCTAATAGCGTCGGGGTCGGAAAAGAACAAGAGTTGACCAAGAGAGGTCGGATAGGATAGATGAAAGTGAGGAGCCTGGCACAAGTAAGTGGAAGCAATGCCAGGACTCAGCTTAGGGCCTCGTGGTCGCCAACCCACGCTCCAAAGTTCAGAGCACCTGAGGCCTGTATCAGAGTAAGATAACACATTTAATTTAAATTTTGCTGTTTAGTTTGAATATTTCGACATTCTGACGACTTGTAACAAAGTGACCTAGAAACACATCTGCAAGTTCACTGTTCAAATTTACAGTATGTTGTGACAAGGAAACATTCTTATGTCAAGTACCGCTATGTTCATTGTTGTCCATTATCAAGTCATTTGAAGGCCGCTCCAGTAAGAACAAGCCAGGAAAGGGAATAATCTGCAATATTAATATAATTATTTTTAATGATGAAAAATCGTAGGGGAGGGAAATATGCGAGGGGGGAGCTTATGCGATAAAATATGGTATACAGGGAAGAAGTGCTGTGTTATCTTTCTTCATGTTATCAGATTGAAAACTTCTGATGCAGGTCTCACATCCTCTCAATAGGAGTATTTATCTCCATGTTTCATCTTCTTTCCAATCAAATTAAAATGTGTCAAAATTGTTTATAATATTTTCTGTTTTAGTTACTCTTTTTTCTCTATTTCTACAATTCTTCCTACATATTGTACTTAAGAGGAATTTCCTCCCTGGACAAAACAAACCTTTTACCCCTAGCACAATTTCTCTTCTCCTCTCCTGTGCATTTCCCTGGTCTTACGATGCAACTTGAATGAATATTCAGCCTCTCACACATCAAGTACTTCATGTCAATTTCCCAACACATGTCAGTTTGCTGACTCTACCATTTCTTGCCTCTTTTTATCACTGCCTTGTTAGTAACAATCTTCTAGATTACTTCACCCTTTGTGCCTGATGACATTTCCAGAGTAGACACATAGAACTTATACCATTTATTTAGCTGTGCAGGAGTCCAGGAATTTATAATCCTAAACTAAATAACAGCGTCTTTGTCCATTTCTCCAATACCTTTTCACTATTTAAATTCTCTGAGCTAATCATCATGTTACTCGCTATTAGAAGTGAGACTGCCTCTAATCCATTCCTCCTTATTGCCCACACTTTATACATTATCTATGTGCAGTATGTACTCTGCAGATTGCTCATTTCCATTCTTTATCACATCTAATATTTACATATTCATTCTAATCATGTTAGAAATTCTCCTCCTTGCTTCCTTGATGTCCATATTCCCCTGCCAGTCTTCATACAATTTATGCATTCTTGACTATTCACACTTGTAATTTTTTACATTATGTTCTCTTCTTTTGCAGAAGCAGGAGCTTGATAAATTAATGGCCATGCCACTGGAAAAAGGTGGGTATTTATTTTAAGCATTTCAAGCAGTAAGGATACTACAGAGAACTCAGTGCAACCAAATACCATTATATCATAATCTAACAGGTGATGAACTTGTAAAATATTTTCAGACTTTAGCTATTTAACTCTATTGATGTCAGTGCTTACACAAGTTAGTCCCGTATTTAGTGAGATATTTAACAATTTTTTTGTCTTAAAAGCAAAGGCTTGGGTCAGTTCTAAGCTCAAGTGGGTGTTAAAGTTTCTCAGAAATGAATGGAGATGTTTCCCTTGAGGGATATGATAATGATTCCTGTACTCGAGCTTAGTGAACGTCCCAGCGGACATTAGGTGGTGGTGGTGGTGATTATTGTTTTAAGAGGAAGTACAACTAGGCAACCATCCTCTATATAACACTAATCAGAGAGAAAAATGGAAGGGATCCAACACTTCGAAAAATGAAGATATCGGCCAAAGAAAGACAAGGGCCACGAAGGGCGTGAAAATGAAAGACTCCCTAGCCCTCGCAAACCTAATAGCGTCGGGGTCGGAAAAGAACAAGAGTTGACCAAGGGAGGTTGGACAGGATAGATTAAAGTGAGGAGCCTGGCACAAGTAAGTGGAAGCAATGCCAGGACTCAGCTTAGGGCCCCGTGGTCGCGAACTCACGCTCCAAAGTTCAGAGCCCCTGAGGCCCCTTTTAGTCGCCTCTTACGACAGGCAGGGGATACCGTGGGTGTTATTCTACCGCCCCCACCCACAGGGGGGCCAGCAGACATTAAAGAATGTTACACTGAATAGAATAAACACATCATCAGTAAATTACAAAATCTTTACACTAATAATTAGATACTCTCTAAAACACAGAATGTATTGTTCAGGTCCACCCGAGTTCAAGACTGGGTCACATTTTGGAAGTACTTTGAGAGGTCTCCTTAACACTTGAGCACTAAAAGCCATACGCCATTATGTGCTTGGAACTGAGAGTTCTTATACTTTTCAGTATCTTCAACACCACAGCTGGAAATTCTGTTAGTGGATGTGGTAACTGGTGTTGATTGCTCCCCACAGGGGAGATTTTAACCCATGTGGTAAAAATGAGATCTCAACTAGACAGAGATAAAACATTTATTTACAAACTGGCAATTACCCACGGCTTCGCTCGCGTGGATTTCGTAATTTGATCGAAGTAATTGTTCCTCGGCATTGTACTAAGATATTATCTGAATATTCTTAAAAACCCACCCATAAATTGAGTTACATTTACCCCAAAAATTCTATGTAAACCATTTTTGTGGTATTACCTTTTGGGTCTAAGGTGGTGGTGGTGATTATTGTTTTAAGAGGAAGTACAACTAGGCAACCATCCTCTACATAACACTAATCAGAGGGAAAAAAGGAAGGGATCCGACACTTCGAAAAATGAAGATATTGGTCAAAGAAAGACAAGGGCCACGAAAGGCGTGAAAATGAAAGACTCCCTAGCCCTCGCAAACCTAATAGCGTCGGGGTCGGAAAAGAACAAGAGTTGACCAAGAGAGGTCAGGCAGGATAGATGAACGTGAGGAGCCTGGTGGTGATGGTGGTGATTATTGTTTTAAGAGGAAGTACAACTAGGCAACCATCCTCTATATAACACTAATCAGGGAGAAAAATGGAAGGGGTCCGACACTTCGAAAAATGAAGGTATCGGCCAAAGGAAGACAAGGGCCACGAAGGGCATGAAAATGAAAGACTCCCTAGCCCTCGCAAACCTAATAGCGTCGGGGTCGGAAAAGAACAAGAGTTGACCAAGAGAGGTCGGATAGGATAGATGAAAGTGAGGAGCCTGGCACAAGTAAGTGGAAGAAATGCAAGGACTCGGCTAAGGGCCCCGTGGTCGCCATCCCACGCTCCAAAGTTCAGAGCCCCTGGGGCCCCTTTTAGTCGCCTCTTACGACAGGCAGGGGATACCGTGGGTGTTATTCTACCGCCCCCACCCACAGGGGGATGAGGAGCCTGGCACAAGTAAGTGGAAGCAATGCCAGGACTCAGCTAAGGGCCCCGTGGTCGCCAACCCACGCTCCGAAGTTCAGAGCCCCTGTGGCTTTCCTTCTGTCATCCAATGAGTCACGGTTCTCTTTGGGCTGCGGATCTGTCTGGTATTAGCGTCACCAATTTCCCGGCACCATTGTAATCATGGCGACCAGTAGTGTCATCTCACTGTGCGCTTTGGCTCTTTTATCCAGTATGGAGAACTTTGATCGGCCCAAGATTGGGTGCAAGGCGGACATGAAGAATCGTTCCTCTACGGATGATTTGCTCCAAGCATGTGACAAGGCGGTCTCACTTGCTTGATATCAGACACTTCAGTCTTGAACTACTGTAGATACCGTATTTTATAGCGTAATTCCCCCCTTTGTTTTCTCGAAAAATTTTCTTGAAAACACTAGGGAGGGAATTATGTGAGTGGTGCTTCTAGGCATTCTGAAAGGAAGGGAAACGATGTATTAGGTAAAAGTTATATTTACGGTAATACCGGTATGTGAAAAATGTGGTACCTACCGGTATTTATTTTCAAGTAACACAAAGGAATACCACGGTTTCATTAGGCTACAATGAAGAACAGCAATGCATTGTTTCATTGTTTCTTTTCTCTCACTATTCTGCGGCCTCACTTTCGTCACTACCATCACTATTTTCAGGCTGAGATAACACATCATCATCTTCTTTTTCACTATTCCACAACATGTCGTCCTCAGACCGTCAATGGCATAAGAAATTCCAGTTTTTTTTAAATCTTCTTAACAATATCGACACTAATATTCTCCCATGCCCGGATTATCCACTCGCACATCGTCGGTATTGAAGACTTCCTTATCTTGCCTCTTGGAGTCAGCTGATGAGATCCCGCCACCATCCATTCTGAATACAGGCATCAAAGATGTTCTTTGAAAGGTTTGTTGACACTGACATCTAAAGGTTGAAGAATGGACGTTAAACCTCCAGGGATGATGACAAGATGGGACTTCATCAGTTTCATTTTCTCTTTTACAGCTTCCACAATGTGACCCCAGAAACTGTCTAGGATAAGAAGGGACTTCTTTTATAATAATGCCCCTGGTCGTCTTCCCCAGACTTTCTCCAACCAATCCACCATCAAATCTGCTGTCATCCAGCCCTTTTCTTGAACTCATAAGTGAATTCCATGTGAGGTAGTCTCCTTTGGTAATGTCTTCCTTTTAAAGATGGCATACGGTGTAAGTTTATTGCTGTCTGCTGTAATGCACATCACTGTGCATCTTAGACTCTCCGCTCCAGTCGTCTTCACAAGGACACTTTTTGAGCCAGTTGGAGCAATGGTGGTGTTATGCGGCATATCAAAAAACACTGGCGTCTGGTCGTATTACTGTCGCACTTGGATTATGTAATGATGGAACTCGATTACCTTATCTGTGTAGTCTCGACGTAAACGCTGGCACAAAGATGTTTCTTCTCAATAAACTGATATTTTTCCGTCTCATAAAACGAATCACCCAACCAATACTTCTTTTAAAATCCTTTCTGTCAATGTAGAGCGAGGCAGCTATCTAGCGAGCTTTGTTCTGAATCATTTCGTAAGAGACAGCACAACCACCATTCCGAAGTTCATTGACATAAGCAATTATACCACTATCAATTTTGGGATATTTCCCTGTTTTAGGCCCATGGAAAGATTTGGAGCTTGCCTTTGCAGTCATGAGTTTATCTTTTTGTCTCCGCCAATACCATATTGAATTAGGATCAACGGAGAAATGTCTTCCTGCAGCTTTCACTCCGTTTGTATCAGAGTAAGATAACACATTTAATTTAAATTTTGCTGTTTAGTTTGAATATTTCGACATTCTGACGACTTGTAACAAAGTGACCTAGAAACACATCTGCAAGTTCACTGTTCAAATTTACAGTATGTTGTGACAAGGAAACATTCTTATGTCAAGTACCGCTATGTTCATTGTTGTCCATTATCAAGTCATTTGAAGGCCGCTCCAGTAAGAACAAGCCAGGAAAGGGAATAATCTGCAATATTAATATAATTATTTTTAATGATGAAAAATCGTAGGGGAGGGAAATATGCGAGGGGGGAGCTTATGCGATAAAATATGGTATACAGGGAAGAAGTGCTGTGTTATCTTTCTTCATGTTATCAGATTGAAAACTTCTGATGCAGGTCTCACATCCTCTCAATAGGAGTATTTATCTGCATGTTTCATCTTCTTTCCAATCAAATTAAAATGTGTCAAAATTGTTTAAAATATTTTCTGTTTTAGTTACTCTTTTTTCTCTATTTCTACAATTCTTCCTACATATTGTACTTAAGAGGATTTTCCTCCCTGGACAAAACAAACCTTTTACCCCTAGCACAATTTCTCTTCTCCTCTCCTGTGCATTTCCCTGGTCTTACGATGCAACTTGATGAATATTCAGCCTTTCACACATCGAGTACTTCATGTCAATTTCCCAACACATGTCAGTTTGCTGACTCTACCATTTCTTGCCTCTTTTTATCACTGCCTTGTTAGTAACAATCTTCTAGATTACTTCACCCTTTGTGCCTGATGACATTTCCAGAGTAGACACATAGAACTTATACCATTTATTTAGCTGTGCAGGAGTCCAGGAATTTATAATCCTAAACTAAATAACAGCGTCTTTGTCCATTTCTCCAATACCTTTTCACTATTTAAATTCTCTGAGCTAATCATCATGTTACTCGCTATTAGAAGTGAGACTGCCTCTAATCCATTCCTCCTTATTGCCCACACTTTATACATCATCTATGTGCAGTATGTACTCTGCAGATTGCTCATTTCCATTCTTTATCACATCTAATATTTACATATTCATTCTAATCATGTTAGAAATTCTCCTCCTTGCTTCCTTGATGTCCATATTCCCCTGCCAGTCTTCATACAATTTATGCATTCTTGACTATTCACACTTGTAATTTTTACATTATGTTCTCTTCTTTTGCAGAAGCAGGAGCTTGATAAAATAATGGCCATGCCACTAAAAAAAGGTGGGTATTTATTTTAAGCATTTCAAGCAGTAAGGATACTACAGAGAACTCAGTGCAACCAAATACCATTATATCATAATCTAACAGGTGATGAACTTGTAAAATATTTTCAGACTTTAGCTATTTAACTCTATTGATGTCAGTGCTTACACAAGTTAGTCCCGTATTTAGTGAGATATTTAACAATTTTTTTGTCTTAAAAGCAAAGGCTTGGGTCAGTTCTAAGCTCAAGTGGATGTTAAAGTTTCTCAGAAATGAATGGAGATGTTTCCCTTGAGGGATATGATAATGATTCCTGTACTGGAGCTTAGTGAACGTCCCAGCAGACATTAAAGAATGTTACACTGAATAGAATAAACACATCATCAGTAAATTACAAAATCTTTGCACTAATAATTAGATACTCTGTAAAACACAGTACGTATTGTTCAGGTCCATCCGAGTTCAAGACTGGGTCACATTTTGGAAGTACTTTGAGAGGTCTCCTTAACACTTGAGCACTAAAAGCCATACGCCATTTCATTTCAACAGATTAGTAAAATTTCTGCTGCGCTTGGACCAGTACAATGTGATAACCTACTAATTTCAGAGAAGAGCTGTTATATGCTTGGAAGTGAGAGTTCTTATAGTTTTCAGGATCTTCAACACCACAGCTGGAAATTCTGTTAGTGAATGTGGGAACTGGTGTTGATTGCTCCCCACAGGGGAGATTTTAACCCAGGTGGTAAAAATGAGATCTCAACTAGACAGAGAGAAAACATTTATTTACAAATGTACAGCTAAACTTTCATCCAGTTTCCACACGACATATTTTGATTCATGTTTGACTTATATTGTTTCCATGAGAGATTTGAATATAATTTGTTATTAAGATGAACACACAAGTAAGGTGGTGGTGATTATTGTTTTAAGAGGAAGTACAACTAGGCAACCATCCTCTATATAACACTAATCAGAGGAAAAAAGGGAAGGGATCCGACACTTCGAAAAATGAAGATATCGGTCAGGTGGTGGTGGTGGTGATTATTGTTTTAAGAGGAAGTACAACTAGGCAACCATCCTCTATATAACGCTAATCAGAGGGAAAAATGGAAGGGGTCCGACACTTCGAAAAATGAAGATATCAGCCAAAGGAAGACAAGGGCCACGAAGGGCGTGAAGATGAAAGACTCCCTAGCCCTCGCAAACCTAATAGCGTCGGGGTCTGAAAAGAACAAGAGTTGACCAAGGGAGGTCGGATAGGATAGATGAAAGTGAGGAGCCTGGCACAAGTAAGTGGAAGCAATGCCAGGACTCAGCTGAGGGCCCCGTGGTCGCCAACCCACGCTCCAAAGTTCAGAGCCCCTGAGGCCAGATATCGGTCAAAGAAAGACAAGGGCCACGAAGGGCGTGAAAATGAAAGACTCCCTAGCCCTCGCAAACCTAATAGCGTCGGGGTCGGAAAAGAACAAGAGTTGACCAAGCGAGGTCGGATAGGATAGTGGTGGTGGTGGTGGTGATTACTGTTTTAAGAGGAAGTACAAGATGGGCACCCATCCTCTATATAACACTAATCAGGGTGAAAAATGGAAGGGGTCCGACACTTCGAAAAATGAAGATATCGGCCAAAGGAAGACAAGGGCTACGAAGGCCGTGAAAATGAAAGACTCCCTAGCCCTCGCAAACCTAATAGCGTCGGGGTCGAAAAGAACAAGAGTTGACCAAGTGAGGTCGGTCGGATATGATAGGTGAAAGTGAGGAGCCTGGCACAAGTAAGTGGAAGCAATGTCAGGACGCAGCTAAGGGCCCCATGGTCGCCAACCCACGCTCCAATGGTCAGAGCCCCTGAGGCCCCTTTTAGTCGCCTCTTACGACAGGCAGGGGATACCGTGGGTGTTATTCTACCGCCCCCACAGGGGGTATCACATAAGTGAATTCCATGTGAGGTAGTCTCCTTTGGTAATGTCTTCCTTTTAAAGATGGCATACGGTGTAAGTTTATTGCTGTCTGCTGTAATGCACATCACTGTGCATCTTAGACTCTCCGCTCCAGTCGTCTTCACAAGGACACTTTTTGAGCCAGTTGGAGCAATGGTGGTGTTATGCGGCATATCAAAAAACACTGGCGTCTGGTCGTATTACTGTCGCACTTGGATTATGTAATGATGGAACTCGATTACCTTATCTGTGTAGTCTCGACGTAAACGCAGGCACAAAGATGTTCTTCTCCATAAACTGATATTTTTCCGTCTCATAAAACGAATCACCCAACCAATGCTTGTTTTAAAATCCTTTCTGTCAATGTAGAGCGAGGCAGCTATCTAGCGAGATTTGTTCTGAATCATTTCGTAAGAGACAGCACAACCACCATTCCGAAGTTCATTGACATAAGCAATTATACCACTATCAATTTTGGGATATTTCCCTGTTTTAGGCCCATGGAAAGATTTGGAGCTTGCCTTTGCAGTCATGAGTTTATCTTTTTGTCTCCGCCGCCAATACCATATTGAATTAGGATCAACGGAGAAATGTCTTCCTGCAGCTTTCACTCCGTTTGTATCAGAGTAAGATAACACATTTAATTTAAATTTTGCTGTTTAGTTTGAATATTTCGACATTCTGACGACTTGTAACAAAGTGACCTAGAAACACATCTGCAAGTTCACTGTTCAAATTTACAGTATGTTGTGACAAGGAAACATTCTTATGTCAAGTACCGCTATGTTCATTGTTGTCCATTATCAAGTCATTTGAAGGCCGCTCCAGTAAGAACAAGCCAGGAAAGGGAATAATCTGCAATATTAATATAATTATTTTTAATGATGAAAAATCGTAGGGGAGGGAAATATGCGAGGGGGGAGCTTATGCGATAAAATATGGTATACAGGGAAGAAGTGCTGTGTTATCTTTCTTCATGTTATCAGATTGAAAACTTCTGATGCAGGTCTCACATCCTCTCAATAGGAGTATTTATCTCCATGTTTCATCTTCTTTCCAATCAAATTAAAATGTGTCAAAATTGTTTATAATATTTTCTGTTTTAGTTACTCTTTTTTCTCTATTTCTACAATTCTTCCTACATATTGTACTTAAGAGGAATTTCCTCCCTGGACAAAGCAAACCTTTTACCCCTAGCACAATTTCTCTTCTCCTCTCCTGTGCATTTCCCTGGTCTTACGATGCAACTTGAATGAATATTCAGCCTCTCACACATCAAGTACTTCATGTCAATTTCCCAACACATGTCAGTTTGCTGACTCTACCATTTCTTGCCTCTTTTTATCACTGCCTTGTTAGTAACAATCTTCTAGATTACTTCACCCTTTGTGCCTGATGACATTTCCAGAGTAGACACATAGAACTTATACCATTTATTTAGCTGTGCAGGAGTCCAGGAATTTATAATCCTAAACTAAATAACAGCGTCTTTGTCCATTTCTCCAATACCTTTTCACTATTTAAATTCTCTGAGCTAATCATCATGTTACTCGCTATTAGAAGTGAGACTGCCTCTAATCCATTCCTCCTTATTGCCCACACTTAATGTATGTATGTACTCTGCAGATTGCTCATTTCCATTCTTTACCACATCTAATATTTACATATTCATTCTAATCATGTTAGAAATTCTACTCCTTGCTTCCTTGATGTCCATATTCCCTTGCCAGTCTTCATACAATTTATGCATTCTTGACTATTCACACTTGTAATTTTTTACATTATGTTCTCTTCTTTTGCAGAAGCAGGAGCTTGATAAAATAATGGCCATGCCACTAAAAAAAGGTGGGTATTTATTTTAAGCCTTTCAAGCAGTAAGGATACTACAGAGAACTCAGTGCAACCAAATACCATTATATCATAATCTAACAGGTGATGAACTTGTAAAATATTTTCAGACTTTAGCTATTTAACTCTATTGATGTCAGTGCTTACACAAGTTAGTCCCGTATTTAGTGAGATATTTAACAATTTTTTTGTCTTAAAAGCAAAGGCTTGGGTCAGTTCTAAGCTCAAGTGGATGTTAAAGTTTCTCAGAAATGAATGGAGATGTTTCCCTTGAGGGATATGATAATGATTCCTGTACTGGAGCTTAGTGAACGTCCCAGCAGACATTAAAGAATGTTACACTGAATAGAATAAACACATCATCAGTAAATTACAAAATCTTTGCACTAATAATTAGATACTCTGTAAAACACAGTACGTATTGTTCAGGTCCATCCGAGTTCAAGACTGGGTCACATTTTGGAAGTACTTTGAGAGGTCTCCTTAACACTTGAGCACTAAAAGCCATACGCCATTTCATTTCAAGAGATTAGTAAAATTTCTGCTGCGCTTGGACCAGTACAATGTGATAACCTACTAATTTCAGAGAAGAGCTGTTATATGCTTGGAAGTGAGAGTTCTTATAGTTTTCAGGATCTTCAACACCACAGCTGGAAATTCTGTTAGTGAATGTGGGAACTGGTGTTGATTGCTCCCCACAGGGGAGATTTTAACCCAGGTGGTAAAAATGAGATCTCAAATAGACAGAGAGAAAACATTTATTTACAAATGTACAGCTAAACTTTCATCCAGTTTCCACACGACATATTTTGATTCATGTTTGACTTATATTGTTTCCATGAGAGATTTGAATATAATTTGTTATTAAGATGAACACACAAGAAAGGTGGTGGTGATTATTGTTTTAAGAGGAAGTACAACTAGGCAACCATCCTCTATATAACACTAATCAGAGGAAAAAAGGGAAGGGATCCGACACTTCGAAAAATGAAGATATCGGTCAAAGAAAGACAAGGGCCACGAAGGGCGTGAAAATGAAAGACTCCCTAGCCCTCGCAAACCTAATAGCGTCGGGGTCGGAAAAGAACAAGAGTTGACCAAGCGAGGTCGGATAGGATAGTGGTGGTGGTGGTGATTACTGTTTTAAGAGGAAGTACAAGATGGGCACCCATCCTCTATATAACACTAATCAGGGTGAAAAATGGAAGGGGTCCGACACTTCGAAAAATGAAGATATCGGCCAAAGGAAGACAAGGGCTACGAAGGCCGTGAAAATGAAAGACTCCCTAGCCCTCGCAAACCTAATAGCGTCGGGGTCGAAAAGAACAAGAGTTGACCAAGTGAGGTCGGTCGGATATGATAGGTGAAAGTGAGGAGCCTGGCACAAGTAAGTGGAAGCAATGTCAGGACTCAGCTAAGGGCCCCATGGTCGCCAACCCACGCTCCAATGGTCAGAGCCCCTGAGGCCCCTTTTAGTCGCCTCTTACGACAGGCAGGGGATACCGTGGGTGTTATTCTACCGCCCCCACAGGGGGTATCACATAAGTGAATTCCATGTGAGGTAGTCTCCTTTGGTAATGTCTTCCTTTTAAAGATGGCATACGGTGTAAGTTTATTGCTGTCTGCTGTAATGCACATCACTGTGCATCTTAGACTCTCCGCTCCAGTCGTCTTCACAAGGACACTTTTTGAGCCAGTTGGAGCAATGGTGGTGTTATGCGGCATATCAAAAAACACTGGCGTCTGGTCGTATTACTGTCGCACTTGGATTATGTAATGATGGAACTCGATTACCTTATCTGTGTAGTCTCGACGTAAACGCAGGCACAAAGATGTTCTTCTCCATAAACTGATATTTTTCCGTCTCATAAAACGAATCACCCAACCAATGCTTGTTTTAAAATCCTTTCTGTCAATGTAGAGCGAGGCAGCTATCTAGCGAGCTTTGTTCTGAATCATTTCGTAAGAGACAGCACAACCACCATTCCGAAGTTCATTGACATAAGCAATTACACCACTATCAATTTTGGGATATTTCCCTGTTTTAGGCCCATGGAAAGATTTGGAGCTTGCCTTTGCAGTCATGAGTTTATCTTTTTGTCTCCGCCAATACCATATTGAATTAGGATCAACGGAGAAATGTCTTCCTGCAGCTTTCACTCCGTTTGTATCAGAGTAAGGTGGTGGTGGTGATTATTGTTTTAAGAGGAAGTACAACTAGGCAACCATCCTCTATATAACACTAATCAGAGAGAAAAATGGAAGGGATCCGACACTTCGAAAAAGGAAGGTATCGGCCAAAGAAAGACAAGGGCCACGAAGGGCGTGAAAATGAAAGACTCCCTAGCCCTCGCAAACCTAATAGCGTCGGGGTCGGAAAAGAACAAGAGTTGACCAAGATAGGTCGGATAGGATAGATGAAAGTGAGGAGCCTGGCACAAGTAAGTGGAAGCAATGCCAGGACTCAGCTTAGGGCCTCGTGGTCGCCAACCCACGTTCCAAAGTTCAGAGCCCCTGAGGCCTGTATCAGAGTAAGATAACACATTTAATTTAAATTTTGCTGTTTAGTTTGAATATTTCGACATTCTGACGACTTGTAACAAAGTGACCTAGAAACACATCTGCAAGTTCACTGTTCAAATTTACAGTATGTTGTGACAAGGAAACATTCTTATGTCAAGTACCGCTATGTTCATTGTTGTCCATTATCAAGTCATTTGAAGGCCGCTCCAGTAAGAACAAGCCAGAAAAGGGAATAATCTGCAATATTAATATAATTATTTTTAATGATGAAAAATCGTAGGGGAGGGAAATATGCGAGGGGGGAGCTTATGCGATAAAATATGGTATACAGGGAAGAAGTGCTGTGTTATCTTTCTTCATGTTATCAGATTGAAAACTTCTGATGCAGGTCTCACATCCTCTCAATAGGAGTATTTATCTCCATGTTTCATCTTCTTTCCAATCAAATTAAAATGTGTCAAAATTGTTTATAATATTTTCTGTTTTAGTTACTCTTTTTTCTCTATTTCTACAATTCTTCCTACATATTGTACTTAAGAGGAATTTCCTCCCTGGACAAAACAAACCTTTTACCCCTAGCACAATTTCTCTTCTCCTCTCCTGTGCATTTCCCTGGTCTTACGATGCAACTTGAATGAATATTCAGCCTCTCACACATCAAGTACTTCATGTCAATTTCCCAACACATGTCAGTTTGCTGACTCTACCATTTCTTGCCTCTTTTTATCACTGCCTTGTTAGTAACAATCTTCTAGATTACTTCACCCTTTGTGCCTGATGACATTTCCAGAGTAGACACATAGAACTTATACCATTTATTTAGCTGTGCAGGAGTCCAGGAATTTATAATCCTAAACTAAATAACAGCGTCTTTGTCCATTTCTCCAATACCTTTTCACTATTTAAATTCTCTGAGCTAATCATCATGTTACTCGCTATTAGAAGTGAGACTGCCTCTAATCCATTCCTCCTTATTGCCCACACTTTATACATTATCTATGTGCAGTATGTACTCTGCAGATTGCTCATTTCCATTCTTTATCACATCTAATATTTACATATTCATTCTAATCATGTTAGAAATTCTCCTCCTTGCTTCCTTGATGTCCATATTCCCCTGCCAGTCTTCATACAATTTATGCATTCTTGACTATTCACACTTGTAATTTTTTACATTATGTTCTCTTCTTTTGCAGAAGCAGGAGCTTGATAAATTAATGGCCATGCCACTGGAAAAAGGTGGGTATTTATTTTAAGCATTTCAAGCAGTAAGGATACTACAGAGAACTCAGTGCAACCAAATACCATTATATCATAATCTAACAGGTGATGAACTTGTAAAATATTTTCAGACTTTAGCTATTTAACTCTATTGATGTCAGTGCTTACACAAGTTAGTCCCGTATTTAGTGAGATATTTAACAATTTTTTTGTCTTAAAAGCAAAGGCTTGGGTCAGTTCTAATCTCAAGTGGGTGTTAAAGTTTCTCAGAAATGAATGGAGATGTTTCCCTTGAGGGATATGATAATGATTCCTGTACTCGAGCTTAGTGAACGTCCCAGCGGACATTAGGTGGTGGTGGTGGTGATTATTGTTTTAAGGGGAAGTACAACTAGGCAACCATCCTCTATATAACACTAATCAGAGAGAAAAATGGAAGGGATCCAACACTTCGAAAAATGAAGATATCGGCCAAAGAAAGACAAGGGCCACGAGGGCGTGAAAATGAAAGACTCCCTAGCCCTCGCAAACCTAATAGCGTCGGGGTCGGAAAAGAACAAGAGTTGACCAAGGGAGGTTGGACAGGATAGATTAAAGTGAGGAGCCTGGCACAAGTAAGTGGAAGCAATGCCAGGACTCACCTTAGGGCCCCGTGGTCGCGAACTCACGCTCCAAAGTTCAGAGCACCTGAGGCCCCTTTTAGTCGCCTCTTACGACAGGCAGGGGATACCGTGGGTGTTATTCTACCGCCCCCACCCACAGGGGGGCCAGCAGACATTAAGGAATGTTACACTGAATAGAATAAACACATCATCAGTAAATTACAAAATCTTTGCACTAATAATTAGATACTCTCTAAAACACAGAATGTATTGTTCAGGTCCACCCGAGTTCAAGACTGGGTCACATTTTGGAAGTACTTTGAGAGGTCTCCTTAACACTTGAGCACTAAAAGCCATACGCCATTATGTGCTTGGAACTGAGAGTTCTTATACTTTTCAGTATCTTCAACACCACAGCTGGAAATTCTGTTAGTGGATGTGGTAACTGGTGTTGATTGCTCCCCACAGGGGAGATTTTAACCCATGTGGTAAAAATGAGATCTCAACTAGACAGAGATAAAACATTTATTTACAAACTGGCAATTACCCACGGCTTCGCTCGCGTGGATTTCGTAATTTGATCGAAGTAATTGTTCCTCGGCATTGTACTAAGATATTATCTGAATATTCTTAAAAACCCACCCATAAATTGAGTTACATTTACCCCAAAAATTCTATGTAAACCATTTTTGTGGTATTACCTTTTGGGTCTAAGGTGGTGGTGGTGATTATTGTTTTAAGAGGAAGTACAACTAGGCAACCATCCTCTACATAACACTAATCAGAGGGAAAAAAGGAAGGGATCCGACACTTCGAAAAATGAAGATATCGGTCAAAGAAAGACAAGGGCCACGAAAGGCGTGAAAATGAAAGACTCCCTAGCCCTCGCAAACCTAATAGCGTCGGGGTCGGAAAAGAACAAGAGTTGACCAAGAGAGGTCAGGCAGGATAGATGAACGTGAGGAGCCTGGTGGTGATGGTGGTGATTATTGTTTTAAGAGGAAGTACAACTAGGCAACCATCCTCTATATAACACTAATCAGAGAGAAAAATGGAAGGGGTCCGACACTTCGAAAAATGAAGGTATCGGCCAAAGGAAGACAAGGGCCACGAAGGGCATGAAAATGAAAGACTCCCTAGCCCTCGCAAACCTAATAGCGTCGGGGTCGGAAAAGAACAAGAGTTGACCAAGAGAGGTCGGATAGGATAGATGAAAGTGAGGAGCCTGGCACAAGTAAGTGGAAGAAATGCAAGGACTCGGCTAAGGGCCCCGTGGTCGCCATCCCACGCTCCAAAGTTCAGAGCCCCTGGGGCCCCTTTTAGTCGCCTCTTACGACAGGCAGGGGATACCGTGGGTGTTATTCTACCGCCCCCACCCACAGGGGGATGAGGAGCCTGGCACAAGTAAGTGGAAGCAATGCCAGGACTCAGCTAAGGGCCCCGTGGTCGCCAACCCACGCTCCGAAGTTCAGAGCCCCTGTGGCTTTCCTTCTGTCATCCAATGAGTCACGGTTCTCTTTGGGCTGCGGATCTGTCTGGTATTAGCGTCACCAATTTCCCGGCACCATTGTAATCATGGCGACCAGTAGTGTCATCTCACTGTGCGCTTTGGCTCTTTTATCCAGTATGGAGAACTTTGATCGGCCCAAGATTGGGTGCAAGGCGGACATGAAGAATCGTTTCTCTACGGATGATTTGCTCCAAGCATGTGACAAGGCGGTCTCACTTGCTTGATATCAGACACTTCAGTCTTGAACTACTGTAGATACCGTATTTTATAGCGTAATTCCCCCCTTTGTTTTCTCGAAAAATTTTCTTGAAAACACTAGGGAGGGAATTATGTGAGTGGTGCTTCTAGGCATTCTGAAAGGAAGGGAAACGATGTATTAGGTAAAAGTTATATTTACGGTAATACCGGTATGTGAAAAATGTGGTACCTACCGGTATTTATTTTCAAGTAACACAAAGGAATACCACGGTTTCATTAGGCTACAATGAAGAACAGCAATGCATTGTTTCATTGTTTCTTTTCTCTCACTATTCTGCGGCCTCACTTTCGTCACTACCATCACTATTTTCAGGCTGAGATAACACATCATCATCTTCTTTTTCACTATTCCACAACATGTCGTCCTCAGACCGTCAATGGCATAAGAAATTCCAGTTTTTTTTAAATCTTCTTAACAATATCGACACTAATATTCTCCCATGCCCGGATTATCCACTCGCACATCGTCGGTATTGAAGACTTCCTTATCTTGCCTCTTGGAGTCAGCTGATGAGATCCCGCCACCATCCATTCTGAATACAGGCATCAAAGATGTTCTTTGAAAGGTTTGTTGACACTGACATCTAAAGGTTGAAGAATGGACGTTAAACCTCCAGGGATGATGACAAGATGGGACTTCATCAGTTTCATTTTCTCTTTTACAGCTTCCACAATGTGACCCCAGAAACTGTCTAGGATAAGAAGGGACTTCTTTTATAATAATGCCCCTGGTCGTCTTCCCCAGACTTTCTCCAACCAATCCACCATCAAATCTGCTGTCATCCAGCCCTTTTCTTGAACTCATAAGTGAATTCCATGTGAGGTAGTCTCCTTTGGTAATGTCTTCCTTTTAAAGATGGCATACGGTGTAAGTTTATTGCTGTCTGCTGTAATGCACATCACTGTGCATCTTAGACTCTCCGCTCCAGTCGTCTTCACAAGGACACTTTTTGAGCCAGTTGGAGCAATGGTGGTGTTATGCGGCATATCAAAAAACACTGGCGTCTGGTCGTATTACTGTCGCACTTGGATTATGTAATGATGGAACTCGATTACCTTATCTGTGTAGTCTCGACGTAAACGCTGGCACAAAGATGTTTCTTCTCCATAAACTGATATTTTTCCGTCTCATAAAACGAATCACCCAACCAATACTTCTTTTAAAATCCTTTCTGTCAATGTAGAGCGAGGCAGCTATCTAGCGAGCTTTGTTCTGAATCATTTCGTAAGAGACAGCACAACCACCATTCCGAAGTTCATTGACATAAGCAATTACACCACTATCAATTTTGGGATATTTCCCTGTTTTAGGCCCATGGAAAGATTTGGAGCTTGCCTTTGCAGTCATGAGTTTATCTTTTTGTCTCCGCCAATACCATATTGAATTAGGATCAACGGAGAAATGTCTTCCTGCAGCTTTCACTCCGTTTGTATCAGAGTAAGATAACACATTTAATTTAAAATTTGCTGTTTAGTTTGAATATTTCGACATTCTGACGACTTGTAACAAAGTGACCTAGAAACACATCTGCAAGTTCACTGTTCAAATTTACAGTATGTTGTGACAAGGAAACATTCTTATGTCATGTACCGCTATGTTCATTGTTGTCCATTATCAAGTCATTTGAAGGCCGCTCCAGTAAGAACAAGCCAGGAAAGGGAATTATCTACAATATTAATATAATTATTTTTAATGATGAAAACTCGTAGGGGAGGGAAATATGCGAAGGGGGGACCTTATGCGATAAAATGTGGTATACAGGGAAGAAGTGCTGTGTTATCTTTCTTCATGTTATCAGATTGAAAACTTCTGATGCAGGTCTCACATCCTCTCAATAGGAGTATTTATCTGCATGTTTCATCTTCTTTCCAATCAAATTAAAATGTGTCAAAATTGTTTATAATATTTTCTGTTTTAGTTACTCTTTTTTCTCTATTTCTACAATTCTTCCTACATATTGTACTTAAGAGGATTTTCCTCCCTGGACAAAGCAAACCTTTTACCCCTAGCACAATTTCTCTTCTCCTCTCCTGTGCATTTCCCTGGTCTTACGATGCAACTTGATGAATATTCAGCCTTTCACACATCGAGTACTTCATGTCAATTTCCCAACACACGTCAGTTTGCTGACTCTACCATTTCTTGCCTCTTTTTATCACTGCCTTGTTAGTAACAATCTTCTAGATTACTTCACCCTTTGTGCCTGATGACATTTCCAGAGTAGACACATAGAACTTATACCATTTATTTAGCTGTGCAGGAGTCCAGGAATTTATAATCCTAAACTAAATAACAGCGTCTTTGTCCATTTCTCCAATACCTTTTCACTATTTAAATTCTCTGAGCTAATCATCATGTTACTCGCTATTAGAAGTGAGACTGCCTCTAATCCATTCCTCCTTATTGCCCACACTTAATGTATGTATGTACTCTGCAGATTGCTCATTTCCATTCTTTACCACATCTAATATTTACATATTCATTCTAATCATGTTAGAAATTCTACTCCTTGCTTCCTTGATGTCCATATTCCCTTGCCAGTCTTCATACAATTTATGCATTCTTGACTATTCACACTTGTAATTTTTTACATTATGTTCTCTTCTTTTGCAGAAGCAGGAGCTTGATAAAATAATGGCCATGCCACTAAAAAAAGGTGGGTATTTATTTTAAGCCTTTCAAGCAGTAAGGATACTACAGAGAACTCAGTGCAACCAAATACCATTATATCATAATCTAACAGGTGATGAACTTGTAAAATATTTTCAGACTTTAGCTATTTAACTCTATTGATGTCAGTGCTTACACAAGTTAGTCCCGTATTTAGTGAGATATTTAACAATTTTTTTGTCTTAAAAGCAAAGGCTTGGGTCAGTTCTAAGCTCAAGTGGATGTTAAAGTTTCTCAGAAATGAATGGAGATGTTTCCCTTGAGGGATATGATAATGATTCCTGTACTGGAGCTTTGTGAACGTCCCAGCAGACATTAAAGAATGTTACACTGAATAGAATAAACACATCATCAGTAAATTACAAAATCTTTGCACTAATAATTAGATACTCTGTAAAACCCAGTACGTATTGTTCAGGTCCATCCGAGTTCAAGACTGGGTCACATTTTGGAAGTACTTTGAGAGGTCTCCTTAACACTTGAGCACTAAAAGCCATACGCCATTTCATTTCAACAGATTAGTAAAATTTCTGCTGCGCTTGGACCAGTACAATGTGATAACCTACTAATTTCAGAGAAGAGCTGTTATATGCTTGGAAGTGAGAGTTCTTATAGTTTTCAGGATCTTCAACACCACAGCTGGAAATTCTGTTAGTGAATGTGGGAACTGGTGTTGATTGCTCCCCACAGGGGAGATTTTAACCCAGGTGGTAAAAATGAGATCTCAACTAGACAGAGAGAAAACATTTATTTACAAATGTACAGCTAAACTTTCATCCAGTTTCCACACGACATATTTTGATTCATGTTTGACTTATATTGTTTCCATGAGAGATTTGAATATAATTTGTTATTAAGATGAACACACAAGTAAGGTGGTGGTGATTATTGTTTTAAGAGGAAGTACAACTAGGCAACCATCCTCTATATAACACTAATCAGAGAGAAAAACGGAAGGGGTCCGACACTTCGAAATATGAAGGTATCGGCCAAAGGAAGACAAGGGCGCGAAGGGCATGAAAATGAAAGACTCCCTAGCCCTCGCAAACCTAATAGCGTCGGGGTCGGAAAAGAACAAGAGTTGACCAAGGAAGGTCGGATAGGATAGATGAAAGTGAGGAGCCTGGCACAAGTAAGTGGAAGCAATGCCAGGACTCAGCTAAGGTGGTGGTGGTGGTGATTATTGTTTTAAGAGGAAGTACAACTAGGCAACCATCCTCTATTTAACACTAATCAGAGGGAAAAATGGAAGGGACCCGACACATCGAAAAATGAAGATATCGGCCAAAGGAAGACAAGGGCCACGAAGGGCGTGAAAATGAAAGACTCCCTAGCCCTCGCAAACCTAATAGCGTCGGGGTCGGAAAAGAACAAGAGTTGACCAAGGGAGGCCGGATAGGATAGATGAAAGAGGAGCCTGGCACAAGTAAGTGGAAGCAATGCCAGGACTCAGCTAAGGGCCCCGTGGTCGCCAACCCACGCTCCATAGTTCAGAGCCCCTGGGACCCCTTTTAGTCGCCTCTTACGACAGGTGGTGGTGGTGCTGGTGATTATTGTTTTAAGAGGAAGTACAACTAGGCAACCATCCTCTATATAACACTAATCAGACGGAAAATGGAAGGGATCCGACACTTCGAAAAATGAAGATATCGGCCAAAGCAAGACAAGGGCCACGAAGGGCGTGAAAATGAAAGACTCCTTAGCCCTCGCAAACCTAATAGCGTCGGGGTCGGAAAAGAACAAGAGTTGACCAAGGGAGGTCGGATAGTTTAGATGAAAGTGAGGAGACTGGCACAAGTAAGTGGAAGTAATGCCAGGACTCAGCTGAGGTGTGGTGATTATTGTTTTAAGAGGAAGTACAACTGGGCAACCATCCTCTATATAACACTAATCAGAGAGAAAAAATGGAAGGGATCCGACACTTCGAAAGATGAAGATATCGGCCAAAGGAAGACAAGGGCCACGATGGCCGTGAAAATGAAAGACTCCCTAGCCCTCGCAAACCTAATAATGTCGGGGTCGGAAAAGAACAAATGTTGACCAAGGGAGGTCGGATAGGATAGATGAAAGTGAGGAGCCTGGCACAAGTAAGTGGAAGCAATGCCAGGACTCAGCTGAGGGCCCCGTGGTCGCCAACCCACGCTCCAAAGTTCAGAGCCCCTGGGACCCATTTTAGTCGCCTCTTACGACAGGTGGTGGTGGTGGTGGTGATTATTGTTTTAAGAGGAAGTACAACTAGGCAACCATCCTCTATATAACACTAATCGGAGGGAAAATATGGATGGGATCCGACACTACGAAAAATGAAGATATCGGCCAAAGGAAGACAAGGGCCACGAAGGGCGTGAAAATGAAAGAGGTGGTGGTGGTGATTATTGTTTTAAGAGGAAGTACAACTAGGCAACCATCCTCTATATAACACTAATCAGAGTGAAAGTATGGAAGGGGTCCGACACTTCGATAAATGAAGATATCGGCCAAAGGAAGACAAGGGCCACGAAGGGCATGAAAATGAAAGACTCTCTAGCCCTCGCAAACCTAATAGCGTCGGGATGTGGTGGTGGTGGTGGTGATTATTGTTTTAAGAGGAAGTACAACTAGGCAACCATCCTCTATATAACACTAATCAGAGAGAAAAAATGGAAGGGATACGACACTTCGAAAAATGAATATATCGGCCAAAGGTAGACAAGGGCCACGAAGGGCGTGAAAGGTGGTGATGGTGGTGGTGATTATTGTTTTAAGAGGGAGTACAACTAGGCAACCATCCTCTATATAACACTAATCAGAGAGAAAAAATGGAAGGAATCCGACACTTCGAAAAATGAAGACATCGGCCAAAGGAAGACAAGGGCCACGAAAGGCGTGAAAATGAAAGACTCCCTAGCCCTCGCAAACCTAATAACGTCGGGGTCGGAAAAGAACAAGAATTGACCAAGGACGGTCGGATAGGAGAGATGAAAGTGAGGAGTCTGGCACAAGTAAGTGGGAGCAATGCCAGGACTCATCTGAGGGCCCCGTGGTCGCCAACCCACGCTCCAAAGTTCAGAGCCTCTGGGGCGAAGGGCGTGGAAATGAAAGACTCCCTAGCCCTCGCAACCTAATACCGTCGGGGTCAGAAAAGAACAAGAGTTGCCCAAGAGAGGTCGGATATTATAGATGAAAGTGAGGAGCCTGGCACAAGTAAGTGGAAGCAATGCCAGGATTCAGCTGAGGGCCCCGTGGTCGCCAACCCACGCTCCAAAGTTCAGAGCCCCTGGGGCTTGCAGATTATTTATTCCCATCCTTTATCACCTCTAATATTTACATATTCATTCTGATCACGTTAGAAATTCTTCTCCTTGCTTCCTTGTTGTCCATATCCCTTGTCAGTCTTCATCCATTTTCTTCATATTTGGCTATTCACAATTCTGTAATTTTAAACAGAACATTATGTTCTCTCCTTTTACAGGAGCGAAACGAAGACGAGGGACCAACCCCGAAAGGTGAGTATTTATTTTAAACATTTCAAGCAATAAGAATACTACAGAGAAATCAGTGCATACAAATACCATTATATCTAAGCAAACAGATGATGAACTTGTAGAATCTTATATATTTTCAGACCAGCGCTATTTAACTTTATTGATGTCAGTGATTATGCAATTTAGTCCTGTATGTAGTTAGATGTTTACATATTTCTTTTTTTCTTAAAAGCAAAGCCTTGGGTTAGTTCTAAACTCAAATGGATGTTAAAGATTCTCAGAAATTAATGGAAGTGTTTCCCTTAAGAGAGGCGGTGGCAGTGATTATTGTTTTAAGAGGAAGTACATCTAGGCAACCATCCTCTATATGTAACTAATCAGACGAAAAAATGTAGGGGATCCGACACTTCGAAGAATCAAGATATCGGCCAAAGGAAGACAAGGGCCATGAAGGGCGTGAAAATGAAAGACTCCCCAGCCCTCGCAACCTAAAAGCGTCGGGGTCGGAAAAGAACAAGAGTTGACCAAGAGAGGTCAGATAGGATAGATGAAAGTGAGGAGCCTGACATAAGTAAGTGTAAGCAATGCCAGGACTCAGCTGCATGCCCCGTGGTCGCCAACCTACGCCCCAAGGTTCAGAGCCCCCCATTTAGTTGCCTCTAACGACAGGCAGGGGATTCCGTGGATGTTTTTCTACCGCCCCCACCCAAAGGGGGATATCGGCCAAAGTAAGACAAGGGCCGCGAAAGACATGAAAATGAAAGACTCCCTAGCCCTCGCAAACTTAATATCGTCGGGGTCAGAAAAGAACAAGAGTTGACCAAGGGAGGTCGGACAGGATAGATTAAAGTAGTGGTGGTGGTGGTGGTGGTGGTGATTATTGTTTTACGAGGTGGTGGTGGTGATTATTGTTTTAAGAGGAAGTACAACTCGGCAACAATCCTCTATATAACACAAATCAGAGGGAAAAATGGTAGGGATCCGACACTTCGAAAATTGAAGATATCGGCCGGAGGAAGACAAGGGCCTCGAAGGACGTGAAAATGAAAGACTCCCTACCTTTCGCAAACCTAATAGCGTCGGGGCTGAAAAAGAACAAGAGTTGACCGAGAGATGTCGGATAGGATAGATGAAAGTGAGGAGCCTGGCACAAGTAAGTGGAAGCAATGCCACGACTCAGATAGGGCCCCGTGATGGTGATGGTGATTATTGTTTTAAGAGGAAATACAACTAAGCAACCATCCTCTATATATCACTAATCAGAGGGAAAAATGGAAGGGATCCGACACTTCGAAAAATGAAGGTATCGGCCAAAGGAAGACAAGGGCCACGACGGGGGTGAAAATGAAAGACTACCTAGCCCTCGCAAACCTAATAACGTCGGGGTCGGAAAAGAACAAGAGTTGACCAAGAGAGCTCGGATAGGATAGATCAAAGTGAGGAGCCTGGCACAAGTAAGTGGAAGCAATGCCAGGACTCAGATAGGGCCCCGTGATGGTGGTGGTGATTATTGTTTTAAGAGGAAATACAACTAGGCAACCATCCTCTATATATCACTAATCAGAGGGAAAAATGGAAGAGATCCGACACTTCGAAAAATGAACATGTCGGCCAAAGGAAAAGAAGGGCAACAAAGGGCGTGAAAATGAAAGACGCCCTAGCCCTCGCAAACCTAATAGCGTCGGGGTCGGAAAAGAACAAGAGTTGACCAAGGGAGGTCGGATAGGATAGATGAAAGTGAGGAGGTGGTGGTGGTGATTATTGTTTTAAGAGGAAGTACAACTAGGCAACCATCCTCTATGTAACACTAATCAGGGGCGGAAATGGAAGGGATCAGACACTTCGAAAACGAAGATGTCGGTCAAAGAAAGACAAGGGCCACGAAGGGCGTGAAAACGAAAGACTCCCTAGCCCTCGCAAACCTAATAGCGTCGGGTCGGAAAAGAACAAAAGTTGACCAAGGGTGGTCGGATAGGATAGATGAAAGAGAGGAGTCTGGCACAAGTAAGTGGAAGCAATACCACGACTCAGCTAGGGGACCCGTGGGCGCCACCCCACGATCCAAAGTTCAGAGTGGTGGTGGTGATTATTGTTTTAAGAGGAAGTACAACTGGGCAACCATCCTCTATATAACACTAATCAGAGAGAAAAAATGGAAGGGATCCGACACTTCGAAAGATGAAGATATCGGCCAAAGGAAGACAAGGTCCACGAAGGGCGTGAAAATGAAAGACTCCCTAGCCCTCGCAAACCTAATAGCGTCGGGGTCGGAAACGGTGGTGGTGGTGGTGATTATTGTTTTAAGAGGAAGTACAACTAGGCAACCATCCTCTACATAACACTAATCAGAGGGAAAAATGGAAGGTGGTGGTGGTCGTGATTATTGTTTTAAGAGGAAGTACAACTAGGCAACCATCCTCTATACAACACTAATCAGAGAGAAAAATGGAAGGGGTCCGACACTTCGATAAATGAAGGTATCGGCCAAAGGAAGGCAAGGGCCACGAAGGGCGTGAAAATGAAAGACTCCCTAGCCCTCGCAAACCTAATAGCGTCAGGGTCGGAAAAGAACAAGAGTTGACTAAGGGAGGTCGGATAGGATAGATGAAAGTGAGGAGCCTGACACAAGTAAGTGGATGCAATGCCAGGACTCAGCTGAGATGGTGGTGGTGATTATTGTTTTAAGAGGAAGTACAACTAGGCAACCATCCTCTATATAACACTAATCAGAGAGAAAATATGGAAGGGACCGACCCTTCGGAAAATGAACATATCGGCCAAAGGAAGACAAGGGCCACGAAGGGCGTGAAAATGAAAGACTCCCTAGCCCTCGCAAACCTAATAGCGTCGGGGTCGGAAAAGAACAAGTGTTGACCAAGGGACGTCGGATAGGATAGATGAAAGTGAGGAGCCTGGCACAAGTAAGTGGAAGCAATGCCAGGACTCAGCTGAGGGCCCCGTGGTCGCCAACCCACGCTCCAAATTTCAGAGCCCCTGAGGCCCCTTTTAGTCGCCTCTTACGACAGGCAGGGGATACCGTGGGTGTTATTCTACCGCCCCCACCCACAGGGGAATGGAGTTCAGGGACCTGTGCTTTTCCACCTTAACAGGTACTGGTCCGAACATTGTAGCTTCCAGTAATTTCTTACTCTGTACAACCGTAGTTGCCTTGATAAGTACGGAGCCGTCTCGTAGTTTCCGCATCTCATCAACCTCTCCACCAACAATATCCTCGACAGCATTACTAATTAGAAACGGATTTTCTGGAAGGAAGCTCTGTCCATCGACTCTGGAGGCAACCAGGAATCGAGGCAGATTTTCCTCAGACGTTTCAATATTGAACAAATCATCGGCTCTGTTGAAACGTTTACGTTTCTTTGCGGTACAATTTAAAGACGCAGTTTTAAGGCCTGCAGCCTTCGAAGAATTAAAACCAAAATCAAACTCAAAAACCATCCATGTCCCACGAGTACCCGGGATACAAAAGGTCGACCTTCGGCAGAGCTCTGAGGTGGTGGTGATTATTGTTTTAAGAGGAAGTACAACTGGGCAACCATCCTCTATATAACACTAATCAGAGGGGAAAAATGGAAGGGGTCCGACACTTCGAAAAATGAAGATATCGGCCAAAGGAAGACAAGGGCCACGAAGGGCATGAAAATGAAAGACTCCCTAGCCCTCGCAAACCTAATAGCGTCGGGGTCGGAAAAGAACAAGAGTTGACCAAGAGAGGTCGGATAGGATAGATGAAAGTGAGGAGCCTGGCACAAGTAAGTGGAAGCAATGCCAGGACTCAGCTAAGGGCCCCGTGGTCGCCAATCCACGCTCCGAAGTTCAGAGCCCCTGGGGTGGTGGTGGTGGTGGTTGTGGTGATTATTGTTTTAAGAGGAAGTACAACTAGGCAACCATCCTCTATCTAACACTAATCAGAGGGAAAAATAGAAGGGATCCGACACTTCGAAAAATGAAGGTGTCGGCCAAAGGAAGAGAAGGGCCACGAAGTGCGTGAAAATGAAAGACTCCCTAGCCCTCGTAAACCTAATAGCGTCGGGGTCAGAAAAGAACAGGAGTTGACCAAGAGAGGTCGGATAGGATAGATGAAAGTGAGGAGCCTGACACAAGTAAGTGGAAGCAATGCCAGGGCTCAGCTAAGGGCTCCGTGGTCACCAACCTACGCTCCAAAGTTCAGAGCCCCTGGGGTGGTGGTGGTGATTATTGTTTTAAGAGGAAGTACAACTAGGCAACCATCCTCTATATACACTAATCAGAGGGAAAAATGGAAGGGATCCGACACTTCGAAAAATGAAGATATCAGCCAAAGAAAGACAAGGGCCATGAAGGGCGTGAAAATGAAAGACTCCCTAGCCCTCGCAAACCTAATAGCGTCGGGGTCGGAAAAGAACAAGAGTTGACCAAGAGAGGTCGGATAGGATAGATGAAAGTGAGGAGCCTGGCACAAGTAAGTGGAAGCAATGCCAGGACTTGGCTAAGGGCCCCGTGTTCGCCAATCCACGCTCCAGAGTTCAGAGCCCCTGGGGCCCCTTTTAGTCGCCTCTTACGACAGGCAGGGGATACCGTGGGTGTTATTCTACCGCCCCTACCCACAGAGCCCCTGGGGCCCCTTTTTGTCGCCTCTTACGACAGGCAGGGGATACCGTGGGTGTTATTCTATCGCCCCCACCCACAGGGGAAAGAGCCCCTGGGGACCCTTTTAGTCGCCTCTCGACAGGCAGGGGATACCGTGGGTGTTATTCTACCGCCCCCACCCACAGGGGGAAAACAGGGGGACCGCCCAACAGATTATTTATGTATATTTCTACAATTAACAGTCATTTTCTTTCCAATCTAGTTTTAAAATGTGTCAAAATTGTTCATAACGTTTTCTGTTCTAATTAGTCTTGTTTTCTCTAATTCTACCATACTTCATTCTAGAGAGCTCGTAATTTCTTCCTACATATCGTACTTAAGAGTTTTTCGTTTTCTTGCCAAAATAAAACTTTTACCTCTAGCACAGATTCCCTACTTCTCTCCTGTGCATTCCCCTGGACTTAGGATGCAGCTTGAATGAATGTTCAGCCACTTACACATCCAGTACACGTCCCCAACACACATCAGTTTAAAAACTCTACCATATCTTGCCTCTTGTTGTCACTGCTTTACAGTAGTAGTAATAATCTCCTACTTTACTTCATCCTTCGTGCCTCATGACATTTCCAGAGCAAAACACACAGCACTTATGTATTATATTTAGCTGTGCAAGAGTTCAGGAATTGTACAATCCTAAACTAAACTAAATAACAGTGTCTTTGTCTATTTTTCCTATATATTTTCACGATTTGAATTCTCCAAGCAAATCCTAATGTTACTTGCTATTTGAAGTGACACGGCCTCTAATTTAATTGGTCCATTCCTCCTTATTGCCTACACTGTATACATTAACATTGTGTAGTGTTCTGCAGATTATTCATTCCCATCCTTTATCACCTCGAATATTTACATATTCATTCTGATCATGTTAGAAATTCTTCTCCTTGCTTCCTTGTTGTCCATATCCGACTGCCAGTCTTCATCCATTTTCTTCATATTTGACTATTCACACTTTTGTAATTTTGTAATTTTATAACACTAATCAGAGGGAAAAGTGGAAGGGATCCGAGATGGTGGTGGTGATTATTGTTTTAAGAGGAAGTACAACTAGGCAACCATCCTCTATATAACACTAACCAGAGGGAAAATATGGAAGGGGTCCGACACTTCGAAAAATGAAGATATCGGCCAAAGGAAGACAAGGGCCACGAAGGGCGTGAAAATGAAAGACTCCCTAGCCCTTGCAAACCTAATAGCGTCGGGGTCGGAAAAGAACAAGAGTTGACCAAGAGAGGTCGGATAGGATAGATGAAAGTGAGGAGCTTGGCACTAGTAAGTGGAAGCAACGCCAGGACTCAGCTAAGGGCCCCGTGGTCGCCAACCCACGCTCCAAAGTTTAGAGCCCCTGGAGCCCCTTTAAGTCGCCTCTTACGACAGGCAAAGGATACCGTGGGTGCTATTCTACCTCCCCCACCCACAGGGGGATTGTAATTTTAAACCGAACATTATGTTCTCTCCTTTTACCGGAGCGAGACGTAGATGATGGGCAAGCCCAGAAAGGTGGTTATATATTTTAAACAATTCAAGCAATAAGATTACTACAGAGAAAACAGTGCAAACAAATACCATTATATCATAATCAAACAGATGATGAACTTGCAAATTCTTACGTATTTTCAGACCTGTGCTATTTAACTTTATTGATGTCAGTGATTATGCAATTTAGACCTGTATTAGCTAGATATTTCACATATTTCTTTTTTTCATAAATGCAAAGCGTTGGGTTGGTTCTAAACTCAAGTGGATGCTAAAGCTTCTCAGAAATTAATGGAAATGTTTCCCTTAAGAAAGGCGGTGGTGGTGATTATTGTTTTAAGAGGAAGTACAACTAGGCAACCACCCTCTATATAACACCAATCAGGCGGAAAAATGGAAGGTGGTGGTGGTGGTGATTATTGTTTTAAGAGGAAGTACAACTAGGTGGTGGTGGTTATTGTTTTAAGAGGAAGTACAACTAGGCAACCATCCTCTATATAACACTAATCAGAGAGAAAAAATGTAAGGGGTCCGAGGTGGTGGTGGTGATTATTGTTTTAAGAGGAAGTACAACTAGGCAACCATCCACATTATAACACTAATCAGTGGGAAAAAATGGAAGGGATCCGACACTTCGAAAAATGAAGATATCGGCCAAAGAAAGGCAAGGGCCACGAAGGGCATGAAAATGAAAGACTCCCTAGCCCTCGCAAACCTAATAGCGTCGGGGTCTGAAAAGAACAAGTGTTGACCAAGAGAGGTCGGTTAGGATAGATGAAAGTGAGGAGTCTGGCACAAGTAAGTGGAAGCAATGCCAGGACTCAGCTAAGTGGTGGTGATTATTGTTTTAAGAGGAAGTACAACTAGGCAACCATTCTCTATATAACACTAATCAGAGTGAGAAATGGAAGGATCCGACACTTCGAAAAATGAAGGTATCTGCCAAAGGAAGACAAGGGCCACGAAGGGCGTGAAAATGAAAGACTCCCTAGCCCTCGCAAACCTAATAGCGTCGGGGTCGGAAAAGAACAAGAGTTGACCAAGGGAGGTCGGATAGGATAGATAAAAGTGAGGAGCCTGGCACAAGTAAGTGGAAGCAATGCCAGGACTCAGCTAAGGGCCCCGTGGTCGCCAACCCACGCTCCAAAGTTCAGAGCCCCTGGGGCCCCTTTTAGTCGCCTCTTAGGACAGGCAGGGGATACCGTGGGTGTTATTCTACCGCCCCCACACACAGGGGGACCCCGTGATTTCCAACCCACGCTCCAAAGTTCAGAGCCCCTGGTGGTGGTGGTGGTGGTGATTATTGTTTTAAGAGGAAGTACAACTAGGCAACCATCCCCTATTTAACACAAATCAGAGAGATGAAATGCAATGGGTCCGACACTTCGAAAAATGAGGATATCGGCCAAAGGAAGACAAGGGCCACGAAGGGCGTGAAAATGAAAGACTCCCTAGCCCTCGCTAACCTAATAGCGTTGGGGTCGGAAAAGAGCAAGAGGTGACCAAGGGAGGTCGTACAGGATAGATGAAAGTGAGGAGCCTGGCACAAGTAAGTGGAAGTAATGCCAGGACTCGGCTAAAGGCCCCGTGGTCGCCAATCCACGCTCCAAATTTCAGAGCCCCTGGGGCCCCTTTTAGTCGCCTCTTACGACAGGCAGGGGATACCGTGTGTGTTATTCTACCGCCCCACGCACAGGGGGACCTACGTTCAGGGCCCCTGGGCCCCTTTTAGTCGCCTCTTACGACAGCCTGGGGATACCGTGGGTGTTATTCTACCGCCCCCACTCACAGGGGGTGGACTTCCCTATTCCCTCTCCGTGAGGTGGTGGTGGTGGTGATTATTGTTTTAAGAGGAAGTACAACTAGGCAACCATCCTCTATATAACACTAACAGAGGGAAGAATGGAAGGGATCCGACACTTCGAAGAATGAAGATATCGGCCAAAGGAAGACAAGCGCCACGAAGGGCGTGAAAATGAAAGACTCCCTAGCCCTCGCAAACCTAATAGCGTCGGGGTCGGAAAAGAACAAGAGTTGACCAAGTGAGGTCGGATAGGATAGATGAAAGTGAGGAGCCTGGCACAAGTAAGTGGAAGCTATGCCAGGACTCAGCTGAGGGCCCCGTGGTCGCCAACCCACGCTCCAAAGTTCAAAGCCCCTGGGGCCCCTTTTAGTCGCCTCCTACGACAGGCAGGGGGTACCGTGGGTGTTATTCTACCGAACCCACCCACAGGGGGTCCCTCTCCGTGAAGGTGGTGGTGGTGGTGATTATTGTTTTAAGTCGAAGTACAACTAGGCAACCATCCTCTATATAACACTAATCAGAGAGAAAAAATGGAAGGGGTCCGACACTTCGAAAAATGAAGATATCGGCCAAAGGAAGACCATGGCCACGAGGGGCGTGAAAATGAAAGACTCCCTAGCCCTCGCAAACTTAATAGCGTCGGGGTCAGAAAAGAACAAGAGTTGACCAAGGGAGGTCGGATAGGATAGATGAAAGTGAGGAGCGTGGCACAAGTGGAAGCAATGCCAGGACTCAGCTGAGGTGGTGGTGGTGTTGATTATTGTTTTAAGAGGAAGTACAACTAGGCAACCATCCTCTATATATAACTAATCAGACGGAAAAATGGAAGGGATCCGACACTTCGAAAAATGAAGATATCGGCCAACGGAAGACAAGGGCCACGAAGGGCGTGAAAATGAAAGACTCCCTAGCCCTCGCAAACCTAATAGCGTCGGGGTCGGAAAACAACAAGAGTTGACCAAGAGACGTCGGATAGGATAGATGATATTGAGGAGCCTGGCACAAGTAAGTGGAAGAAATGCCAGGACTCAGCTGAGGTGGTGGTGATTATTGTTTTAAGAGGAAGTACAACTAGGCAACCATCCTCTATATAACACTAATCATAGGGAAGAATGGAAGGGATCCGACACTTCGAAGAATGAAGATATCGGCCAAAGGAAGACAAGGGCCACGAAGGGCGTGAAAATGATAGACTCCCTAGCACTCGCAAACCTAATAGAGTCGGGGTCGGAAAAGAACAAGAGTTGACCAAGGGAGGTCGGATAGGATAGATGAAAGTGAGGAGCCTGGCACAAGTAAGTGGAAGCAATGCCAGGACTCAGCTGAGGGCCCCGTGGTCGCCAACCCACGCTCCACAGTTCAGAGCCCCTGATGCCCCTTTTAGTCGCCTCTTACGACAGGCAGGGGATACCGTGGGTGTTATTCTACCGCCCCCACCCACAGGGGGATCTCCGTGAAGGACGGAAAGAGGACCACCACACGGTAGTTGTCCCCTTAATTGCTCTCAGGTGGTAGTGGTGATTTTTGTTTTAAGAAGAAGTACAGCGAGGTAATCATCCTCCCTGAACAAATAAGTGGAAGATAATTTTAAAATAAAAAACGGAATTATTTATTCAACAAAGTAATTTGGAAACGCAGTACACAATAAAACAAAAAACATTTATAGAATTAGGCCGAAGGGATTACTAACGTATCAAAAGGGAACGTACCTTCCCTGAGTAACAGTACACATGTAATTTATATACCCTGGATAAGTCCACTGTCGCACATAAAGCTGATGACGAGATCAGCAGTTGTCGCGTCATCGGCTAGTATGCGTTCGAGTGCTTCCTGTAGGCCGAGGCTCCGCTTAGGCCAGAGTTATAGGCGCACTCTGTGGGGATGTGGGCCACGGTGAAGTCGGTACCACAAGAACACACTGGGGGGGTCTTCCCTCTTTAGGAGATAAGAGTGCGTGGATCGTAAATGACCTATCCTCAGCCTGCATAGTACTATGGCCTCTCTCCGTGAAGGTTGGAAAGAGGACCGCCAGACGGTAGTTGTCTTCTTAATTGCTCTCAGCTTGTTGGGAGTTCGGATATCTAGCCACTCCGATTCCCAGGACGCCAAGATCGTTCGACGTAGCTGAGAACAAATATCCTTAGCAGGTACATTGACTGGTCTTGGAGGTAAAAGTACAGCCTCCTTTGCAGCTTCATCCGCAAGTTCGTTTCCCGCAATCCCAACGTGGCTTGGAAGCCACGCGAAAGTGATTCTGGTGCCAGCAACCCATAACCTGGCTAGAAGGTCATGTATCTGCCGCACCAGTGGGTGTTGCGGGAAACAGGTTTCAATAGACTGCAGAGAGCTTAACGAATCGGTACACAACAGAAAGTGGCTTCTTTCGTCACTCAGTGCAAACTGCGGAGCCTTTAAGATGGCGTAAAGCTCTGCAGTATACACGCTACATACTTCAGGGAGCGAGATCTTCGTACTCATATCATCAATGACGAAAGAGCAACGAACATTATCTCCGATTTTTTAACCACCCGTGAAGATAAGTCTCGCAGCCGGATATTGGTGAACAAAGTCCTGGAAATACCTCCGATAAACGGAGAAACCCGTGTTCACCTTGGGTCCACGCAGAAGATCTAGACGTATATCCAGTCGCGGAACCAACCACGGAGGTACCTCGCTAAGAGTTCTTTCAAGACAACCACCGATATCAATATTCAAATCATGACACAAGCTATCAATCCGAAACCCAACCGGCCGTGTGACATTCGGCCGGTCTTGGCACCGCTGGTGTTATTGGGTACGATAGATGCATTGATAGCTTGGATTTAGCGGCATTTCACGAATTTTGGCAGCGTACGTGAGGAGTAACTTCTGCCTCCTTATCCGTAAAGGTGGAACTCCCGCTTCAGCGAGTAGGCTGGGAATGGGGCTAGTACGGAAAGCACCCGTTGCCAGCCTTACTCCAATATGGTGAATACTGTCTAAAAGGCGCAGCGTAGATTTTGATGCTGAGCCATAAGCCGCACTTCCATAGTCAATCCGGGAGAGGACCGTAGCCGTGTAAAATCGCAGCAGTACCGCACGGTCAGCCCCCCACGAAGAGCCGCTGAGAAACTTAAGCATGTTAAGTCTCTTCATGCAGGCAACCTTCAACTGACGGATGTGGGGCTGCCACGTAAGTCTCTTATCAAAATGGAGACCCAGGAATTGCAGGTGTCAACCACTGGTAAGACACTGTTTCGCAAGCGGAGCTCTGGTTTGGGATGAACAGGCCGACGTCGACAGAAGTGTACAACAGAGGTTTTCGCTGCTGAAAATCGAAGACCGTGCTGCAGGGCCCATCTGTCGACTCGGTTAATAGTTTGCTGTAGCTGTCTCTCAGCAAACGCCACCCTTCCGGAGCTGTAATGTAGAGCTAAGTCGTCTACATACAGCGAAGGAACGACTGCGGGCCCAGCAGCGGCAACTATGCCGTTGATGGCGATTGCGAACAGCGTGACACTCAGTACCGATCCCTGAGGTACTCCGTTTTCCTGAACGTAATATTGAGTAAATGCATTCCCTACTTGGACTCGGAGGGACATGAAGTTCTCAATAAACGTTGGTAAATTTCCCCGAAATCCCCACTGGTGTAGTGTGGAGGGAATTCCATATCGCCAGGTAGTGTCGTAAGCTTTCTCCAGGTCAAAAAACACGGCGACTAGGAGTTCCTTCCGGAGAAAGGCCTCCTGAATGGCGTTCTCCAGTCTGACCAGATGATCAGTGGCAGACCGATGAGAGCGAAAACCACACTGGTAGTTAGACAAGAGACCCTCCTTTTCCATGGCCCTCACAAGACGCCGGTTAACCATCCTTTCAAATAGTGTACAGAGGTCATTTGTAAGGCATATTGGCCTATAACTAGCCAGAAGTTTTGGATCTTTACCTGGCTTGGGAATAGGTATCTCAATTCCCTCACGCCATTGAGATGGAAATACTCCCTCATTTCATATTCTGTTGAAGAGGGTGAGGATATCCTTGAGATATCTGCCACTCAAATGCTTAAGCATTTGATTATGGATTTTGTCCGGACCAGGAGCCGTATCTCTGCATAGCGCGAGTGCACTCCGCAACTCCCACTCCATGAAGGGCACGTTGTAGGGATGCGAAGCACTAGAGGCAAAAGAGAGGTGGTGCGCCTCTGCTTCGCGCTTAATTGGAAGAAATGCAGGGTCGTATCTTCTAGAGCTGGACGTACAACTAGGCAAAACCATCCTCTATATAACACTAATCAGAGGGAAAAAATGGAAGGGGTCCGACACTTCGAAAAATGAAGATATCGGCCAAAGGAAGACAAGGGCCACGAAGGGCGTGAAAATGAAAGACTCCCTAGCCCTCGCAAACCTAATAGCGTCGGGGTCGGAAAAGAACAAGAGTTGACCAAGGGAGGTCGGATAGGATAGATGAACGTGAGGAACCTGGCACAAGTAAGTGGAAGCAATGCCAGGACTCAGCTAAGGGCCCCGTGGTCGCCAACCCACGCTCCAAAGTTTAGAGCCCCTGGGGTGATGGTGGTGGTGATTATTGTTTTAAGAGGAAGTACAACTAGGCAACCATCCTCTATATAACACTAATCAGAGAGAAAAAAGGAAGGGGTCCGACACTTCGAAAAATGAAGGTATCGGCCAAAGGAAGACAAGGGCCACGAAGGGCGTGAAAATGAAAGACTCCCTAGCCCTCGCAAACCTAATAGCGTCGGGGTCGGAAAAGAACAAGAGTTGACCAAGGGAGGTCGGATAGGATAGATAAAAGTGAGGAGCCTGGCACAAGTAAGTGGAAGCAATGCCAGGACTCAGCTGAGGGCCCCGTGGTCGCCAACCCACGCTCCATAGTTCAGAGCCCCTGGGGCCAAAGCCTCTGGGGCCCCTTTTAGTCGCCTCTTACGACAGGCAGGGGATACCGTGGGTGTTATTCTACCGCCCCCACCCACAGGGGGACAGCATGAAGAAAGGAGGAGGCGGCTGACTGATCAAACCTTGTAGTGCACGAATGTCAAGGTTATAATCCGGTGGAAATTACACGTTGCAAACCGTTGTCATTACTGGCAACGGAGTGCGAACTGCAACTGCATCTAGCTGAGTACGGAGCGGTACTTCTTCGCTGAAGATGTCGGAGCGAACTAGGGTACAAACGCCCCCGTTCCGCGCCATCCGCAGCTAATCTGTCTTTAGAATAAAGACGATATCCTCTCATAGTCGTGTCGCGTCCAGGTTTCAAACGAGATTCCTGTAGATAGAGTATGGAGGCCGCGTAGACTGATATCAATTGACGTAACTCAGCTAGTCGACAGTAATAACTACTGCAGTTCCACTGCAATAGTGCCATTGTGTGGATAGGTAAAGCCTCGAATTCAGAAAATATTTCTTGCTCTTCGATCGGTCTATTACCTGCCAGGTTCCGCAGTCTTTGGCGGTATCTTTATTGTCACAATCACCATCAACGACAATGAGTGGTTCAGTCTCCATTGTCTCCTCAGAAGAAGGAGGCACGGTGACTGGACCCTCAGCGGACGGTGATCGCACTTTTCGGGAACAGTGGGCCTTCTCCCTGGGAGAAGTAGGTCCTCCAGAAAGTGAACGAACAAGAGGGCGTCGGGGCCTCTCGCTCTTGCCCACCGTTTCACTCTTTCTTTGGAGGAGAGCCGGCAGATGTCTTGCCGGATTTCTTCGGGGATCCAATGGACCCCGGTTGAGTTGGAGAAGGCTTCTCCTCCAATTTCTTAAGGGAGCTCTGTGGCTTCCTTTCTCCTCGTTTGTAATCTGGGCATTGGAAGGAGGGCTGGATTTTCCAGCCCTAATTGGGGAATTCTTTCCCCACGCCCTGTTGGGGGAGGACTTCCCAGCCGAGCGTTCCTGGGAAACAGCCTTCCCAGGCAACGTCGGCAATAACTCACTTTTCCTTCAGCTGTTAAAACTCAAGTTTCCTTAACGATCTTCTTTTGTTGCTGGCTTTGACTTATCGATGCGTTTTCAATACTACTGTTCTGTACAACACTCTGTGGAGTGATCCCCACGTTTGCGACCTTTTCAGCAAAGGAGATGGAGAACTCCGGAGCAGCGATGGATTTGAACTTCCTCCGGGCGTCTGGATAAGATAGCTTATCCAGCGTTTTAACTCCTGGATCTTCTTCTCCTGCTTGAATGTGGGGCACTCCTTGGAGATAGGAGCTCCCCCTGTGGGTGGGGGTGGCAGAATAACACCCACGGTATCCCCTGCCTGTCGAAAGAGGCGACTAAAAGAGGCCCCAGGGGCTCTGAACTTTGGAGCGTGGTTTGGTGACCACGGGGCCTTAGCTGAGTCCTGGCATTGCTTCCACTTACTTGTGCCAGGCTCCTCACTTAAATCTTTCCTATTTGACCTCTCTTGGTCAACACTTGTTCTTTTCCGACCCCGACGCTATTAGGTTTGCGAGGGCTAGGGAGTCTTTCATTTTCACGCCCTTCGTGGCCCTTGTCTGCTTTTGGCCGATACCTTCATTTTTCGAAGTGTCGGACCCCTTCCATTTTTCTCTCTGATTAGTGTTATATAGAGGATGGTTGCCCAGTTGTACTTCCTCTTAAAACAATAATCACCACCACTTAAGATAGGAGCATGCGCACCAGAGCAGTTGACGCACACAGGTGGTGTTGTGCATTCAACCCCAGCACGCTCGCACTTCCCACACATTTTGCAGGTCGTCGAACCTGTACATCGCAATGAGGTGTGGCCAAACTTTTGACAGTTGTAGCACCTCATTGGTGCCGGAATATATGGACGTACAGTCAAGCGATACATTGCAACTTTTATCCGTTCAGGTATGGTGGTGGTGATTATTGTTTAAAGAGGAAGTACAACTGGGCAAGCATCCTCTATATAACACTAATCAGAAGGAAAAATTGAAGGGAACCGACACTTCGAAAAATGAAGATATCGGCCAAAGAAAGACAAGGGCCACGAAGGACGTGAAAATGAAAGGTGGTGATTGGTGGTGATTATTGTTTTAAGAGGAAGTACAACTAGGCAACCATCCTCTACATAACACTAATCAGAGTGAAAAAATGTAAGGGATCCGACACTTCGAACAATGAAGATATCGGCCAAAGGAAGGTAAGGGCTACGAAGGGCGTGAAAATGAAAGACTCCCTAGCCCTCGCAAACCTAATAGCGTCGGGGTCGGAAAAGAATAAGATTTAGCCAAGGCAGGTCGGATAGGATAGATGAAAGTGAGGAGCCTGACACAAGAAAGTGGAAGCAATGCCAGGACTCAGCTGAGGACCCCGTGGTCGCCAAACCACGCTCCAAAGTTTAATCAATCAATCAATCAATCAATCAATCAATCAATCAATACTGATCTGCATTTAGGGCAGTCGCCCAGGTGGCAGATTCCCTATCTGTTGCTTCCCTAGCCTTTGCCTAAATGATTTCAAAGAAATTGGAAATTTATTGAACTTCTCCCTTGGTAAGTTTTTCCAATCCCTAACTCCCCTTCCTAAAAATGAATATTTGCCCCAGTTTGTCCTCTTGAATTCCAACTTTATCTTCATATTGTGATCTTTCCTACTTTTATAAACGCCATTCAAACTTATTCGTCTACTAATGTCATTCCACGCCATCTCTCCGCTGACAGCTCGGAACATACCACTTAGTCGAGCAGCTCCTCTTCTTTCTCCCAATTCTTCCCAACCCAAACATTGCAACATTTTTGTAACGCTACTCTTTTGTCGGAAATCACCCAGAACAAATCGAGCTGCTTTTCTTTGGATTTTTTCCAGTTCTTGAATCAGGTGGTGGTGGTGGTGATTATTGTTTTAAGAGGAAGTACAACTAGGCAACCATCCTCTATATAACACTAATCAGAGGGAAAATATTGAAGGGGTCCGACACTCCGAAAAATGAAGATATCGACCAAAGGAAGACAAGGGCCACGAAGGGCGTGAAAATGAAAGACTCCGTAGCCCTCGCAAACCTAATAGCGTCGGGGTCGGAAAAGAACAAGAGTTGATCAAGGAAGATCTGATAGGATAGATGAAAGTGAGGAGCCAGGCACAAGTAAGTGGAAGCAATGCCAGTACTCAGCTAGGGCCCCGTGGTCGCCAACCCACGCTCTAAAGTTCAGAGTCCATTTGTAAGGCATATTGGCCTATAACTATCCAGAAGTTTTGGATCTTTACCTGGCTTGGGAATAGGTATCACAATTCCCTCACGCCATTGAGATGGAAACACTCCCTCATTTCATATTCTGTTGAAGAGGGTGAGGATATCCTTGAGATATCTGCCACTCAAATACTTAAGCATTTGATTATGGATTTTGTCCGGACCAGGAGCCGTATCTCTGCATAGCGCAAGTGCACTTCGCAACTCCCACTCCGTGAAGGGCACGTTGTAGGGATGCGAAGCACTAGAGGCAAAAGAGAGATGGTGGGCCTCTGCTTCGCGCTTGATAGGAAGAAATGTAGGGTAGTATCTCCTAGAACTGGACGTATCTGCGAAATGTGACGCGATGTGGTCTGCAATGACTGAAGGAATCGTAACTATATCTCCATTAATGGAGATTCAGGGTACTGGGGGCACATTCTGTACTCCGACAATACGGCGGAGTTTAGTCCACACTTGTGATGATGGAGTAGGTGCCGTGATGGATGACACTACTTTTCCCACGTAGCTTTCTTACTTTCTTGAATCAAAACACGGGCCTTCGCCCGCAGACGCTTAAACGCAATATGATTGGCTATCGTAGGATTCCGACGGTAATGCTTAAAAGCCCGTCGGCGATCACGTATGGCTGCTGCAATTTCGTCCGTCCATCATGGGACCTGTTTCCGGCGACGAATACCGGACGAGGAAGGAATTGTTACCTCTGCAGCAGCCAGAATTCCAGTAGTAATGGAAGAGACGTGGTCGTCAACAGACTCCAGCATATCATCAGCCATCACTGCGCGTTTTGTAAATTCTGGCCAATTTGCCCGCCGAAGTAACCAGCGCTTGGGTACTTCGGACTGTCTTTGATTCAAGAGAGACAGAATTATCGGGAAGTGGTCACTATCACAGACGTCGTCGTGAACTTGCCACCGTAGCAGGGGAACTAGCGCACGGCTGCACAAAGTGACATCCAGGTGTGAAAATGTGCCATGTGCGCTGCTGAAATGTGTCGGTTCCCCTGTATTAAGCACGCAAAGATCAAACAGGTTGATCATTCTCTCGAGCATCCTCCCCCTAGGACAGGAAGACGGAGAGCCCCATAGTATGTTACGGGCGTTCACGTCTGCCAGCATGAGGAAAGGAGTAGGCAACTGAGTGATCAAATCTTGTAGTGCACGAATTTCAAGATCGTAATCCGGTGGAATGGACACGTTGCAAACCGTTGTCATTACTGGCAACGGAATGCGAACTGCAACTGCATCTAGCTGAGTACGGAGCGGTACTTCTTCGCTGAAGATGTCGGAGCGAACTAGGGTACAAACGCCCCCAGTTGCCGCGCCATCCACAGCTACTCTGTCTTTGGAATAAAGACAATATCCTCTCATAGTCGTGTCGTGTCCAGGCCTCAAACGAGATTCCTATAGACAGACTATGGAGGCCGCATAGGCGGATATCAATTGTCGTTACTCAGCTAGGCGACAGTGATAACTACTGCAGTTCCACTGCAATAGTGCCATTGTGTGGATTGGTAGCGTTGCGAATTTAGGACAATTGCTTGCCCTTCTTTCGGTCAATTCCTGCCAATTTCCGCCGTCTTTGTCGGTGTTCGTTATGTCATCGTCACCAGCTACAATAATAATGGCTTCAGTCTCCATTGCGTCCCCAGCTGGGGGTGACTTGGAGGCTGAGCCCTCCGTAGATGGTGTGCTCTCTGATTTTGAACGGTGGGCCTTCTTCCTTGGAGAACTGAGTTCCCCAGAAATTGATCGAACAAGAGGGCGTCTGGGCCTCTCGTTCTTACCCACCGTTTCCTTATTCTTTGGAAGAGAACCGGCAGATTGGTTGCCGGTCTTCTTCGGGGATGCTGTATTCCCCTATGGGGTTGGAGAAGACTTTTTCCCCAACTTCTTAGGGGAGCGCTGTGGCTTCCCTTTCTCCTCCTTCTTGACCTGTCAGTTGGTAGGAAGGCTGGAAGAAGATTTTCCAGCCAAATTTGGGGAAGTCGTTCCCCCCGCACTTGAACTAGAGGACTTCCCAGCCGAAGGTGTCTGAGAAGTTTCCTTTCCAGAATTTTTTGGCAATAACTTGTTACCGATGCCTTTGTTGCGATTTGTTCTCTCTTTTCTTGGTTACTGGTGCTGTGAGGAACTGTCTGCTTGCTAGTTGATGGTTTCTCCGGGGCGGTTGATACAAAACTTGTTGGTGTTATTGGTACTTTTGCTGCCTTCTCAGCAAAGGAGACGGAGAATTCCGGAGGGGCCATTGATTTAAATTTCCTCCGGGCATCTGGATAAGATGGTTCATCCAGTGTCTTAATCTCCTGGATCTTCTTTTCTTCCTTGAATTTAGGACAATTCTTGGATCGGGGCTCATGCTCACCTGTGCAGTTTACACACACGGGCGGTGGTGTGCATTCTACACCGGTATATACCCCTTTTCCACATTCCCCACAAGTTGCTGAGCCTTGGCAGCGGGTTGATGTATGACCAAACCGTTGGCAGTTGTAACAGCGCATAGGTGCTTTAATATATGGTCGAACTGTCAGTGTATACATTGAAACTTTAATTCGTTCGGGCAGTGTCTGTTTGTCAAAGGTGAGTATGAAAGCACCTGTGTCGTGAAGATTAGCTCCGACACGCCTCTTGAGCCTCTTGAGGTGGTGGTGGTGGTGATTATTGTTTTAAGAGGAAGTACAACTAGGCAACCATCCTCTAAATAACACTAATCAGAGAGAAAAATGGAAGGGATCCGACACTTCGAAAAATGAAGATATCGGCCAAAGTGAGGCAAGGGCCACGAAGGGCGTGAAAATGAAAGACTCCCTAGCCCTCGAAAACCTAATAGCGTCGGGGTCAGAAAAGAACAAGAGTTGACCAAGCGAGGTCGGATAGGATAGATGAAAGTGAGGAGCCTGGCACAAGTAAGTGGAAGCAATGCCAGGACTCAACTAAGGGCCCCGTGGTCGCCAACCCACGCTCCAAATTTCAGAGCCCCTGGGGTGGTGGTGGTGGTGATTATTGTTTTAAGAGGAAGTACAACTAGGCAACCATCCTCTATTTAACACTAATCAGAGGGAAAATATGGAAGGGGACCGACACTTCGAAAAATGAAGGTATCGGCCAAAGAAAGGCAAGGGCCACGAAGGGCGTGAAAATGAAAGACTCCCTAGCCCTCGCAAACCTAATAGCGTCGGGGTCGGAAAAGAACAACAGTTAACCAAGGGAGGTCGGATAGGATAGATGAAAGTGAGGAGCCTAGCACAAGTAAGTGGAAGCAATGCCAGGACTCAGCTAAGGGCCCCGTGGTCGCCAACCCACGCTCCAAAGTTCAGAGCCCCTGGGGCTCCGGTGGTGGTGGTGATTATTGTTTTAAGAGGAAGTACAACTGGGCAACCATCCTCTATATAACACTAATCAGAGAGAAACAATGGAAGGGGTCCGACACTTCGAAAAATGAAGGTATCGGCCAAAGGAAGACAAGGGCCACGAAGGGCGTGAAAATGAAAGACTCCCTAGCCCTCGCAAACCTAATAGCGTCGGGGTCTGAAAAGAACAAGAGTTGACCAAGGGAGGTCGGATAGGATAGGTGAAAGTGAGGAGCCTGGCACAAGTAAGTGGAAGGAATGCCAAGACTCAGCTGAGGGCCCCGTGGTCGCCAACCCACGCTCCAAAGTTCAGAGCCCCTGGGGCTCCTTTTAGTCGCCTCTTACGACAGGCAGGGGTTACCGTGGGTGTTATTCTACCGCCCCCACCCACAGGGGGATTGAGCCTCTTGACGTCGGAAACTCCCCGACGTGCAAGGCTTCGGATGAGATCATCATCAGAGGCTTTGACTAAGTCCCTGTGAAAGATGACTCCTTTGATGGAGTTCAGGGACCTGTGCTTTTCCACCTTAACAGGTACTGGTCCGAACATTGTAGCTTCCAGTAATTTCTTACTCTGTACAACCGTAGTGGTCTTGATAACTACGGAGCCGTCTCGTAGTTTCCGCATCTCATCAACCTCTCCATCAACAATATCCTCCACAGCATTACTAATTAGAAACAGATTTTCTGGAAGGAAGCTCTGTCCATCGACTCTGGAGGCAACCAGGATGGTGGTGGTGGTGATTATTGTTTTAAGAGGAAGTACAACTAATCAACCATCCTCTATATAACACTAATCAGAGGGAAAAATGGAAGGGATCCGACACTTCGAAAAATGAAGATATCGGCCAAAGTAAGACAAGGGCCACGAAGGGGGTGAAAATGAAAGACTCCCTAGCCCTCGGAAAACTAATAGCGTCGGGGTCGGAAAAGAACAAGAGTTGACCAAGTGAGGTCGGATAGGATAGATGAAAGGGAGGAGCCTGGCACAAGTAAGTGGAAGCAATGCCAGGACTCAGCTAAGGGCCCCGTGGTCGCCAACCCACGCTCCAAAATTCAGAGCCCCTGGGGCCCCTTTTAGTCGCCTCTTACGACAGCCAGGGGATACCGTGGGTGTTATTCTACCGCCCCCACCCACAGGGGGAAAGGCAACCAGGAATCGAGGCAGATTTTCCTCAGACGTTTCAATATTGAACAAATCATCGGCTCTGTTGAAACGTTTACGTTTCTTTGCGGTACAATTTAAAGACGCAGTTTTAAGGCCTGCAGCCTTCGAAGAATTAAAACCAAAATCAAACTCAAAAACCATCCAGGTCCCACGAGTACCCGGGATATAAAAGGTCGACCTTCGGCAGAGCCCTGACGTACCGAAGGCAAAGCTATATACTCCAGAGGTCGCCCGGTATCTGGAGGTGGGTCGCTAGGAACTACTCTTCCAGTAGCCATTCATCACCTCGCCACGACCCGAAACTTGTGATTGGGTTGGGCCGCTAAGAACTACTCTCCCAGTAGCCATGCATCACCTCGCCACGACCCGAAACTTGCGATTGGGGGAGGATAAAACCTCCATACTATCCTATTCTACCCGAGGCAGAGAGGTTGGCTGGACAGGAAGAGGAAGGAAATTTAAGAATGGGAGTATAGAAGAGAAGAAATAGTTATGAAATCTAAAGTGGTGGTGGTGGTGGTGATTATTGTTTTAAGAGGAAGGTGGTGGTGGTGATTATTGTTTTAAAAGGAAGTACAACTGGGCAACCATCCTCTATATAACACTAATCAGAAAGAAAAATAGAAGGGATCCGACACTTCGAAAAATGAAAGCATCGGCCAAAGGAAGGCAAGGGCCACGAAGGGCGCGAAAATGAAAGACTCCCTAGCCCTCGCAAACCTAAGAGCGTCGGGGTCGGAAAAGAACAAGAGATGACCAAGGAAGGTCGGATAGGATAGATGAAAGTGAGGAGCTTGGCACAAGTAAGTGGAAGCAATGCCAGGACTCAGCTAAGGGCCCGGTGGTCGCCAACCCACGCTCCAAAGTTCAGAGCCCCTGGGGCTGAAATCTAAAGAGCACAGACACCTCTCAGGCAACTCGGGGGACACCTTGTTAGTCTGGGCCTACACCGAGGCCTATCCAGCATGGGTAACCCTAAGCTGCCACAGCCCTCGGGATCAACAAGCACACAAGCCCCCACACCGACGTCAAGGTCATGGTGTCCCTAGAGGGGGTGCCGCTGAGAAACTTAAGCATGTTAAGTCTCTTCGTGCAGGCAACCTTTAACTGACGGATGTGGGGCTGCCACGTAAGTCTCTTATCAAAATTGAGACCCAGGAATTTGCAGGTGTCAACCACTGGTAAGACACTGTTTCGCAAGCGGAGCTCTGGTTCGGGATGCACAGGCCGACGTCGACAGAAGTGTACAACTGAGGTTTTTGCTGCTGAAAATCGAAAACCATGTTGCAGGGCCCATCTGTCGACTCGGTTAATAGCTTGCTGTAGCTGTCTCTCTGCAAATCCACCCTTCCGGAGCTGTAATGTACAGCTAAGTAGTCTACACACAGCGATGGAACGACTGCGGGCCCAGCAGTGGCAACTATGCCGTTGATGGCGATTGCGAACAGCGTGACACTCAGTACCGATCCCTGAGGTACTCCATTTTCCAAAACGTAGTATTGAGAAAATGCATTTCCTACTGGGACTCGAAAGAGACGGAGGGACATGAAGTTCTCAATAAACGTTGGCAAATTTCCCCGAAATCCCCACTGGTGTAGTGTGGAGAGAATCCCATATCGCCAGGTAGTATCGTAATCTTCTTCCAGGTCAAAAAACACGGCGACTAGGTGTTTCTTCCGGAGAAAGGCCCCCTGAATGGCGCTCTCCAGTCTGACCAGATGATCAGTGGCAGACCGATGAGAGCGAAAACCACACTGGTAGTTAGACAGGAGGCCCTCTCTTTCCATGGCCCACACAAGACGCCGGTTAACCATCCTTTCAAATAGCTTACAGGGGCCATTTGTAAGGCATATTGGCCTATAACTATCCAGAAGTTTAGGATCTTTACTGGTGGTGGTGGTGATTATTGTTTTAAGAGGAAGTAATACTAGGCAACCATCCTCTATATAACACTAATCAGACGGAAAAAATGGAAGGGATCCGACACTTCGAAAAATGAAGATATCGGCCAAAGGAAGACAAGGGCCACGAAGGGCGTGAAAATGAAAGACTCCCTAGCCCTCGCAAACCTAATAGCGTCGGGGTCGGAAAAAACAAGAGTTGACCAAGGGAGGTCGGATAGGATAGATGAAAATGGGGAGCCTTGCACAAGTAAGTGGAAGCAATGCCAGGACTCATCTGAGGGCCCCGTGGTCTCCAACCCACGCTCCAAATTTCAGAGCCCCTGAGGCCCCTATTAGTCGCCTCCTACGGCAGGCAGGGTATACCAAGGGTGTTATTCTACCGCCCCTACCCACAGGGGGATGAGACATCTGTCACTCAAATGCTTAAGCATTTGAATATGGATTTTGTCCGGTCCAGGAGCCGTATCTCTGCATACCGCAAGACACTTCGCTACTCCCACTCCGTGAAGGCCACGTTGTAGGGATGCGAAGCACTAGAGGCTAAAGAGAGATGGTGGTGGTGGTGGTGGTGATTTTTGTTTTAAGAGGAAGTACAACGAGGTAATCATCCTCTCTGAACAAATAAGTGGAAATGAAATTTAAAATATGAAACAAAATTATTTATTCAACAAAGGAATTTGGAAACGCAGTACAAAATAAAACAAAAAATAATGATAAAACTAGGCCGAAAGGATTACTAACGTATCAAAAGGGAACGTACGTTCCCTGAGTAACAGTACACTTGTAATTTACATACCCTTGATAAGTCCACTGTCGCACATAAAGCGGATGACGAGATCAGCAGTAGTCGCGTCATCGGCTAGTATGCGTTCGAGTGTTTCCTGCAGGCCGAGGCTCCGTCTTAGGCCAGAGAGATCGGCGCACTCTGTGAGGATGTGGGCCACGGTGAAGTCGGCACCACAAGAACACACTGGGGGGTCTTCCCTCTTTAGGAGATAAGAGTGCGTGGATCGTAAATGACCTATCCTCAGCCTGCACAGTACTATGGCCTCTCTCCGTGAAGGTCGGAAAGAGGACCGCCACACGGTAGTTGTCTTCTTAATTGCTCTCAGCTTGTTGGGAGTTCGGATATCTAGCCACTCCGATTCCCAGAACGCCAAGATGGTTCGACGTAGCTGAGAACAAATATCCTTAGCAGGTACATTGACGGGTCTTGGAGGTAAAAGTGCAGCTTCCTTTGCTGCTTCATCCGCAAGTTCGTTTCCCGCAATCCCAACGTGGCTTGGAAGCCACGCGAAAGTAATTCTGGTGCTAGCATCGCTTAACCTGGCTAGAAGGTCATGTATCTGCTGCACCAGTGGGTGTTGCGAGAAACAGGTTTCAATAGACTGCAGAGAGCTTAACGAATCGGTACACAACAGAAAGTGGCTTCTTTCGTCACGCAGTGCAAACTGCAGAGCCTCTAAGATGGCGTAAAGCTCTGCAGTATACACGCTACATACTTTAGGGAGCGAGATCTTCATACTCATATCATCAATGACAAAAGAGCAACCAACATTATCTCCGATTTTAGAACCATCCGTGAAGATAAGTCTCGCGGCCGGATATTGGTGAACAAAGTCCTGGAAATACCTCCGATGAACGGAGGAATCCGTGTTCACCTTGGGTCCACGGAGCAGATCTAGACGTATATCCGGTCGCGGGACCAACCACGGAGGTACCTCGCTAAGAGTTCGTTCAAGACAACCACCGATATCAATATTCAAATCATGACACAAGCTATCAATCCGAAACCCAACCGGCCGTGTGGCATTCGGCCGGTCTTGGCACCGCTGGTGGTATTGGGTGCGATAGATGCATTGATAGCTTGGATGTAGCGGCATTTCACGAATTTTGGCAGCGTACGTTAGGAGTAACTGCTGCCTCCTTATCCGTAAAGGTGGAACTCCCGCTTCAGCGAGCAGGCTGGGAATGGGGCTAGTACGGAAAGCACCCGTTGCCAGCCTGACTCCACTATGGTGAATACTGTCTAAAAGGCTCAGCGTAGATTTTGATGCTGAGCCATAAGCCGCACTTCCATAGTCAATTCGGGAGAGGACCGTCGCCGTGTAAAATCGTAGCAGTACCGCACGGTCAGCCCCCCACGAAGTGCCGCTGAGAAACTTAAGCATGTTAAGTCTCTTCATGCAGGCAACCTTTAACTGACGGATGTGGGGCTGCCACGTAAGTCTCTTATCAAAATGGAGACCCAGGAATTTGCAGGTGTCAACCACTGGTAAGACACTGTTTCGCAAGCGGAGCTCTGGTTCGGGATGCACAGGCCGACGTCGACAGAAGTGTACAACTGAGGTTTTCGCTGCTGAAAATCGAAAACCATGTTGCAGGGCCCATCTGTCGACTCGGTTAATAGCTTGCTGTAGTTGTCTCTCTGCAAACGCCACCCTTCCGGAGCTGTAATGTAGAGCTAAGTCGTCTACATACAGCGATGGAACGACTGCGGGCCCAGCAGCGGCAACTATGCCGTTGATGGCGATTGCGAACAGCGTGACACTCAGTACCGATCCCTGAGGTACTCCATTTTCCTGAACGTAATATTGAGAAAATGCATTCCCTACTCGGACTCGAAAGAGACGGAGGGACATGAAGTTCTCAATAAACGTTGGCAAATTTCCCCGAAATCCCCACTGGTGTAGAGTGGAGAGAATCCCATATCGCCAGGTAGTATCGTAAGCTTTCTCCAGGTCAAAAAATACGGCGACTAGGTGTTCCTTCCGGAGAAAGGCCTCCTGAATGGCGCTCTCCAGTCTGACCAGATGATCAGTGGCAGACCGATGAGAGCGAAAACCACACTGGTAGTTAGACAGGAGGCCCTCTCTTTCCATGGCCCACACAAGACGCCGGTTAACCATCCTTTCAAATAGCTTACAGAGGCCATTTGTAAGGCATATTGGCCTATAACTATCCAGAAGTTTTGGATCTTTACCTGGCTTGGGAATTGGTATTACAATTCCCTCACGCCATTGAGATGGAAACACTCCCTCACTCCATATTCTGTTGAATAGGGTGAGGATATCCTTGAGACATCTGTCACTCAAATGCTTAAGCATTTGATTATGGATTTTGTCCGGTCCAGGAGCCGTATCTCTGCATAGCGCAAGTGCACTTCGCAACTCCCACTCCGTGAAGGCCACGTTGTAGGGATGCGAAGCACTAGAGGCAAAAGAGAGATGGTGGGCTTGTGCTTCGCGCTTAATTGGAAGAAATACAGGATCGTATCTCCTAGAGCTAGAAGTATCTGCGAAATGTGACCCGATGTGGTATGCAATGACTGAAGGAATCGTAACTATATCTCCATTAATGGAGATTCCGGGTACTGAGGGCACATTGTACTCCGACAATACGGCGGAGTTTTGTCCACACTTGTGATGACGGAGTATGTGCCGTGATGGATGACACATACTTTCCAAACGTAGCTTTCTTACTTTCTCGAATCAAAAAACGGGCCTTCGCGCGCAGACGCTTAAATGCGATATGATTATCCATCGTAGGATTCCGACGATAATGCTTAAAAGCCCGTCGGCGATCACGTATGGCTGCTGCAATTTCGTCCGTGCACCATGGGACCTGTTCCAGGCGTCGAATACCGGACGATGAAGGAATTGTTTCCTCTGCAGCAGCCAAAATTCCAGTAGTAATGGAAGAGACGGTGTCGTCAACAGACTCCAGCATATCATCAGCCATCACTGCGCGTTTTGTAAATTCTGGCCAATTTGCCCGCCGACGTAACCAGCGCTTGGGTACTTCGGACTGTCTTTGATTCAAGAGAGACAGAATTATCGGGAAGTGGTCACTATCACAGAGGTCGTCGTGAACTTGCCACCGTAGCAGGGGAACTAGCGCACGGCTACACAAAGTGACATCCAGGTGTGAGAATGTGCAATGCGCGCTACTGAATTGTGTCGGTTCCCCTGTATTGAGCACACAAAGATCAAATAGGTTGATCATTCGCTCGAGCTTCCTCCCCCTAGAACAGGAAGATGGAGAACCCCATAGTGTGTTACGGGCGTTCACATACCCCAGCATGAGGAAAGGAGGAGGCAACTGAGCGATCAAATCTTGTAGTGCATGCATATCAAGGTTATAATCCGGTGGAAAGTACACGTTGCAAACCGTTGTCATTACTGGCAACGGAGTGCGAACTGCATCTGCATCTAGCTGAGTACGGAGCGGTACTTCTTCGCTGAAGATGTCGGAGCGAACTAGGGTACAAACGCCCCCAGTTGCCGCGCCATCCACAGCTACTCTGTCTTTGGAATAAAGACTATATCCTCCCATAGTCGTGTCGTGTCCAGGTCTCAAACGAGATTCCTGTAGACAGAATATGGAGGCCGCATAGACGGATATCAGTTGACGTAATTCAGCTAGGCGACAGTGGTAACTACTGCAGTTCCACTGCAATAGTGCCATTGTGTGGATTGGTAGTGTGCGAAATTAGGACAATTGCTTGCCCTTCTTTTTGTCAACTACCTGCCATTTTCCGCCGTTGTTGTCGGTATTGTCTTCACCATCCACGACAATGAGTGATTCAGTCTCCATTGTCTCCTCAGAAGAAGGATGGTGGTGGTGGTGATTATTGTTTTAAGAGGAAGTACAACTAGGCAACCATCCTCTATATAACACTAATTAGAGGGAAAAAAAGGAAGGGATCCGACACTTCGAAAAATGAAGAAATCGGTCAAAGAAAGACAAGGGCCACGAAGGGCGTGAAAATGAAAGACTCCCCAGCCCTCGCAAACCTAATAGCGTCGGGGTCGGAAAAGAACAAGAGTTGACCAAGGGAGGTCGGATAGGATAGATGAAAGTGAGGAGCCTGGCACAAGTAAGTGGAAGCAATGCCAGGACTCAGCTGGGGGCCCCGTGGTCGCCAACCCACGCTCCAAAGTTCAGAGCCCCTGGGGCCCCTATTAGTCGCCTCTTACGACAGGCAGGGGATACCGTGGGTGTTATTCTACCGGCCCCACCCACAGGGGAGTCAGAAGAAGGAGGCGCGGTGACTGGACCCTCCGCGGACGGTGATCTCATTGGTCTGGTGGTGGTGGTGGTGGTTGTGGTGATTATTGTTTTAAGAGGAAGTACAACTGGGCAACCATCCTCTATATAACACTAATCAGAGAGAAAAAATGGAAGGGGTCCGACACTTCGAAAAATGAAGATATCGGCCGAAGGAAGACAAGGGCCACGAAGGGCGTGAAAATGAAAGACTCCCTAGCCCTCGCAAACCTAATAGCATCGGGGTCGGAAAAGAACAAGAGTTGACCAAGGGAGAGATGAAAGTGAGGAGCCTGGCACAAGTAAGTGGAAGCAATGCCAGGACTCAGCTAAGGGCCCCGTGGTCGCCAACCCACGCTCCAAAGGTCAGAGTCCCTGGGGCCCCTTTTAATCGCCTCTTATGACAGGCAGGGGATACCGTGGGTTTCTATTCTACCGCCCCCACCCACAGGGGGTATATTAAGAGGAAGTACAACTGGGCAACCATCCTCTATATAACACTAATCATAGGGAGAAAATGGAGTGGATCCGACATTTAGAAAATGAAGATATCGGCCAAAGGAAGACAAGGGCCACGAAGGGCTAGCCGTCGCAAACCGAATAGCGTCGGGACAGAAAAGTACAAGAGTTAAGCAAGAGAGGTCGGATAGGATAGATTAAATTGAGGAGCCTCTGATGCAATGCTTACTGAATTTTTTACTACTGCTCATGGTATTGACCTCACATCTACATAACGTAGTCCGGGATGCCATGACAGGTCTCTAGACAGAACATACTCCGCAACTGCGGGCTCCGGTTTAGGTGCATTGCTCCATGTAGCTGGTGATGTGTTATGAATGAGGAAACAGCAAGCAAATGTTAGTTTTAGTTACCACTTTCTGATTATTTCATATTTTGTTCCTGGTTCATAATGAAGAAACCAGTTTTCTACATCTGTTTCTCCATCACTTAAATTCCATTGTCTACAGGAGACCGAGTAGTTCTGAACTTCTCAACAGCCTAATGGTGGTGGAGGTGTTTATTTTAAGACGGTGTAATAATAGGCCACCATCCTCTATATATCACTAAACAGCGCGAAGAAACGAAAGGGATGCGACACTTCAAAAAATGAAGATTTCGGCGATAGGAAGACAAGGGGCAAAGAAGGGCGTGAAAATCAAAGAATCCCTAGGCCTCCTTGCCTAATAACGTCGGGGTCGGGAAAGAACAAGAGCTGACCAAGAGAGGTCGGATAGTACAGATGAAAGTGAGGTGGTGGTCTTTGTGGTGTTTATTGTTTTAAGAGGAAATAAAACTTGGCAATCATTCTCTATATAACACAAATTAGAGGGAAAAATGGAAGGATCCGACAATTCGAAAAATGAAGATATCGGCCAAAGGAAGACTAGGCCCACGAAGGGCGTGAAAATGGAAGAGTGTTGATGGTGGTGAGGTGGTGATTATTGTTTTAAGATGGTGGTGGTGGTGGTGGTGGTGGTGATTATTGTTTTAAGAGGAAGTACAACTAGGCAACCATCCTCTATATAACACTAATCACAGGGAAAATATGGAAGGGGTCCGACACTTCGAAAAATGAAGATATCGGCCAAAGGTGGTGGTGGTGGTGATTATTGTTTTAAGAGGAAGTACAACTAGGCAACCATCCTCTATATAACTCTAATCAGAGGGAAAATATGGAAGGGGTCCGACACTTCGAAAAATGAAGATATCGGCCAAAGGAAGTCAAGGGCCACGAAGGGCGTGAAAATGAAAGATTCCCTAGCCCTCGCAAACCTAATAGCGTCGGGGTCGGAAAAGAACAAGAGTTGACCAAGGGAGGTCGGATAGGATAGATGAAAGTGAGGAGCCTGGCACAAGTAAGTGGAAGCAATGCCAGGACTCAGCTAAGGGCCCCATGGTCGCCAACCCACGCTCCAAAGTTCAGAGCCCCTGAGGCCCTTTTTAGTCGCCTCTTACGACAGGCAGGGGATACCGTGGGTGTTATTCTACCGCCCCCACCCACAGGGGGGTATCGGCCAAAGGAAAACAAGGGCCACGAGGGGCGTGAAAATGAAAGACTCCCTAGCCCTCGCAAACCTAATAGCGTCGGGGTCGGAAAAGAACAAGTGTTGACTAAGGGAAGCCGGATAGGTGAAAGTGACGAGCCTGGCACAAGTAAGTGGAAGCAATGCAGAGACTCAGCTCAGGACCCCGTGGTCGCCAACCCACGCTCCAATGTTCAGAGCCCCTGAGGCCCCTTTTAGTCGCTTCTTACGACAGGCAGGGGATACCGTGGGTGTTATTCTACCACCCCCGCCCACAGGGGGAGTCTGTCTGTCTGTCTGTCTGTCTGTCTGTCTGTCTGTCTGTCTGTCTGTCTGTCTGTCTGTCTGTCTGTCTGTCTGTCTGTCTGTCTGTCTGTCTGTCTGTCTGTCTGTCTGTCTGTCTGTCTGTCTGTATGATTGTACACTCATCAATAGAAAACGGCTGAAGAGAATTTAATGAAAATCGGTATGTAATGTCGGGTGATAAACCACTACAATTTCGGCTATAAATTATTCACGCTGAGTGAAATGGTAGTTTAAGGGAAGGCCTGAAATGTAATTCTCAAATAAGTTATTTATGTTATTAGTGGTCGTATCGATAAATCTATATATATATAAAATAAGAATTTTTGTCTGTACATTACTCAGAATTTGAAAAGAATGGTATTTCTGTGTCGGTTATGTCCACAGTGACAACGAAATGCATTTTTTACTTTTCCGTAATTTCTGTCTGTCTGTCTGTCTGGTGGTGGTGGTGATTATTGTTTTAAGAGGAAGTACAACTAGGCAACCATCCTCTATATAACACTAATCAGAGGGAAAATATGGAAGGGGTCCGACACTTCGAAAAATGAAGATATCGGCCAGAGGAAGACAAGGGCCACGAAGGGCGTGAAAATGAAAGACTCCCTAGCCCTCGCAAACCTAATAGCGTCGGGGTCGGAAAAGAACAAGAGTTGACCAAGGAAGGTCCTATAGGATAGATGCAAGTGAGGAGCCTGGCACAAGTAAGTGGAAGCAATGCCAGGACTCAGCTGAGGGCCCCGTGGTCGCCAATCCACGCTCCAAAGTTCAGAGCCCCTGGGGCCCCTTTTAGTCGCCTCTTACGACAGGCAGGGAATACCGTGGGTGTTATTCTACCGCCCCCACCCACAGGGGGAGGATGCCATGACAGGCCTCTAGACAGAACATAGTCCTTAATTGTCTGTCTGTGTGTATGTATGTATGTATGTATGTATGTATGTATGTAAGTATGTATGTATGTATGTATGTACACGCATCACGATAAAACGGCTGAAGAGAATTTAATGAAAATCGGTGTAATGACGGGTGATGAACCACTGCAATCTAGGCTACAAATTATTTTATTCACGCTGAGTGAAATGGTAGTTTAGGGGAAGGTCTGAAATGTAATTCTCAAATAAGTTATTTATGTTATTAGTGGTCGTATCGATAAATACTACATAACTAACCTAACTTTAGTTATGTCGTAAGTTAGTAGTAGTTATGTAAGAACTTATTAAATTTCCGATCACTTATGTCTTATACACTGGTACCGGACCGCATATAATCGGAGATATTCATGAATTTGGATTTTTGTTACTAAGTTCATATCAGCGCCAAGTCACGAGAAAATGGGTAAACAGAATTTAGTGAAAATTGGTATGTAAAGTCTGAGAATAAGGAACTACTGTCTACGATATAAATAATTTTGTAAGACACCCTAATATCACAGAGTCGAAAGAAGACTAATGTGAAGGCCTGCAATATAGAAAGCTCATAAACTTTATCAACAATAACACTACATTGACCATTGTTTTTTGTGATGTGCTTTTTGTCTTCTCTTTTCTCTCATCCCCGATAGATAGGATTACTGCAGCGTACCGAGTTTTTTTTTTTTTTTAATTTGCTTGAGGTCGCACCGACACAGGTAGGTCTTATGGCGACGATGGGATAGGAAATGAAGAGTGGTGTGAAGGAAGCGGCCTTGGCTTTAAGGTACAGCCTGGTGTGACTGGTGTGAAAATGGGAAACCACGGAATACCATCTTTTTTTTATAACGTCGCACCGACACAGATATGTCTTATGCGACGATGGGATTGGAAAGGTCTAGGAAGTGGAAGGAAGCGGCCGTGGCTTTAATTGAGGTACAGTCCCGGCATTTGCCTGGTGTGAAAATGGGAAACCACGGAGAACCATCATCAGGGCTGCCGACAGTGAGGCTCGAACCCACCATCTCGCGAATACCATCTTCAGGGTTGCCGGCAGTGGGGTTCGAATCCACTATTTCCCGGATGCAATCTCACAGCTGTGCGTCCCTAACCACACGGCCAACTCGCTTGGTCGTACCGACTGTAACAGCCTGCCTGTATATTGGTGGCAAGTAGCTGGGTGGTGGTGGTGGTGGTGATGATTGTTTTAAGAGGAAGTACAACTAGGCAACCATCCTCTATATAACACTAATCAGAGGGAAAAATGGAAGGGATCCGACACTTCGAAAAATGAAGATATCAGCCATAGGAAGACAAGGGCCAAGAAGGGCGTGAAAATGAAAGACTCCCTAGCCCTCGCAAACCTAATAGCGTCGGGGTCGGAAAAGAACAAGAGTTGACCAAGAGAGGTCGGATAGGATAGATGAAAGTGAGGAGCCTGGCACAAGTAAGTGGAAGCAATGCCAGGACTCTGCTGAGGGCCCCGTGGTCGCCAACCCACGCTCCAAAGTTCAAAGCCCCTGGGGCCCCTTTTAGTCGCCTCTTACGACAGGCAGAGGATACAGTGGGTGTTATTCTACCGCCCCCACCCACAGGGGGAGGATGCCATGACAGGCCTCTGGACAGAACATAGTCCTTAATTGCGGGCTCCCGTTATGGTGCAATGCTCGATGTAGCTGGTGAAGTGTTTGGAGGAAACAGCAATCAAATTTTCCTTTTAGTTGCCATTATCTGATGATCTCATATTTTGTTCCTGGTTCATGATGAATGAACCGGTTTTCATCATCTTTTACACCATCAGTTTCTGTTCAGCGTCTGTTGAGCTGGTGTTTATTATTGTTTTAATTTTTTTTTTTTTTTTTTTTGCTAGTTGCTTTACGTCGCACCGACACAGATAGGTCTTTTGGCGACGATCGGACAGGAAAGGGCTAGGAGTGGGAAGGAAGCGGTCGTGGTCTTAAATAAGGTACAGCCCCAGCATTTGCGTGGTGTGAAAATGGGAAACCACGGAAAACCATTTTCAGGGCTGCCGACAGTGGGGTTCGAACCCCCTATCTCCCGAATACTGGATACTGACCTCACTTAAGCGATTGCATCTATCGAGCTCGGTATTATTGTTTTAAGGGGAACTGGGCAACCATCCTCTATATATCACTAATCAGAGGGAAAAAATGGAGTGGATCCGACACTTAGAAAATGAAGATATCGGCCAAAGGAAGACAAGGGCCACAAATCGCGTGAAAAAATGTCTCTGTAGGTTTCGAATGATCTAATATCGTCGGGGTCGGAAAAGAGCAAGTGTTGTACAAAGGGAGGTGGTGGTGATTATTGTTTTAAGGGAAAGTACAACTGAGCAACCATCCTCTGTATAACACTAAACAGAGAGTTAAAATGGAAGGGGTACGACACTTCGAAAAATGATGGTATCGGCCAAAGGAAGACAAGGGCCACGAAGAGCGTGAAAATGAAAGACTCCCTAGCCCTCCGTACGTAATAACTTCGGGGTCGGGAAAAAACGAGTGTTGACCAAGGGAGGTCGGTTAGAATAGGGCCTAGGGTGACGTGAACGCTACTGATCCACGAAATATCACTGTAATATTTGTCACAATGTGAAAGGTTATCATTGATTTACTCAAATAAAGTCTCAAATCCCAGGTAGATTAAGAAATACCGTCGTTACTAGCAAGAAATATGAATACGTACTTACGAGCTGTAAACAGGGGTCCATCATGTTGCATATCGCTGCTCGCGCCGTCTTTTGTTTGTTTCTTGAGGTCCAGGTCTGGCACCGATGAATGGAAGTGCCATGTCTGTGAATTCTTATTATCTTTGTGCATTTGTCTAGCGCGGACAGTTCAAAAAGCAAAATGGAGGTGAACAACATTAAGAATGTTATCGCTTTTTTTGACGACGAAAATCACCATGTAATAAGGAAATTACAAGACCTAAATCTCGTGCCGAAGCAACCGGAAAATAGCATGATCCCTGGACCAACAGATATATTACTTTATTAAAGGAACAGCACTATTAGACAATTGACAGTTGAAGTGACACGACACCAAAGCATTACCGTGAGCAAAGACATGACACACGAAAGTGTTGTGTTACACATAAACAAAACACGGAAGCCCTGCGACGCAGAAAAAATTGTATATAGCTGTAAGGCAGTAAAGTATGTATTCTGTAAAATTAAATATTTCCATAATTTCTTAATCTACCTGGGATTTTAGACTTTATTTGAGTAAATCAATGATTACCTTTCATATGTGACAAATATTACAGTGATATTTCGTGGATCAGTAGCGTTCACGTCACCGGGCCTAGATGAAAGTGAGGAGCCTTGTACAAGTAAGTGGAAGCAGTGCCTGGATCAGCTGATGGCCCCGTGGTCGCCAACCCACGCTCCAAAGTTCAGAGCCCCTGAGGCCCCTTTTATTCGCCTCTTACGACAGGCAGGGGATACCGTGTGTGTTATTCTACCGCCCCCACACTCTGGGGGAAATGTACCAAGGGAGGTAGGACAGGATAGATGAGTGTATGGAGCCTGGCGCATTTAAGTGGAAGCAATACCATTACTAAGCTAAAAGCCCCGTGGTCGCCAACCCACACTCCAATGTTCAGAGCCCCTGGATCCCGCTTTAGTCACCTCTTACGACAGGCAGGGGATACCGTGTTTGTTACGCTACCGCCCCCACCCATAGGGGGATCTTTCGGGTGGGATTAATGAGATGTTCTTTAATCTTGCTATTATAGTCAAAGTTATTCATGACTGCAGTGGCTTTTCCTTCGCAAGCCTTCAACACCACGAATCCTTTTTGATTTTCATATTTTCAGGAGCATGCCGCTCTTTGGAAGTAACGTTAGGGCGAGGAGGTGTGAAATGTCTGATGATGGTGGCGGTTTCAAAACGAATTTCATCAGTGATGTGATCCGATAATAGCTTTAGAGTAGCCTAAACACCACAGATGATCTCCTCAGACATAGAAGGAGAATTCAAATTCGTCCTTGAAAAAGAAGAAAGCGATAAGGAAACCTTGTGAAACAAGGTCCAGACGATTGAAAGTGTCCACGTCTAACATCCGACTTAAAGAGAGATGATGCTTATAAAGCTCACTTCAAACAGAATCCAGTTCTCTTCTCAAAGCATTAATCCGCTCTCGAAAGAGAATGGAATTCCCTCTACGTAGAACTGTAGGCCTACGCGTATGTGACGATTTTAACACTGCGATTTTAGGGACGATCTTATAGTCTCGACATCTAACACAGATTATTAGAGACGGTAGTATACGAGCCTTTTACAATCTAAGACGTTCAAAGCGTTTCATGTCGTAGTGAATACTCTCCCATAGAATTTAGTAATCTTATGACGTAGACTTACCTGACCTCTAAATGACATTGCAATACTTAAATCCCGGGGTTATTAGATTGTGTAATGCTTATAATATATACTGATACGTTTCGAAGCTGCGACCAGAATCGTCTTCAGAGTTATAACAAAGATTGTTTTGGCAACCGTCACTCCATAGTAACCAGACTAAAGATAGAGAGATTAGAAATCTAGTTCTTTCCATGGCCTCCAGAGTCAAGGAGAAATGTGAACAATGGAGCCATTATCTGTTCAGTTATAGCCGTCACTTTTGTAAAAAATGTCGGGTGTTTAGCAATTTCTATCGCATCACGAATGATTCCAGGTATGTAATGTTTCCCTTTATAAATGATCATTAAGTACGACATGATCTGCCACAGCAGACTTTTCTGGCTGGCAAAGACATAAGTGCCTGCTATGTTCCTTAACCATCGTTGCTACCTTCCTACATGTTTGGCCAACATAAACCGATCCACAGGAGCAAGGAATCGTGTATACAAAGGGCACTAGGAAGTTTTGCAATATGCAAAAACGGTTGGCTGGACACCCCTGTTATGGTGAGGGATGAAAAGAGGGGTGAAAACCGGTTTAGAAGACAGCAAGGCGCGACCTTCACACCAGTTGTTACCAAGAAGTGGGATTGAAAGCAAGTTAAGATGGCAGTGTGGTCTAAAGGTGAACATCGCGCAATTGTCCGCTACAATTTCGCTCGTGGATTAACTGATGACCAGTGCCTAGAGGAAATGACTCCTGTGCTGGAGAAAGACTCGGAAAGAGATATTTTGCCAAGCCTGTTCAAAAGAAGTGTTTACAGTGTTTAATAAATGTGTAATACTTTTATTTTCTATACGGCAGACCTACTAATGGTAAAACTTCAGTCTTCCTTACGCAAGTTTGTTTTATAGTAATCATGGCCGACGGTGGGCGAATGGACACTGCCATTGGTTGAAGCTTCGATATTATATCCAATAGATAGCTGATGACGTCACATTCTTGAAGCAAGGATCTCAATCAGCTGACTGGTGGGTAGTGTGAGAGTTTTGAACATTGTGTTATAGGCGAGAATAGTGATCAGCGTACTTAAAAGTGACTTTTAGCTACTGTTAATGAAGCGATCACAGTCTTTGCTGAGCTGAGCTAGTGAGCAGACGTGCGTGGTAACGGTGCGGAAGTGCAGGAAAAGCAATATGGGCGTAACAGTGCAGCAGTATAGGAGTGTGATAGGGCGATGGCACAACCGGGTCAAGTGGATCAAGACGGACTGTAAATCAGGATTTAATAAAGAAATAGGACTGGCAGAACTGTTGATGGCGGCAGCTATAGTGGCTACTCTATTAGTCATCGGGGGCGTCGAGATGAACCCAGGCCCATTGACATGGGAGGACATTGAGAAAATCAAGGAAGTTGTCCGCGATGCTTCTCAGGCTGACCAGACCAAAGAAATGTTCGAAGCACAGTTCGAACAAATCAACGATATGAAGGAAAGCATAACCAAGGATCTAAGAGAAATAAAGGCGAAGATAAGAGAAGACAAGGAAGAAAGAGCTATAATAAATCAGAGGATACAGGAGCTAGAAGAACAAGTACAGGTACTTCAATGGCGAGATAGCAGAAGAACGGAGGAGGAGAAGAGAAGAAATATTATTATTTACGGACTGGATGAAACGGAAGGAGAATCTAAGATGGAATTGATGAGCTCAGTCCTTAAGCTAATGAGAGAGAAATCAGGCATTGAGTGTACCGAAAGGGAGATAGATGATGTGTATAGGATGGGAAAGAATAGAGGAAGAAGACCGGTTAGAATTAAGTTTGTTTCCTCATTAATGGCAAGCCGAATTTTGAATAGTGCGAGGAACTTGAAGGGCAGCAGAATTTGGATAAAAAGGGATATGGACAGAAACAGCCTCCAAGAGCAAAGAGTTCTACAATTCCATTTACGACAAGCAAGAAAATCGAATCTACGAGCATTTATAAGAGGAAACCGCTTGCATGTGATGGGAGATACCTGGGCGAGAACGTGGACGGTCAGTGATCTGGGTGATATGTTTAAGGAACGAAGTAAGCAGTTTGGGTCATCAGCGGAAGTGCATGGTGAAGGAGTGATGACACAAGAGATTCCAGAGTATACGTGCGATGCTCGGGTTGATAACCCCGGGCAGGTGATTCAACAGCCTACGTCAGATCTTCCAGCGGAGTTAAATAACAGTGGGAGGAACGACGAGGCGAGCCGGATGTCAACAGCGGCGCCGCGTGGAGGAGCTGAGGATACTTCCAGGCGTAGGTCAGTGAGTCTAAAAGACTTTTTTCAGAAGAAGGGGATGGGTTCAGGTAGTAGATTAAAACTCACAGAAGAACTATCTGAGAAGGACGTTATTTGTTCTCCGGAGGGAAGTATAATGGAAGTGGAAAGATCTAGAATAACTAGAAGTAAGTCAGGAAGTTTAGAACATAGAAGTAAAAAATAACTAGAGTTAAAGGTATCATGTGTTAACATTGAAGGAGTATGGAGCAAAATAGGTAACGAAGACTTTAAAGAGCTACTGGAAGAAATGGACATCCTTGGGCTTGTAGAAACTTGGGCTGATTACAAGAAAAACTTAAAGATAGAAGGGTGTATCGTATGGAGTCAATATGGATCAAGGAGATCCAATAGAGGAAGGATATCGGGCGGAATTTCAGTGGTTATCAAAAACAACTTAAAAGATATAATACAGCTGTTAGAATCTGAGTGTAAGGAATTAATCTGGATAAGAATATTAGATAGGGTCAACTGGAGGAATGAAATATGTATAGCTTTTATATATAATCCACCTTTGAGCTCCCCATTTGCGCAGAATGATTTTTTTGAGAATTTAGCGACAGAAATTAGACGAATGAGAAGTACGTATGATCAGGCAAGCATTATTATTATGGGCGATCTTAACGCGAGGATAGGGGACAAGAAACCAGTTTATAGTCAACTTGAGGACGGGGTATTACTAGTTAATAGAAATAGCCAGGATAAAGAATGTAACAGAAATGGAGAAAAACTACTAGAGTTATGCGCGGTAGAGGAGCTTTATATATTGAATGGGTGGTGGTTTGGAGATGAGAGTGGAAAACTAACCTATATAGTAGAAAATGGGGGCAGTGCAATTGACCTAGTTGTATGCTGTAGGGATAGTTTGCAAATTATCAAAGAGATAAGCATTAAAGATTGGGCAGAGGCAAATCATATGCCAGTATCTATAAAATTAATTATTCAAGAGATAGGAGCGCAAGAGATCGTTTACGATAGCGTACAGGAGAGGAAAATAGCTAGGTATCGTTGGAGAGAAGAATTAGGAAATGAATTCAGAGAGTACTTCAATGGAGAAAATTTTGAGATTTGGAAAATAGGTATTGTAAAATTGATAGAAGAGAATAGAGTGGAGGAAGCCCTAACCAGGATAGAAAATTTAATAGGAATGGCAGGAAAAGGTATGAGGCAAAATCTAAGTAAAACGCAGATAAGAGGTGGATGGTATAATCCAGAATGTGTAAAGGAAAAGTCACAAGTTATGAAGGCACTTAGGAGATACAGGGCGGATGGTGGTCAAGTAGCTAGAAACGAATTTTGTAAAAAAAGGAAAGAATACAGAGAATTGTTAAGAAAGACGAAGTTGGAATGACAACAAAAGATGGCTGCAGACATAAATAAAAAGTGTAAGGACAATGACAGTAGGAAAGTATGGGATAAAATAAATCAAATAACAAAGAAGAAGTCGGGCTCTGGGGGGGACCAATATAAGTTATAGTACATGGGTCCAGTATTTCGAGAAATTATTAAATAAAGAAGACAAATGGAGAGCTCAGCATGATGGGATTACTGTTTCGAGGGGTTTGAGTGTCACTCTGCCTGAATTAGATGAGGCTATCTCGACTCATGAAATAAGGAACCTGTTACAAGGAGCCAAAAAGGGAAAATCAGGAGCTATTTCAGGTATCACATATGAATTTTGGAAAGAGGTGGGAGAACGAAGCGGCATGTTGGAAATTTTGACAAAGATATTCAATAAGATATTCGAGAAAGGGATATTTCCAAAAGCTTGGAAAGAGGGGATTATATGCCCTATATACAAAAATAAAGGGGATAGATTAAATTCAGGAAACTATAGGGGAATAACCTTATTAGATACTTTGGGGAAAGTATATACGGGTATACTAGCAAATAGACTAAGAAACTGGGCAGAGAGACATTCAATCCTCTCGAAATTTCAAAGTGGCTTCAGAAGAGGGAGAACAACACCAGATAATGTTTTTATTGTGAGAACTCTTATTGACAAATATGTAAAGAAAAAACGTGGAAAGCTCTATATTACATCAATAGATTTAGAAAAAGCATTCGATACTGTGAACAGGGGGGCAGTCGTTACTAGATTGAGACAAGTAGGAGTGTCATGTAAAATGATAAGGGCTATAGAAAAGATATATGCTGAAGTAAAGTGTACTGTGAGAGTCAAAGAAGGAGTAGTAGTAGGAGATATTATTTCTAAAATGGGTTTGAAACAGGGATGTAAATTGTCACCGATTTTATTTTTATTGTTCATTAATGATATACTAGAATTTGAAGTTGAGGAAAGATTAGCACTGCCGTGTTTAGAAAATCAGGATATTCCTGGTCTTGTCTTTGCTGACGACATACTCCTGTTCACACTAACGCCAGTTGCAATGCAAAAAAGTATTGATGGTATCGAGAAGTACTGTAAAGAGTGGAATATGAAAATTAACGCACAGAAAACTAGAGTAATGGTGTGCAAAAACGGGAACAAATTAGCAAAAAAGGAAAAATGGTATCTTGAAGGAGTAAATCTGGAAGTAGTTAATAAGTTAGAATATTTAGGAATTATCATATCAGGAAATGGAAATTGGTCTGAACACGTCAAGAGAGCAAAACTGATTGGTACAGCAGCCCTAGCTAGTATAAGAATATTAGATAACAGGATGCCTAATATTGATTTTAGGGTACAAAGAAATGTATACAATGCTGTGATTAAATCTAAAATGACATACGGTTCAGAAGTATGGGGCACAGAAAAGGAAATAGTAATGCTCGATTCAGTCACTAGTAGATTTATTAAAATAATTACAGGCTTACCAATATGTACAGCGAATAGTGGAGCAAGATTAATGTGTACTGACATTAATATAAAAGTGGATATAATTAAGAGATTAATAAAATATTGGTTTAGGTTAAAAAGGGGAGGAGGGGGAGAAATTCTAGATATAGCTTACCGACACCAAATGAGGTATCAGGATGGGTACTGGGCGGGCAACTTAAAGAAAATTTACTAGAAGGAATTGGGATGGGGAACTATTGGGACAACGATTTAGAAGAAAGAAAAGTCTGTGGGAGAGTGGCACAGAGGGTAGCAGATATAGAAATACAAAGGCTAAGAGCTGAGGGTAATAATAGGAGAACTCTGGAGGAATTCATGAATATATACCCAGGTATGAAAATAATACATGATAAATTAACCAAAAGAGAATACAGGGGAATGATATGGTGGTTGATGGGAGTTTATAAAAATAAGGCATTTACAGAAGTTGCAAATACATGTTTATTGTGTGAAAAGGAGTTAGGAAATGCACATTTCTTGAGACAGTGTGAAAGTACAAGAGCATTACGGGTTAAATACTTGGAAGCGGAAGAGATAAATAAAATGGAAAGAGAATCTGAGTACTATACTCTTGTCAAATTAATAAACAGGGAATGGAGAAGGCCAGGGAAACTATCAAAACTATTCACAATTATAAAAAGCTTGTGGGAGAAAAAAATGAAATTAGTGCATGAGGGAAGGGGCACATGCTGCTGAAAAAAAAATGAAACAGCGAAATTAGCACGAGTACACATGGTTGAAAGGATATTATGGGACACTTAAGCTACACATACAGGAATGCATGCTAGTATTTCAGGATGAACCAAGTCTCGGCTCTCCTACTTCGGACGACCGAAGTTGGAAGAGGGAGACTCCAAATCGACCAGTTACCCGTACACTGAATAAGAAGTTTAAAATCATTATAGTCAGTAGAAGAAAACATACGGAAAGTAGTTATCTCTGAAGTATCATCTCTGTATGGGTTAATAATAACGAAGTTTTGTAATCATGTATGTACATAAAACAACTTTGATTCACAGATATGGAACATTATAGAGTTTAACTCACTAATAACTAAGGGCGACAATAATTATAAGTTTAGTATTATTTTCGTTTTTTATATCTGTTCAGTTTTATTCCCTTGTTTCTTAGGTATTGTATATTTCTAATTAGTAGATTCAGTTCATTGATATGTAAGCCGTACCGTATTACTTCTAATGAGGTTGTTTGTTGTTTGTCTGCCTGTTGTATTTTACTTTGGTTTTGTTAGTTAGTTTGTTTTGGCTACCTTCTAATGAGATTGTTGGTTGTTTGTCTGCCCGTTTTATTTTATTTTATTTTGGTTTTATTTTAGTTTGGTTTTGTTAGTTTGTTTTGTTTTGGCTGCTGACGTACAGTAGAGTTGGAAGAGGCGGGGATAGGCCTGACCTATCTCAAGCTAAAGTGTTGATTCGGTACGTCTGCACATGTAAAGTAGAGTTAAGTAGTGAATAGTGTTAGGTTAGAGGAATTAAGTTGTCAATGAGACAGTGAAAGATGAGCCGAGTTATGGAATCCGTCTCGGTAGTGAAATATAGGTGTGACAGCCTACATGTAGAGCTAGGCAATCCGCACACATGTGGGTTGTTACAGGAAGGAGTGGTGAGGAAATAACATTGACAACTTAAAGGGTCTATGAGGTATCGGTTTCTGAGCCTCATGAGACATGTCTGGTCGTGACATCTCAGGGAAGGGTGGTAGCAGTTCCTCACCAGGGGTGATGTCGCGGCCAGACAGATTTAGGATAGATTTAGTATATATTCATGTAGTAAAGTAGTGAGTTTAGTTAGGTGGTGTGTTGCATGTGGAGCCGGCGATCCGCCCATGTGCAGGATGCTACAAAGTAGATTTAGAAGTAGTTAAGTAGTATATTTATGTAGTAAAGTAGTTAGTTTAGTTAGGTGGTGTGTTGCATGTGGAGCTGGCGATCCTCCCATGTGCAAGATGCTACAAAGTAGATTTAGAAGTAGTTAAGTAGTAAGTAGTTACTGTCTAGCTATAGTCTGTGAGTGTTTATTTTATTGGAACATTGTAACTGGGCGAAAGCCCGTTATGTTCAGTTCAATAAATTCATTCATTCATTCATTCATAATGAAGCGATGGTGCACTATTGCGTAGCGTATGGATGCAGGGAGACCTTCAAAAAAGGATCTGGCATTTCCTTTCACGGGTAAGTAAATATTTACCTACTGTAAATATGATGATGATGTAAGGGGTTTCATACAGTTGTTGTCAGGTGTCCGCAGAATACGTACGTTTATTGTATTGGTTACAGTTCCAGTTTCCCAGTTACAGCAATTTTGAATACTGTGCTTTTATTGATTTCAGTTTTCCTGCTGATGAGACAAGGAAAAAGCAATGGGTAGTTGCATTAAGAAGAGAGAATTTCTTGCCTGGAAAGCATTCAAGATTATGCTCTAAGCATTTTTCACCGGAATGTTTTGATAATGAAGCATTTGGCGTGGGAGTTAAACTGAAGTCAAATGCAGTACCAACAATTTTTTAATTTTCCACCCCACCTTTTACCAGCTGAGAAGAGGAGAAAACCTCCTGTGAAGAGGAAACTTCAAGTGGATCCTGTTGCATCAACAAGTTGTGTGTGAGCAGATTTTCTTATTTTTTTCTTATTTTCCATAGTTTTATGCAGGAATGTGGCCTGTCATCCTTATGTGAAATATTTGTGTTTAAGACATTTAACATATTGTTCAACTGCAACATCTATTGCAGCATATTAGGTTACTATATTACACATAGGTAAGACATTTTTGTTGTTGACCCTTATAATTTTCATATTTTTTCAGTGTTCCTCAGGAAGAGGAGAATGAGTCTCTTCCTAAAACAAAGGTTTTCAGAAAATCTTATGTTGGTGATTACACTGAGGAAATGGTAAAGTCACCAAGGAAAGCCCAGACCTTCATGCAGGTTGCCAGGGAAGTTATTCATAAATCCCATAAGAAGCTAAAATTGGAAAGGCAGAAGTATCGGTGAGCTATTAATCAGTTGCAGAATGGGAAAGCCTTAGTAAACCATCTGAAGGAGAAAATGATGATAACTGAAGATGCTGCTTGCACGCTTGAGGTACCTAAGAAAACAACAGCTTAAATATTTTTTTTTCGGTTTCCCTATATCCGCTAGCCTTTGGTGGTGCTATTTGAGGATCCAACCAGTCTCTGGTTTGATGACCTAACAGACAGACATACATACATAAAATTTGGAGCCTTTAGAAGTCTGTAATTTGTTTTTATTGTGTCACAATCTCTGTTAAACAAATATTTCAAAAATAATGTAATACCGGTACCATAAATTAACTTGTGAAAAAGCATAATGCACCTTTTAACTTCCATTGTTCCAGAAATGTCTTTCTCCTGCTGCTGCCCAACTTCTGATGCGAACAAAGGATGGTGATACAAGAGCAGAATGTCCTCCTGAACTACGCTGCTTTGCACTTGCATTGAATTTCTATTCAAGTTGTGCATACAGCTACTTGAGGGATGTATTTCCTCATGGTTTGCCCCATCCAAGTACACTGCGGAAGTGGTATCAGTCGGTGGATGGTAAGCCAGGATTCAGTTCAGAGGCCGCAACTGCTCTCATTTCGAAAGGGAAGGAGATGGCTATCAGTGGAAAGCCCCTAGTGTGTGCACTGATGATGGATGAAATGTGCATCCGGAAGCACATTGAATTTGATGGAAAACAATTTATTGGTTATGTGAATTGTGGTACTGAAATTGAGGATCAGGATTTACCAGAAACCAAGGTGTTTATGGTGGTCTCACTAAATGGACACTGTAAAATTCCAGTGGGTTATTTTTTTATTAACGGTTTAAGTGGCTCGGAGAGAGCAAACTTAGTGATTGAGTGCCTTAAATTTTTAAATGACCTAAATGTAATTGTAGTGTCACTTACTTTTGATGGTGCTGCTTCTAATTTATCCATGGCCCGTTGTTTGAGAGCTTCTTTTGATGAAAATAATATGGTGAACTGGTTTGAAAATCTCTCAAATGATTCTAAAGTGTTTATTCTTCTAGATGCTTGCCATGCTATAAAATTAGTGAGGAATACTTTAGGAGCTAAGAGAACTTTTGCCAGGGGTGATAATGTCATAGATTGGAGGTACTTAGAAGAGTTAGAGAAACTTCAGAGTATCGAGGGCCTTCATCTAGGAACAAAACTTACCAAAAGGCACATTCACTGAGAGAAAGAACCCATGAAAGTAAAGCTCGCCACACAAACATTCAGTGAAATTGTTGCATGTGCAATGACATATTGTGACAGAGACTTAAATCTTCCTCAGTTTAAAGGGTGTGAGGAGACTGTAAAATTTGTTAGGCTCATGAACAATATATTTGATATCTTGAACAGCCGTAATCTTTGTTCAAAGGGATGGCAGAAACCATTGAAAGCAGAGAATATCTACTGTACGAGGGCCTACATTCAGGAGGCTATTGAATATATACAATCACTGCAAGAGTTGGATGGTGGTGTTTGTCTAGTGAAGTGCTCTAGGAAAACTGGTTTCATAGGTTTGATTGTGTGTCTAAAGTCTGTCTTAGGAGTGTATGACTCAATTTTGAACATGCCACAGCTGAAGATGCATTTTTTGCTCACCTACAAACTTAGTCAGGATCATCTGGAAGTACTTTTTAGTGCCATTAGGAGTCATGGTGGTCATAACAACAACCCCACAGCTAGGCAGTTTGAAGCAGCATATAAAAGACTTTTGCTCCATATACAGATAGGTACTACACCTTTCAATACTATCGTAGTAATCCTCTCTAAATTTCAATCCTAGCGAAAATCCACTAAAATTTGCATATCCGTAGCCCACCTCATTAAATGTGTCACATCACTCTTCCCATCTCACTCATTCCTTGTTCCTCACAGTTCTCTTCGCTTCCCTTAGCCCGAGCGAGAGCGTCACGCTCTAAGGGGCCCGCCTCGCCCTCCCGGCGAGGAATGAATGATGATGATGATGATGCTTGTTGTTTAAAGGGGCCTAACATCGAAGGTCATCGGCCCCTAATGGAACGAGATAAACGACATGAGAGATGATGTTAAAATTTTAAAACATATCCACTGACTTAAGTTTAAAAAAAATGATGATGGAGAAAAATGAGGGTGAGATTAAAACAATCAGTGGATCTAATACGCAATGCCTAATTTTCTAATAAAATAAGAGAATATACAGGAAAACAAAAGAATAAGGCATTGCCTGATAGTACATAATTTACGAGAGACGTTAAAAGAACACATTAAAATACGCAACACAAACTAAAATGAAGTCAATGGGATAAAGGCGAAAGTGACACAAAACACACTAGGACAAAGGACAGCATCACACAAGATAAAACAGTCCACTATCCCTCATAAAGCGGACGACGAGGTCTGCTGACTGCTCGTCATCACGCAAGATAAGGGAGATAGTACTCGGAAGGTTAAGACTACGGCGCAGATCGACCAGGTCCACACACTCCGTAAGGATGTGCACCACGGTAAGATGGTCGCCGCAGGTACACACCGGAGGGGGTTCTCCTTTCAAAAGATGCGAGTGAGTCAAGATACCGTGGCCGATCCGAAGACGACATAATACCACGGCTTCCCTCCGCGAAGCCCGAAGGGAAGTCCTCCATACCTTCGTTGTTCCTTTTATCGCTCTCAGCTTATTGGGAAGTGGAATGGCCTGCCACTCCATCTCCCAATGGGACATAACAAGATGTCGCAGCTGGGAGCGAATATCACTTGCTGGAACCTTGAAAGGCAACGGGGGCAGTGTAACTGCCTCCTTGGCAGCCCGATCTACTAACTCGTTTCCCTCTATGCCCATGTGGCTTGGGAGCCACAGAAACGTGATTCTGGTGCCGGCATCCGAACACCCGGCCAGCAGGTCCTGGATCCGCTGCACCAGAGGGTGTCGAGGGAAACAGGTATCAATAGACTGAAGCGAACTCAAGGAGTCAGTACACAGAAGGAAGTGGCGGCGCTTATTGTACAGTGCGTACCGCAGAGCCTCACAGATAGCATAGAGCTCTGCTGTGTACACACTACAGGTTGCCGGAAGAGCAAAAAGGAACCTAACATTACCAACAACGAACGCACAGCCCACCTTCGTATCTGTCCTTGAACCATCCGTGTGGACGACGACTGAACCTGGATAGCGGCCAACAACGGACAGGAAGAGCCTCCGATAAATCGAAGGGTACGTGTTTTCCTTTGGGCCAGTGTGCAGATCCAGGATTATTTCAGGTCGTCGTACGACCCACGGAGGTACCCCACTTGGTTGTCTGACAAGGCAAGGAACCGAAGGTACGTCAAACAATTCGGAAATGCTATCCAAGCGTATCCCAACCGGCCGCGTCGCTCGAGGACGAGCAGCGTACAGCAAACGGTTGCCATTGTTGAACACGCAAGGATAGCTTGGATGAAGTGGCATCTGTCGCAAATTTGCAGCATATGTAAGTAGAAGGTGCTGGCGCCTCAGGTGTAAAGGCGGCACACCGGACTCAGCGAGCAGGCTAGCGATGGGGCTTGTACGAAAAGCTCCCGTCGCCAACCTAACCCCGCTGTGGTGGATACTGTTCAGCTTCGCAAGAACGCTTGGTCTTGCGGAGCCATATGCTGCACTGCCGTAGTCTAACCGGGATAAAATGTGTGCCCGGTAGAATCGCAGGAGCACCGTGCGGTCAGCCCCCCAAGAAGTGCTGCTAAGAAACTTAAGGATATTAAGCCTCCTAGTGCATTGCACTTTTAACTGCCGCACGTGTGGCTCCCACGATAATTTACTGTCAAAAAGGAGCCCAAGAAATCGGTAAGTGTCAACAACTGGAAGAACGACGTTGTCTAAATAAAGCTCAGGATGGGGGTGAAGAGTACGTTGACGACAAAAGTGGACAACAGAGGTCTTTGCGGCAGAAAACCGAAAGCCATGTTCTAAGGTCCACTGCTCCACCCTCCTAATAGCGTGTTGTAATTGTCGCTCTGCGACTGCCATATTACGCGAGCTATAGTGCAGAGCAAAATCGTCCACATATAGCGACGGTATAACTGCTGGACCAGCAGCAGCAACAATGCCGTTGATGGCAATCGCGAACAGAGTGACACTAAGGACCGATCCCTGTGGGACTCCATTTTCTTGTACGTGGTATTGCGAATATGTCCTCCCTACTCGGACACGGAATAGACGGAGGGACAAGAAATTCGCAATAAACGCCGGCAAGTTACCTCGGAATCTCCATTGATGCAGGGCTGAAAGGATACCATATCGCCATGTGGTGTCATAAGCCTTCTCTAAGTCAAAGAAAACAGCTACCAAGTGCTGTTTGCGGAGAAAGGCATCCTGGATAGAGCTCTCCAAGCGTACCAAGTGGTCAGTGGTGGATCGAGCGGCTCGAAATCCACATTGGTACTCGGATAAGAGTCCTTGTTTCTCCAGACACCACACGAGTCTGCGATTTACCATCCTCTCAAATAGCTTACACAGGCAATTTGTAAGACAAATCGGTCTGTAACTTCCTGCATACTTAGGATCTTTGTCAGGCTTGAGGACAGGAATGACTATGCCCTCTCGCCACTGAGACGGAAAATCACCCTCCATCCAGATGCGGTTGAACACACGAAGGAGATATAATAAACTATCATCACTAAGGTGTTGCAACATCTGGTTATGGATGTTGTCCGGTCCAGGAGATGTGTCCTTGCAAAGCGCTAGGGCGCTGCGGAGTTCCCACTCCGTAAAGGGCACGTTGTAGTCCTCTGAAGCTTGAGAGGCAAAACTAAGGTGAGAACGTTCCGCCTCCCGCTTCAGAGCGAGGAAATCAGGTTGGTAATTCCCGAAACCAGATACATCCGCGAAATGACTAGCGAGATGGTCAGCAATCAGGAGGGGTTCAGTGACGATGTTGCCTGCAATGGAAATTCCCGGTACAGAAGATGATCCTTGGATACCCGAAATACGTCGAAGCTTAGTCCACACTTGAGATGACGGAGTATGTGACGTCATAGACGACACATATCGCTCCCATCAAGCCTTCTTACTTTGGCGAATAAGAACTCGCGCCTTAGCGCGGAGTTTCTTAAATGTTACCAAGTTGGCCGCAGTGGGCTGTCTACGGTAATGTTTGTGAGCACGACGGCGTTCTTTGATAGCTGCTGCTATGTCTTCGTTCCACCAAGGAACGAGCTTCCGGCGAGGAGTCCCCGAGAAGAACGGAATGGACTCCTCAGCAGCAGCAAGAATAACCTGGGTGATGTAAGTTATTTCCTCGCCGACGTTCCGCCTGATTTTGTCGTGAAAGACAGCTAGTGATGTGTACTTTGGCCAATCAGCATGTTTAAAAATCCATCGAGGGGGAGCCTCGACGGATTTGTGGTTCAGCAAAGTAAGAATTATGGGAAAATGGTCACTGTCACAAAGATCGTCGTGTGTGTTCCACCGAAACAGCGGAACCAACGTTCGGCTGCATAGACTTACGTCTATGCGAGAATATGTGCCGTAACGTACACTGAAATGTGTTGGTTCCCCTGTATTCAAAATACATAAATCCAGCTCTGTTACTAATGTTTCCAGCTCTCTTCCCCGGGGGCAAGGTGACTCAGAGCCCCAGATGGGGTGATGGGCGTTGAAATCGCCCAACAAGAGGAAGGGAGGTGGAAGCTGATCGAGAAGATCAGTGACATCATTGATGTTAAGAGCCTCACCTGGTGGAAAATAAACATTACACACTGTAGTTATGACAGGCAGCGGTACGCGAACAGCTACAGCCTCCAGCGGGGTTCGTATTGGAACCTCCTCGCTGTAGGTATCAGAACGGACAAAAATGCCAACGACACCGGAAGCCCGGTGAGCATAATGTCGTTCTGTCGAGTATAGTCGAAAATTTCGCAATACCGTATGATGATCTGGTCGGAAATTTGTTTCCTGAATACAGACTATACTCGCCGAATACTCGCTAATGAGCTGGCGCAACTCAGCAAGATGCCTATCATAACCGTTACAATTCCATTGTAACAGTGCCATATTGTAAATGTGGACTTCTGAAGATTAGGATAGGAGCAACGGAATGCTACCTAACCTAACCTACACTCACATCCCCATCCGAAGATGGAGATTCGTGTTCCATGTGCAGCTCCTCGTCAACAGACGAGGTGATGCAGGCCTTCAACTTCTTTGACGTAGTCCGGGTGCGGGGTTTCTGCCCACGGGGGGAGCGCGCAGGTTTCCACGAAGGAAGACCTGCTGACGCAGAATCAGGCCCTCCAGGTGGAGGGCGTGACACCCCATTTGTAGGAGATTTGGAAGAGCGCCTATTAAGGGCGTTCTTCTTCCCCGCCGTCGATTCTTCTTTAGACGGGCTGGGAGGGGAGTTCCCAGCCCTGGTCGACGATGCCGCCTCCGCCGGCTTAGGCGCGGCTTTCGCCGACCGTGTAGGGGAAGGAGACGTTGTCTTCTTCCCCTTCTGTGCCGGCGTAGGTTTCTTAGCCGGCACAGGCAGATTGGTGGTCGAAGGCCGGGATGGACCAGCCTTCGAGCTTGTTCTCTTTGCGGCGTTGCTCGCAGGAGCAACCGCCGCCTTGGGCGCAGCGATCTTCTGGACAGGTGTTGCAGATGAAAATGAGGAACCTGGCAGGGACTGAGCTATCAAGCTGAAGTCTAGTGTCTTGGCCGGTGCATGCAGGGAATTAAACTTACGGCGCGCTTCCTGGTAGGAAAGACCATCCAGGGTCTTGATCTCCTGGATCTTCTTCTCACTCAGATAGGTCGGACAGTTCCGATCCCGAGGAGAATGAAGACCAGAGCAGTTTGTGCACTTGTACGGAGGTGTGCATTCCTCCGCGCCGTGAGCTACTTTCCCACATGTACCACACACTGACTGATTCGAACAACGAGATACCATGTGTCCGAATCTCTGGCATTGATAGCACCGCATAGGAGGCGGGATGTACGGCCTCACATCGCAACGATAGGTTGTCACCTTGACTTTCTCTGGCAACACTGACAATTTGAAAGAGACTATAAACGCACCCGTGGCAACGTCTTCACCGTTGACTTTGCGTGTGATACGCCGGACGTGGGTCACGCCGCGGTGCTTCATGTCTTCCATCAATTCATCGTCAGTGTTCAGGACGAGATCGCGGTGGAAAATCACTCCACGAACCAGATTCAAGGTTTTGTGCACTTCCACTTTGACGGGGATGTCGCCAAAGTGGTCGCACTTAAGCAACCGATCTGCTTGGAGCGCAGTGCTCGTCTTTAAAAGCAAACCACCATTGCGCATTTTCTTCAGGTCCTCCAGTTCACCGTAGACACCTTCAATGTGGCGACTAAAGAGAATCGATTTCACCAGCTTGAAGTCTTGCCCATCGGTCCTGGTAGCAACCAGGAACCTAGGGAAGCTGGAACCCAGACTAAGTCGCTGCGCTTGTTCCCAAGGGGTTGCCCCCCTTAGGGAATCAAAAGTTAAAGACTTGGGTAGCGAACTACCCGAGGTGGCAGGCGGAAGTTGTTTCGACGCCATGCCCGAAATCATCCTCCCCGAATGCCACCCACTCCGATCAGGGGTCTCTGTAGCCGAACCAAGCAGCCAAGGCAATACCCACCTGGTCGTAGCAGGTATTGACCGGGGTCCGATGTTGAACGATGCCTAATACGGGATGACTGAGGCAATGAGCACTAGGACTCCCTTCCTCCAGCCACCCGCAATAGCATGTACCCCATAGCGTGTACAGAGCACTAACAATAGGAAAAATAAATAAAAATAATTAATAATAATATGTCCTTCTGGCATTCGGCTGTGCGGGGACCTGCGTTGTCAGGCGGATACCACTGCCCGGGTACATGACACTCCCACCCGCCGCGTCCTGGGTGGTTGCTGGCACGGGCTTTCGAGCGTAGTCGCACACATAGGAGCTCCATCACCGGGCAGCACGCACATCAAATTTTGAATGGTCTACATCTGACCCTCGGAAAAATAATAAAAAATAAAGAGGGGACCATGGCCACATGACCCTTTAAGTCGCCTTCTACGACAGGCAGGGATTACCTATGGATGTATTCAGCCTCTCCCATCCACAGGAGGTCCATCACATTATACCAAACCGCAATCCATGTCCGCGCCAAGGTCGCCCCTTTTTGTCGCCTCTTACGACAGGCAGGGGATACCGCGGGTGTATTCTGCATGTGTGTCCCCCACCCGCAGGGGGTAGTGTGTTTGGTCCGTGAGAGGTATTTTATTTCCCTCAAGTCCGCCGGCAAGCCGGTTAGGACCCCCCTATCCGCCACCTGGGACGCGCCACGTGGGAGTATCACCTCTCCCCCTGCTACGCTATCGTAGTAGGTTCGTGGCGAGGAATGAAAACGAGTAAAGTAAGTAAGTAAGATAGGTACTACAACCAGTGCCAATTGCTCTGCAGTTGACCCTACTGTTATTATGAATTGTAGAGACCGCAGTCAAATAACTGGTGATCCTATTCATCTGCCTACCAACAGTACTGATGTACTTTTTGTTAGTCATGATCATGACTACATTCCACACCCAGCCAACCTGACACTGTATGTTGAGGATGTAGTGGAATATAAAGCAGGTTTTGTTGTGAAAAGATTACAGAAAGCAGTTAAATGTGATGTTTGTAAGGCGGTTCTCCAAACAGCAGTTTCACATTCAGCACTCCTGAAGAGGAAAAACAGAGGTGGCCTTTCAATCCCATCATTAGATGTGATAAACCTCTGCAGGGAAGGTGAAAAGATAATGCGACAATTCCAGCACAAAATGACAAGGATGAAGGATCCTTTAAAGGTACTTGTAATGGCAGTACTGAACCATGCTAAGAGAGAAGTGTTTGATGAACTTCAGGAGCATACATTTGCTTCTCCGCCCCTTGACAACCACATTCATCAGCTGAAGCGAGCAGTTTTGATGGAATACTTTAAAGTGAGGTTACACCATAAAGCACGGCTTGAAACAGAAAAACTTCACAGTGTGAGGGTACGAAGCTTTCACACAAAGACTGTTCTATTCAGGAACCATTAATATAAGGTAGGCTGCTTTATAATATAATTATTGCATTTGCTATATATACGTGTTAGAGTGCGTAGTGCACCCTTTAGTCGGTAGAGTTGCGGAATATCTTCTTCTATCTTGCCTCGGCTGCTGTAAAAAAAATATACTCACCGCATTGTTGAAATTCTGTCTCAGGGGTGCTCAGTCCATGGTCGTCTCGAGGGTGCCGCTGAGGGATTGCCTAGCTATCGGTTGCTATATAACTACTCAATAAATAACTGTCATGACACAGACTGAATTTTAAATAAAATAAAACTTTATTAACAAATGCGTAGAATCAATAATAATGGATTAGGTTTTGACCACAGTTTAATATCCAAATTTATATAACTGCAAATATACCATCGTGGATAACCAGAATTAATTTAAATTAATATATAAAAAAGATTAATTGATTAATTAATTAAATAATAAAAAATAATTAGGATAAATTATCCATTATGAATCGTAGTATAATTGTTTGATCATATTTCATCATCAAGTACTCAAATTGGTTGAATTAAGTATCTATACCACAATGATCTCCAGTACAATCACCTGTCTTATTATAAAACCGATTAAGTTGTGTGTGTCAGAATTAGAAAATCACACTCTAGAAAACAAAGAACTTACGATGTTATTATCAATTTAAACCAACCTTTAATAATATTTAGAACATTCCATCATTTTTTTGGGAGCACAGTCTCCACATTCTATATAAATTATTTGACATTTAAATCTTCTCATTAAATACTGAGGATCGATGTAATTTTAACATAAATCACTGTGTAACGTGATGTAATTCGACTCAATAAGTCTGCAATATAATTGTTGACTATGGATATTACTGAACTTCAATTAAACCAAGTTTTACTTTTAAATAACACTCAAAAATACGTAAACTTTCATTTGACAAAATTATTTCTTTCATAACATTCATGACTATTAAACATCAATATCATCATATTATTTACTGTTGAAATACAATGTTAGTAACAAAATTAATCGTTCAGTAATTCCTGCCAATTTTGTTGTGCCTTGTTATGTGAGAGTATAATTCAAATCTACCACTTCATGTACTTATTTTACGTGAGCTACTGTTCTATTTACAATTAAATGAACACATTAATCATCACACAAATAGGCTTAGAGTTACGGAAAATAGCTATATTACATCGTAGTCACAGAGGAATTACCTAATTCTACTCATAACATGTCTAAAATATACCCGTGAGGGTTGAATGCCCTCTAACGCACGAACTGATGTCATATTTACATTATTTACATTGACTGACAGAGCAAATGCAACACCAAGAAGGAGTGGTCAGAACTTTATGCCAACTGCAGGGTAGACTGACGTCACTGAGGTATGCTCATGATGTGAAATGCGCCGCTGTGCTGCACACGTAGCGAACGATAAATGGGACACGGCGTTGGCGAATGGCCCACTTCGTACCGTGATTTCTCAGCCGACAGTCATTGTAGAACGTGTTGTCGTGTGCCACAGGACACGTGTATAGCTAAGAATGCCAGGCCGCCGTCAACGGAGGCATTTCCAGCAGACAGACGACTTTACGAGGGGTATGGTGATCGGGCTGAGAAGGGCAGGTTGGTCGCTTCGTCAAATCGCAACCGATACCCATAGGGATGTGTCCACGGTGCAGCGCCTGTGGTGAAGATGGTTGGCGCAGGGACATGTGGCACGTGCGAGGGGTCCAGGCGCAGCCCGAGTGACGTCAGCACGCGAGGATCGGCCCATCCGCCGAAAAGCGGTGGCAGCCCCGCACGCCACGTCAACCGCCATTCTTCAGCATGTGCAAGACACCCTGGCTGTTCCAATATCGACCAGAACAATTTCCCGTCGATTGGTTGAAGGAGGCCTGCACTCCCGGCGTCCGCTCAGAAGACTACCATTGACTCCACAGCATAGACGTGCACGCCTGGCATGGTGCCGGGCTAGAGCGACTTGGATGAGGGAATGTCGGATCGTCGTGTTCTCCGATGAGTCACGCTTCTGTTCTGTCAGTGATAGTCACCGCAGACGAGTGTGGCGTCGGCGTGGAGAAAGGTCAAATCCGGCAGTAACTGTGGAGCGCCCTACCGCTAGACAACGCGGCATCATGGTTTGGGGCGCTATTGCGTATGATTCCACGTCACCTCTAGTGCGTATTCAAGGCACGTTAAATGCCCACCGCTACGTGCAGCATGTGCTGCGGCCGGTGGCACTCCCGTACCTTCAGGGGCTGCCCAATGCTCTGTTTCAGCAGGATAATGCCCGCCCACACACTGTTCGCATCTCCCAACAGGCTCTACGAGGTGTACAGATGCTTCCGTGGCCAGCGTACTCTCCGGATCTCTCACCAATCGAACACGTGTGGGATCTCATTGGACGCCGTTTGCAAACTCTGCCCCAGCCTCGTACGGACGACCAACTGTGGCAAATGGTTGACAGAGAATGGAAAACCATCCCTCAGGACACCATCCGCACTCTTATTGACTCTGTACATCGACGTGTTTCTGCGTGCATCGCCGCTCGCGGTGGTCCTACATCCTACTGAGTCGATGCCGTGCGCATTGTGTAACCTGCATATCGGTTTGAAATAAACATCAATTATTCGTCCGTGCCGTCTCTGTTTTTTCCCCAACTTTCATCCCTTTCGAACCACTCCTTCTTGGTGTTGCATTTGCTCTGTCAGTCAGTGTATATAACAATTATTCATTCACGCATTTAGCCGTATATAAATCAAACATAATATTATTTAGATTGCATCATTATGGATAATATATTATCCTACTCAGAATCAAGTAATTCCAAATCTCTGATTAAGGACATCGTTCTACCATGACCATATTAACTTCTCATGGCTTCCCTAATGTTATGCATTTAATATAAACCGAGGAATAATTGAGAATAAATTAATTCAAAATCAGCTGGCGATAAAATTTAGGAAAATGTGATAAAACACTGACTCACATAAAAAAAGTTACCAGAATACTCATTGTAATATGATCTTGGCATGTTAAGTGGGATTTTTGCTACTCTGATGAGTCATTTACATTGGATCGAACTACTATGCTTACATATAAGGTAATGGGACCAGTAGATGACACTTTAAGGGAAATTTCAGACACAAATATTCATATTGAATTTCATGTAGGGTGAACTATTAAATTTATTATTGATTTGTTTACTTCAGTAATCCCTTTACATAAAAATATAATGAAAGTAATAAATGGATTCTTTCCCAACTATAAAATCGAACAAGAAAAACAGGTATGACAAGTCACCAGTAGATGGCATCTGTCTTTAGCCATTGCGCCAGTAGTTGACACATCATGACACCAGTTGTTGACAGTTTGTTTATAAAAAGTTACTAACCCACAAACTTTTCATTATTCATATATAGAAAACTTTAAATAAAGGGAATACAAAGCAATACTGAAACAAGGTTATATCATTGAACCAGATATCTTAAAATGTGCGATATTTATTAATTTCTGATATTCGATAGTGTCCTCTGTTAGTGTACAATTTGGGGCTTGAAATCACTTCCTTTATATCTTCCTTATACCAACACACATCGTCAGATTTTGGCCACTTCCATGCATTAATTCCTGCCACGGCCATTATTTTGATATATGCCCGATTTGTATCTAACTTCTAAATAATTCCAGAATAATATTCACCCTCATAATCACATATCACATAAGCTCCCTTACGTAAATTCGTTGGGGCACTTGTCAAAACACGTTCTTCTGATTCACTGTCATTTTCTGGAATTTCAGTCAACTTAAGCCCCTTCTTGGCTTTTTTCATTTCTAATTCAGCACATTTTTTCTTTATAGTTGCTCTTTCTCCTATCAATCTCTCTGCTTCATCTTTTGCTTTTTGCTTCCTTTCCTGGAATAACTGCCAATCTTTTGATACCACAACACTTGGAATTTTTTCTTTCTTTCTTTTTGGTGTTGTTGAAGGTAGTTCTTTAGGGTAAAATAACGCTCGTTTGAAGGGAGAAGGGACATTGCTTGTAGAACATTCTGCACCAGTAGCATTGGTATGATGATACCTATTGTCCTCAAGTGAAGGTTGCAGTGTTGGAGTGATTGAAATATTTTCAGTTGGATATAGATTCTGGGTTGATGTTGAGGGGATGGGCTGAAGATCTGATGATGATCCTTGAGTTGGTGACTGAGTTGTGGAAGGAGAAAGCTCTGACAATGACAGTTCATTTTGAGGTATATGTGCTGTGTTTTCCTTTGCAACTGCCAGGATAGTAACTTGATTCATGACAGTAGGTGTGGGATCAAGCACTGGTATGTCCTTATAGATTACTAATGGGCTGTTCATCATGGGAGGTGAGCGGACTTCAACAATTTCCACCAACTTCCTCCACAATAAAAATAAGTTTCTGTCCTCTTCTGTAATGACTTCTATCCAGCTGCCACAGTTTTTTTCTGCTTGAAGTATTCAATTTTACTTCCACCAATTTGTTTTTCCATTACTTCTATGGCTACTTGGTATTCATGCCACATGCTGCTGGGTTGCTGAAACACTCAGACTTCTTCCTTCCATTCAGTGGAAGGAATCTTAGAAAAATCAATGGCGTTTGGATGCTTTGGATGCGTATGCTTAATTCCTGGTGCCTCTTCATGAATTATGTGTACCAGGATTTGCTAGGTTTACCATCAGTAAACGGACTGTCATGCTTTAATTCGTGCACTAATCGTTGCACGCTCACTAAGCGTTCGGTTTTTTGTTATTGGGAAACCAGCTTTTCCCATTTTCACTATCCAGTCATTCTTCATTTAGAACACTTGGTGGGTCCATTTTTCTTCTGAAAGGCGTTTGTTCACTCTTGCATTTTTTTTTTTTTGCAAATGTTCATCAATGTTACACGTGGAACACAAAATCAAGTAACTGCAGTGGTATATGGTGTGTCCTTCTTAACTGCTTCGATGGCATTTTGCATTGACTCCAAGGAGTATTTAAAAAGTGATCCTTTCCCCCTGGCAGGCATGATAAGATAGATACAGGACTCTGAAATTAATAACAAAAGCAATGTTTAGCTCAGAGCATGACCTGCAAATTGAACATACCTTCAACAAACTGTAGCAACTGAGCTATAACATTACTTTATCAGAAATGTATATATGGAATGCACTTAAACACACATGTACCTAAATTTGATAACGTTTAACAAATTCTGTTAATTCCGACTGAAGTTAAATAGATCAAAACAGGCCATACCCTCTGTCCTAAGTGTGCGTATAACCGTGTCATGATTTATAGGCGTACATAGACTGCTACTTATCATTAATGTAATATTCCATCACCTTTAAGTTTTCCTTTCCTTCCTACAATATAATTTACCAATTAGAGATTGATATTAACTACTGTATTCACCAGAATTTGCTATCACATTGAAGTATACACATTCAGGCTGTCATGTCAACTACTAGACCCATGAGGTCTTGTGGACGGGTTGAGAAGATGGCATACCCTGCCAACTACTAGTCCACTAGCTATATTAGGGACCAATAGATGACACTAACAATATATTTCTTCAGTCGTAGTTATAACTTCCGAATATGCTAATATTACACTCCCCAAAGAATGTATTTGGTAAAAATGAATCAAATGACTAAGGTACAACAAAACCCTGCCTAGCAACATATCTGTATTGTTACTTCCTCGTTAACACTAACTTTAAGCAGACGCCATTTTTTACATCTAATGCTCATATGGCACAGTCTAATATACTGTACACAGTCGCGAAGCTCCTTAGTAATGAAATGGCATCCTGTTGTCAGGCGGAACGACACTAGCACTCGTAGCGGCCAGCAAGCTTTAACTGTCCGGAACAATTCTCTACCCAACAGTTGAATGCACTTTCCCACGTAAATTAAAAACTGTAACCACCTCGACAACTATATTAATCGTACATTTTAATTACGTTGATACACTAGACTACAGCGTGGTAATAATACCGAAGGAAAACAACAATAGTTTATTTTCGAATGAACAGCTGATCATACCACTGTAGTTAAGGTCTTAGCCATTTTCGAAATCCTATTATTGAACTGAATTTGGTAATTTCACATAAATCATAAAAATAGTAATGAACTATGAAACAATTCAAACAATATTCAAACATCTCAGGAACCTAAATGGCTGGATTTGAGCTTTTTTGTTTTATGACACTGAAAACTTTCATTGCAAAATATCACAAGGTAATCTAATCTTAGTTTCACAAATAATTTCAACACTAATGACTTAGTACCTTTACAGCATTAATGTGGAAAATCAGTTATTAACATTAGGGAATTAATAGTATACTACATCGAAGTTAGTGAGCATACAGCCCATGTTCTCTCGGCTCCTCTGACAAACGTGCAAGTGGCTGGGCGGCTTATCAGCTTACATTTCGGAGATAGTGGGTTCGAACTCCACTGTCGCCAGCCCTGAAGATGGGTTTTCGTGGTTTCCCATCGTCAAAACAGTCTGTACCTTAATTAAGGCCATGGTTTCTTCCTTCTCGCTCCAAGCCCTTTCCTATCCCACTGTTGCCAAAAGACCTATCTGAGTCGGTGCAACGTATGACTCTGTGTGTTGTGCTCCTTTGAGACGGGCTTTCGGTTCGAAGAAATCTGCGGAGATTCCATACTAATTTCTTCTTCTCTGCTGACATAAACTGGCTGTCTCCAAAATGTTTGGAACATAACGTGATGTTATTGTACAAATAGTTCACATTTTTCTTCAATAAATCATCTCCCCTACTATTTACAAGCAATTTTCTTGCCTTTCTTCCTTCCTTAATCCGTTTACCCTCCAGGGTTGGTTTTTTCTTCGGACTGAGTGAGGGATCCCACCTGTACCGCCTCTAGGGCAGTGTCCTGGAGCGTGAGACTTTGGTTTGGGGGATACAACTGGGGAGGAGAGCCAGTAGCTCGCCTAGGCGGCCTCACCAATTATGCTGAAGAGGGGCCTTGTGGGGAATGGAAAGATTGGAAGGGATAGACAAGGGAGATGGAAGAAAGCGACTGTGGCCTTAACTTACGTACCATCCCGGCATTTGTCTGGACAAGAGGGAAACCACGGAAAACGACTTCGAAGATGGTTGAGGTGGGAATCGAACTCCCTTCTACTCAGTTAACTTCTCGAGGATGAATGGACCCCGTTCCAGCCCTCGTACCACTTCATTAAATTTCGTGGTAGAGCCGGGAATCAAACCCGTGCCTCCGGGTGGTGGTAGCTAATCACACTAACCACTACACATGGCGGCAAGCAGTTTTCTACACATTGAAAATCAAAACACCGCTACGTGTTAGAGGTTACTGTTGTGTTAAAACGTTATTTAAGTTCATAACATTGGATGGATTTCACTATGAGTTACATTCCTGAATCAGTGATGAACGAAATGCCTACTTATCTGAAGTTAAAAATCTGAATCTTCACAATATTGTTCTCTTATCCGAAAATGTAAACAGTGATTAAGGCTTTAATGTTCAGGATCTTTAGAAAGCCTAAAGAATGATAGCTCTGGTGTCTTTTTGTAACTGAGCAATTTATTGCGCCACACACACCTCCTTTCGTACATACCATGTCAATTTAATAGTAAACCGATCATCTATAATGTAATTACCTCACGCTTACCTCGCAAAACGTATACAACTTACACATCCCAGAAGACCGGCAGCTTGCTGGCCACGTGGAGCGCTGCAGTCGCATGGATGAAAAAAATAAGCCGAGCTTCGCGACTGTGTATATTAGACTCAGGGGGGTGCACTCAGCCGTGCGCAGAAGGTGTTGCATTTTCCTCGCTTAGCGCATGACGTCACGGTGGAACAGCTAGCCACGCGGGACCAGGGTAGATCGAGGCAAATTCTTCAGTTATCACATGTATCGGATGTATTTGTTTACCTTTAAAGTGCGTGGGTGTTTAAAAGAGTGTCAGAGGACCTAGTTTCTTTTTTCGTTTGTGCTGTTCAAATACATGGAATCTTTCGGCGTTAAATACATTCTCCCCCAACTTGGCAGGTTCGATCCTGGCTCAGTCCGGTGGTATTTGAAGGTGCTCAAATACGTCAGCCTCGTGTTGGTAGATTTACTGGCACGTAAAAGAATTCCTGCGGGACTAAATTCCGGCACCTCGGCGTCTCCGAAAACCGTAAAAGAGTAGTTAGGGGGACGTAAAACAAATAACATTAATTATTATTAAATACATTCTCACAGCAAGTTTGAATCAAGATTGCCTCGAAAATTTCTTTTCGCGCCTAAGAGGTCTTGGGCATTTTTACGATCATCCATCTCCACCTGATGTGAAAAATAGCATCAGACTGTTGTTGTTAGGAGCCAATTCCAGCGATATTCCTCATTCCCATGAGTCACCTGTAGCTCCTGCCGAAGGAGGAGAATTTGTTACATCGGCTATGTTTGGCAACATCCTCCCGGATATGACAAGCTCTGGCGATGACTGAGGGTGACAAGGATATTAATGACATTGAATTGCCAGCTGTTGATAGTGATGATCTATCCGTACAGGAAAATACTGACTGTAGTCTGGAGGGATTCAAATTCGTTGCAGGGTTCATCGCATATCGCTGCCGAATTTTTGACAGGTCCCTGGGCACGCCTACAGGAGATTTGTTGATACCACCTGATGACCCAAGTCTGGGGTGAGTACACGTGCTGTTTCGGGGAGGTTTGCTCGTCCCTTCCGATAGTTTTATGGAAATTATCACTAAATTCGAACTGATATTTGCTGAAGTTCACGGACGAACATATTTGAACAGGGAACCAGAAGTTGTGAAAAATATGTTTGTGAAGTTGAAAAGCCGTTTTCCTGACGTCCATCCACAAGTCTTGAAATCATGTGCTAGGATCCGAACCTTACTCCGTTTGCGTTGGTTGGCTGCAAAACAGAAATAAAAAATAGAGGCTTCCCGTAATAATTAATTAATTAATGTTATTTGCTTTACGTCCCACTAACTACTTTTATGGTTTTCGGAGACGCCGACGTGCCGGAATTTTGTCCCGCAGGAGTTCTTTTACGTGCCAGTAAATCTGCCGACACGAGGCTGACGTATTTGAACACCTTCAAATACCACCGGACTGAGCCAGGATCGAACCTGCCAAGTTGGGGTCAGAAGGCCAGCACCTCAACCGTCTGAGCCACTCAGCCGGCAAAGAGGCTGCCCGTAAGCGAAAAACGAGAATGTGGCATTTATCAACAAAGTAAATGTTAAGAATGTTCGTTACCATTGTATTTGTTGTTTTAAACTTCGTGTGCAAAGCCACGGGACCTTTGCCTTCTGCGCAGAACTCGGAGAAGAACTTATTTCATACCCTGTCTCGCTTCCATTGACTACGATTCGAACTGTAGCCCTTTTGATGAAAATCGGATAGATAGTGAATATACTTGACTGTGATACTCTTCTAGACTTATGTTAACGGAAAGAAAGACAAACCGTTTATTTGGTGCTAGTGTTCCAAGACTTGAAGTTATTACATATCGCAATGTAAACTTATCCTGTAAGTTTTCACCGTGAAGTGATGAACAAATTAACAGTGTTTGTGATATAAAACAAAACCCATCTGTCAATCAGAGTGAGGTGCAGATTCCATGCATTTCGTCAACATCATCTTCACTGAGGTAAGAGTGAATAACAGTAAATAAAAATAGTCTTATTTGTCCCGAATCTGTTGATTTAAACCTAACATATCGCGCACTTCTAAGTACCTCTTATTTTGTAGCGCTACGATGTTTACGTACTTTTATCTTGTACAGAATGTATGTTTCTATAGAATACATTGTATGACGTTCAAAAATTCTAAAATATCACTTCGGTATATTATTAAAATGTGAAACATTACCCGCGCGCTAATACAGTCTGCCGTCAGCGGCTACCAGCGATGTTCCATGGTGACGTCACAGCGACAGCCAATGGCAGCCCGTAACGCGGAATGACTAACCTTACTGTTCTCTATTAACCTTGATTAGACTGTGTCATATGGCTCTTTATAAAACCTCCTTGGAAATATGGAGAAGGTACTAATATATTTCACTTTATTTCATATGCTGCACTCTGGAATCATAGAAGGGAACTATTGATTGAAAAGGATTATAACTTCCCTTACAAGCTTAAGAATTGGTTTAACATCTGCAAGTGCCATCTACTGGTCCACTGTCATCTACTGGTCCTTTTACCTTAATTATTTGGTATAAGATGGTATGTCATGTCGCCTCCTCCTCTATTCATCGTGATAATCGCCATTTTTAATGCATTTCAATTTCATTGGGAGACTGGTCCTCCCGCTCACTTTCATTCCTCGGCTCCTCATGGCCGGCACATACTTTCAACATCGCGATACTAGCTTTCACAGCTTGAAGATCATCTCATTTATTTAGCCCCAACGGCTTATTCATTCATTCTCAGCTCCCCGGCTGATAATATATCAATAACTTCTCATATTTTGAGATAATTGCCTGTAGTGCATATTCAATCATCACATAATATTAACCTCTATCGTCATGTGAGCATAATGACATAACATCCTTTCTTACTTGGGAACAAATTTCTCACTATCGAAATATTCAATGATTATCTCCCAATTGAATGCCTCTATCATATCACAACAATATTAAATTATTTCATCAAAATCCATTATGACCAGTTGACAAATAAAATCGATTTTCACCTGTCCATACAATCGTTATTCAGGTGAAATATATATGAAACGAATATAAATTATTCCAAAATAACCATGAATAAAATAAATTTACACTCTATTAAAATTCTGTCATGTGACTAAGCGAATCGAACCGTCATAATGTGCAATCTTACCAAAAAGCATAATAATGATCCCTAATATCGTTTAAATGTAGGCCTATGCAATTAAACAAATTAGTCGAATTTGACAACTACAATGCAAGAAATATTAATAATAATAAGAAGAAGAAGAAGAAGAAGAAAACAAATGAAATTGAACACATCATGCGTGAATAAATCGTCATTATGAAATATCCTCTGTGCTACACCCTGGAATGAAAAAAAATGAAATGGCGTATGGCTTTTAGTGCCGGGAGTGTCCGAAGACAAGTTCGGCTCGCCAGGTGCAGGCCTTTCTATTCGACACCCGTAGGTGACCTGCGCGTCGTGATGAGGATGAAATGATGATGAAGACAGCACATACACCCAGCCCCCGTGCCATTGGAATTAACCAATTAAGGTTAAAATCCCCGACCCGGCCGGGAATCGAACCCGGGACCCTCTGAACCGAAGGCCAGTACGCATGAAATTACGATACTTAAACATCTAATTGGTAGCTCGCGTAACTAACTAAATTAAATAGTACATTCCATGTTAGATTTATACATATTCATTTACTCACATTTTGCAATGAAGCTTCGCCCGCCATCGGGCGCCCGTCGAGTTGGAATTAGAACATGATCGTATAGATGTTATACATCTTCACAAAATCGACGTATCCATCCATGGTATTGGTTACACTAAGCACACGCATTTAATATTCTTGATGCCTTAATTCTAATACAATGACACTTAGAAATATATACACAAAATGAAGACAATTATTATACACTATTTTTCTTCTTACGGCACACGCGGACTTGCAGCTTCCTACGAGCTAATTATGTGCGCGCGGGGCTCGCTTCTCCTCACTGAAAGTATTTCCCCGCACCTGGACTGTTATCTCCGAGCTGCTTAAATCCCCTTACGAGTTTCTTGCCCTTGAAGTGGTGTTAATGACCTGTTTGTAGTGGAATTACTCATTCAAAGTCTCTCCCTCTACTTGTTATTTATGAATGACTCAAAATAGAAGTATTTCCAGGACAGCCTGTCTTTCATTGAAGGAAGTTCATTCGGTCACCCATGTAGTGTTAAAATGTTACTAAGTGATATGCATTGCAAATAGCAAATGTGACTAACCTATTATCACCAAAATGTAGTATAAAGTTCTCGATATAATAACGTGGTAAAGTGTGTTATAATATATTTAAGTAAACCTATAAGTTCCTCAGAAGTTTACATGTTAGCAGATATCTTACAATGTTCAAGTGAAAGAATTCAGATTACACGTCCTATCTTCACAATCGTTGACGAACAAGTGATCTCCCTGCCTGACGGCTTGTACCTCCCTTGGTGCGTCTGCGGAGTGATATTAACTTGATTTCGGGAGCGTATTTTGAGTGATGCACCTCTACCTGCGATTTCATTATTGTCCTAATTTATAAATAAACTTCCGCTAGTTCCATTAATGCACTGAGATCACTGTATTTATCGCACACATTTAAATAATTTAGATGGCTTCGGTGGGAATACTTCTTCGTTCGTACTACTGGATGTAAGACGGCTATGGCGGGAATATTCCTTCACTCTCGTTCCCAGACATGTACTCTCTTCATTTAATACTTGCTGCACATTAACACGATTTGTCTCACCCACTACTTATGATACACGAATTGAAGTGTTACTGCAGTTGAAAGTTATTAATTACTCTCAGTTTCTGTCAAACGACTGAATATTCAAGAGCGCTCCTTTCGAAATATTTCAAATAAGGCTTCTGATTGGTTGGGAGAATTTCTCCCGGGGATATTGGACTATTCCCATTTCAATTTTGAGGGGTGTTTGGCAGATATCTCTGTCTCCTATTGGGTGTTTTCTCTATCTTGCAAACAGCGGAAAAGTACAGCTCCTTGACCTCAATTCCTAGGTAGCCACGCGTCCTCTCGCTGTATTGTTCGGAGATACATGCTTTATTGGGGGACAACAAGACGTGACTTAGAGAGGCTTCAGCAGCTTAAGCTTCTTTTGTGTGTGGTCTTGCTTCCTGCAGTACTGTGAGAAACAGAGTTTTCACTGTGTGGAAATATTCCACCTATGATATTCATTATAATTTATTAATATAACGCAATTAGGCTCAATTCCATGGGTGCAGTAGGCCTATATGAGGATTTCTATGCTTCCTATGACTGGAATATTTATATAGACTCAAGTTGCTAATGTAAGAGGATGCTGGTGTGGTATGCTAGTTTCAATGATTTGTATTAGTGTTCTACTTTTAGGCATATTCCCTCTAATCATTCTGTCTATGAGTCAGGTTGATTTTTATTGAAATTCATTCTTAAATTACTTTTATATTGCCATGTCTTGTTTCTGTATTTTGGGAACAACGTTACTGAATGCTGCAGGATGTTTTCTTTTCTTCAGATGTGACCTCCTATTTATAGGCCTACTTCAAATGTGGCATGTGCATTAGTTTATGTTGGGCTTTAAACTAAGCTTAATTTAGTAGGTGGCAGTGGAGTGAAATTTTACCTGTGTAGCATTTTATGTATCCCTTTTGAACCATTCTGTTCATGGACCAATAGTATAGATTTTAGTATTGGATAGAGGGATTACCTGGGACCACCCATGAAGTCATTGTCTTATAGTTTATTTCATGAAAGATTCCAGAAGAAGCGTTCTCGTGTGAAGAGAGCTAGAGCGTCATTATGAAAATCTCCAGAACCTCATTAAAGGGAGTTATGTCCCAAGCCAAGCCTCTTAATGAAAATTGGGGACGCTTCCCAGATCCCGGCAAAACTAACCTTCGGAGGGAAGAAGGAATTAAATTAATATCTTTGGTTACGAAAGAGATGCATTGGATCTGATACAAGAATTGCAACCTGCATAATTTATGCTTAATTTTGATATGCATTAGGGCTGCAATCATAAATGCATTCGTTAAGTAGGGTACTTGACGTGCTTTGTGCGGGAAAACTTCGAGTCGCGGGCGCGCGTATCCTGCACGCGATCAAGCGGCGTGGCTACGCCAACCTGATTATAAATGCAAGTCCACCTAGCACATCAGCCTCATTCTCTGACCGTAAGGCTGCTTGAACGAAGTCGTCATGCTGCAAGTTGGTACCGAGAACAACGTTTTATCTTCGAGCTGCACATACAACTAGTACTACTGAATCTGCGAGGAAGTAAGTAATCAACTTCCATATTCAGCTAAATTCTTGACATTACCTATGTCGATATGCTATGGTGAGATGAGGTACTGCCTATAATAGACGGATGAACTAGTAGCTTCATATTTCTGTGAGGTCAAGTTGTAACTGACGTAATGCTAGAATAATTGTAGGCTCAGGGTAGTTCTGATACCACTACATGTTGTCCGAGTGAAAGGATGGAATAACAGTGTTACTAAGAGTGGTGAAGAAACTATAGTGTACCAGGTTTAAAATTCAGAACAAGACTTGGTCAATGTAACGTGTGAGGCACGATAGCAGTGGAAACAGGCATCGAGTCTGGACAGTCTGTAATAAGGAAATTTGTTTTCAGTTACCCCTGCATCAAGCCAGAACGAGCTTCTACATCATCATTGCGAGGAAGCCACAACGGTAGCTGAAGCCGGCACGACATCGGGAATCGATCCAGGAACGTTGGGCGTACCTGATCAGCGCGACATCGAAGGGGACATCTTCCAACCATCAAAGGAGCTGTACGAAGGACTCACGCAAGATAGAATGTCTCCAATTGTTTAACAGTATCTGCTGCAAGCGTCGCAGTTTGTCATGATGTGGTAAATTCAGTGGTCCACAGGAAGGGCCGCTCCGTCATGTCATCGATCATATAAGGTCAGAGCTTTCCAATTCTGTTTCAAGCATGTCATTTAAATTTAGATAGGAATAGGGGGGCCGTCAGCCAACAGGTGAGTTTATGGTAGGAAAATTCTTGGTAATAAAGAGCTAGGACTCAAGCTCGAACCCCGTACATTAGGGTAGATGATAGTTTGTAGATTCCTTGTTGGTGTGTTTATATTACATTTCGATAGTATTATATTAGCGTACGTGTTATCTTCATGGGTCAGGTCGAACTCCCTTGGTCATGGTAGGTTAATCTGACAGGCAGGCACTATTTATTGTGTCGCGTTTAGGCATTTGTCTCTGCAGACGTAGGCTGTATAGTTGAGACCAGGATTTACCCCGGAATTCACCTAGCTTTACTGACAGGGCGAGCGAGTCCGAATGTTTGAGAGATGTGGGCATTATGCATGTAGCTGACTGTATGAATTGATATGAGAGAGCCCCAGCACAGTTTGAGAGTGTATTGGATGCATTTGAGATGCCTTATTATGGCCATGTAACTATAGCTTACTGAATTGTGCCTTTGTTTTATCAAGGTTGAGCCCATGGGAGGCGGAAATAAGATTTGTTATATTGCTGGTGATATTGAGATGAGGGCGGATAGCCCGTGTGTATTTAAAAGAGTGCTTTTAGCAGCCAGATTATGTGAGGTACTTTGAAAGGCGAAGTTTCTTAGCACGCAGTCAGTCAGCTGGGCTCATAAATTGTGTGGACTGCCGCCTGTCGAGTGCTCGGATGGTGAGGGTTATTGTGCCTGACGTCACAGTCTTGAAACTTGGTTATATGGCTGTCTGCAGCTTGTCGAGTGTGTAAGGGGGAGAAGACGACCTTGATGTTTTGAACGCAGGGAGAGATTTTTGTTCTGTTTGTTCTACTTTAATTTTAACACTGGCCCGTTTGGTATTGACCCCTTTGACATGTTGGTTGTGTTCCTTTTATATAGTTTGTATATGAATATTCAACGTCTTGCTTTTCATGGGACCAGGGTTCGAGACCGGGTCAGGGCACTGTACATTATGTGTTTATATTTGTTTGCACCGGGGTTCGATGGTACGAGGCATAGTAAAGTTTATGGAAATTACTGTTAGATGTGTATTTCAGCAGATATCCATTTTTCTAGATTTCATTACTTACACAATTGTAACATGCTTGTTACAGCAGAGCTGTTTCGTGAAGGCAGTGAACTGGTTGTCATCGGCTCAACATTATCTTTACCCCAATCATATTTGAAAGCTCTTATATTTGTAAATAGTATATTTTTATGTAATAAATCCCTGATTGTAAAACTTTGAATGCAGCGATGTTTTCTGTTAGATATTTTTTTAAAATTTTATTTTAGCTGATTCTTACCTGATTAGTCATATATCCTAGTGTTTTATCTTGCCCTTTGTTCTCCCTTGTTATCCCTGAGAAGTGCGCGTTTGTGCGGCCGAACGTGGATATGTGTTCAGGTAAGACTATGTGCACAAGCTCACTTTTGTGGCAGTTCTTTCACTACTGTACTCTGGGTTCGAGACCGGCATTCGCCTGGCCGGAACCATAGGGTCCTGTAAGGCACATAGTAATTTTGGCGCCGAGCAACGTGTGGGCCCGATATTTCCGTAAAGGGGAACCATAGCGCCAGAGTAAATTTGAGCAACATGTGGGGCCTGATATATCCGTAAGTGAGGGTTACCCAAAAATAGTGAACTTGGTGCGGCCAACTTAGGACCCGATATTGCAGTAATGAGGGTCATACAGCTTGTTTTATTATGCCGTCAGGTGGTGCTTGATATTTGTGTAAACGAGCTCACACAGCCAAGTTGTATTTTGGTGATGTTCTACGTGGATAGGGCTATGGGTCATAACTTGTGTCTATAAAAGCAGGATCTGATATTTCGGTAAATAGAGGTCATGCAAGGCTTGATTTCAGGCATATGTTATGGCAGCTGCATTCAATTATGTGTTGTGCAGGTATACCAAGTTTGGTCTTTGATCTGTACGAGTAGCTTCGTGATATATTAGGAGTATCTTGTTGAGACTTGTGATGTTTAATGACTGCCAGTTCAGAGAGGTATTTCGTGACATATGACCTTTGGTCTTACCATTAGAATATGGCTATTGCAGTTGATGTTGATTAGCGAGGATGTGCTGACTTTGTGGTTTCCGTGGTGTGTTGGATGAGATTCGTGTGGGGATTTGACCTGTAGGGTGTTGTGTTTAACAGGTGTATAATCATATAGCTTTGATTTTTGCATGTTGAAGTTTTTGTTGTTTATATGACATTTGTTGGAGAATTTTGTGTTTGTGTTGTATATATTTTGTATCATAGTGTTGTGCTGACGGTTACCCTGTGTTGGAGTGACATGATGGTGTATTGAGGTAGCCTACTTAGGCTTTGGAAGTTCGAGATTTTGGCAGTTAGGAACATTTTTGATAAATTAGAATTGAGGGAAATTGATAGAACTTGAAATTTAATCGGTGACATACGGAGCGGTTTTTAAGCCGGACCTTATGACGAGTGAGTGCCGAATGTCGGTAGACATGGGAGAGGTGCTGAGGCATCTGAGCGATCAGCTAAAGGAACTTAGAGAGGATATAGGAGTTATTAAAGGACAAGCGGCTAGGAATGGTGAGCGTTTGAACGAGCAAATCAGTATAAAATTTAAAGAACAGGAAATTAGGAACTCGGAACAAGTGAAAGAACTTAAAGAACACTTAACCGAGCAACTCAAAGAAAAGGTTACACAAACAATGACCGAACAATTAGTACTCACAGAGACACGGGTAGCGAACCAGATAACTAAGCTAAAGGAGCACACTAGCATTCGTTTGGAGCAATTGGCCTCTGAAAATGAAGCGACTAGGGAAACCATAGCAGAGTTAGATATGAAAATAGAGGACGTACGTCTGTGCTGTGTCGCCACGACCGAGAAGTTGAGTCAACAGGTTGAAGAGTCGCACAGGACGGTAGACAAACAAATTCGTGAAGTAAAGGGCAGTATCGAGGGAATAGAGCAGCGTATAGGAGAAAAAGACAAGGAGACTCAGTCTGAACTAGGAGCCTTTAAAGAAAACCTAGTGGCAGTAGTAGTCCGTATGAACCATACCCAAGAAGAGCTAGTGAGAATAGAAGAAAAACTAGAGTCTAGGACTCAAGAAGTAGTTGACAGGTATGAGAAGACGACCGAAAAGAATAAGGCTAAGATTGCTGGAATAGAACTTAGTTTACAACAGACTAGGAAGGAAGTCAGCGCTGAGGTCCAGGGTTTGAAGAATTGCCGAGAGCAGGCACAACGGACAACTGAGAAGCGAATACAGGGGTTAGAGCATGAAATGGAGAATATGCGTGATAAGTTGGACCAATTGAAACTCGAGGAGGAAAACGGAGTAAAGAAGCGGAAGCTGAGTAGGACTCACAGCCCGATAGAACGCCAGCATGAAGGTGACAGCTTGAATGAAAGTCAGGATGAGGGACATGAACTGCTAGGAGAATCATTTAGGTCTAAGCCAAGAATAGGAAATACTACCCTATTCCGTCAGGACAGTGCTTTCGCGGGTTATAATTGGATTAGGGCACCCGAGGAGAAACCTAAGAAATTCGAGGGGAATGGGGAGATCACGCCCCGCTCATTCCTTAAAGAGTTAGAAACATACATGGACGAATGCCAGATGCCACCAGAGCGCAGATTACGCACAGCAGAAAGGTATCTTGGAGGAATTGCTGGAGCCTGGTTCAAGACATTTGGGCAAGCATTTAAAAATTATGACGAGTTCAAACGCGCATTCCTGAATAAGTTCTGGAATCAGGGGCATCAGCTGGCGCTTAGAATGGAGCTCTACGCTCGTAGGTATGCAAATAGCACTCCCACAAGACTAAGCGAGTTCTTTATTTCCCAATATTTACGTTTGCAAGAGCTAGATCATCCGTCAGAAGAAATGGAAATCGTAACGACCATTATTAGACAGTTGCCTGTAGAGGTACAAAGAGCTCTAATCGCTGCGAATGTTACAACGGCGGTAGCCGCTGAGGAAATGTTTAGGCTCTGGGACCAGACGTCTGCACTGCATCAGCCACGTACACGGACCATAGAAACTGTCCATCATGTGAACGTCCATGCGGAAGAGCAGATTGGAGAAGGAAGCCACAAGGAGTGTCAAAATTCCGGCACTCAAACGCCAACCCTGAGGGAACGAGAAGAAGAAAACCCTAAACACAGAGGAGGCACGAACTGGCGACCTCGAAGGTGGATCACATGGCAGGATGAACCGGACAGATGGAGAGGACAAGAAACAAGAGTCTAGCCCCTGCGATCTAACTGTGGCTCCACCATGCCGAATACTTCCGAACAAACCCGACAGTTATCGAGATGTAAGTGTGGCACTAACGCCGGCTACTCCTCATGTTACGGCGGTCAGTTCAAATTGTTTACGTTCTCACTCGTCAACAAGCTACTGTGACAAATACCACAAAATAACAAATATCACAAAAAGCAGGCTCAAACACAGACAAGAAATTTTAAAATGACAAATATCACAAAAAGCAGGCTCAAACACAGACAAGAAATTTTAAAATAACAAATATTAAAAAAGCAGGCACAAACACAGGCATGAACTTTTAAAATGACAAATAACACAAAAAGCAGGCTCAAACACAGGCAATAAATTTTAAAATGACCATACAAACATACCTGGTGAATTTGACGATGCTGCTTCCTGGGCTTCTAATTTTTCACATCGGTGTCCTTGGTTCGGTCACAAAAGTTTCTTTCGATAGTCTGTACACGTAACATTTTTTTAATTATAATGCTGCTAATTACAGTAGGCCTTAACTCGAAAATAAAACACTTATCTTACAACAATCCACGCTACACACTACAAGTTATTACACTATATACACGAGACTGGGGACAGTCAGTTTCCCTGAAGTAAGGAAACAGCGATATTCTGTGCCTCTGTGCCGTCAGGTTTCCTCATAGCTGAGCACTTCTTTTCTTTTTTCCTTTTAGTGGAAAACAATCTCCTCTGTGGCACTATGCATCTTTTGCTTGACAGAGGTACCGATTTGTCTCTCCTGAAGGGTTCGCAGCTTTCATTACAACGAACAGCAGCTATGGTCGCTTTTAGTGATGTCATATGGCGTTTAAGAACTGTGATTTCACTTTCTGATCGTATTCCTCTAATTAACTGAGTGAACTCTTCTGTTAGTTTCTCTTTTTCAGTCTCCAAAGTTAGAGTAGATTGCTTATTTCCCTTCTTCGCGAGCTCTTCTGTAATATTGTCCTTCTCAGTGGCACAGTATTCATCTGTATGAATGAATAAGTCATCCTCACTGTTTCTGTCGCCATTATCATTATGCAGCGAACTGAACACTTCATTCTGGCTCCTTCTAAGCAAGCAAATGCTATGGATATGCTTGCACATATTCCATTTTATGCTGGAATCAACACAGGTGCAAGTGTATTGATGAATGCAGGCACTGCATTCCTCGCAAACTAATTTGCAATTGCAGTTACAAATATTTTCCTGCACGAAATAGGTCTCCTTGACATCGGAAGATGAAGGAATTATCCAGCCATTTGCTTCTTTAATTATCAGACCTGAATTTACCTGCAAACCTGCTTTGTGTCTGCTTCTAAGATCTTTAAGTTTACTCGTTACTTTTCCTTTTGTAAGTACCACCAACCGATCAAACAACTTATCTCTTACGAAGGTCATCAAAGCATGAATTGCTTTATCTAGTCGCTTGACATTTTTACCATGTAAATATATATATTTTAGTGTCCTATGCATTCTTTCGATGTGCATATTAGTGTTCAGGCCACTGTTTATTCTGTAACAATAAGCCCATGACTTTACATTTTTCAGATAATTTTCCCGAAAATATATGGCAAATTCAATTGTGTCAGGATCCTCATTAAGTTGTTTCATTACAGCTGGAACCATGATTTCAAATGCTGTGATATCTCTTTCCTGCATTAAGGTCCTAATAAGTTTATATACCTCAGCCTGCTTCTCCTTTCCTTTCGCTTTTGAAATGTTCTTCCTCCAAGCCCTGTCTACGTGCCAGGAACAGAAGAGTCGCATTTCTGGTTGCTCCATTGTTGAAATCCAGGCCGTGAAGAAAGATTCTGACATATCAGACATAAAAACTTTAGGAGTTAATTTTCCAACCTCTTCTCTTACATACTCAAAAAATATAGAAATGGCATATTGATTACTTCTATTAGATATGAGAAAACCACACGGGAACCCCTGTCTCATATCGTCTAGAACAAGAAGTGTGGTCAGTTCGAAACCGTAACTATTCATTCCATGAGTCCCATCGACACAAATACAGTCGCTTCCATACTTCTTCAAGATTTCTCGCTGGGCACTGTTCATGATAATTAATACAAAATCACTTGCCATTAATCCTGGGTGTTTTTCATTCACTGTGCCTTGGGGTTTATAATACAGAACACATGGATTATCACTAGAATTTACTTCATTTACCCAAGCTTCAACGCTAGTACCGTCATCACTGTGTCTCACGGACGAGGAAGATAAGTTGAAGCAGTGTTCAATGTTGTACAAGTCTTTCTTTGTTAAGAGGTGAATCCGATCTAGTTTAGAGTCCGAAAGTGAGTCGCGGACCTTGTCTAGTATGGCATCAAACGAAATTTTGTTGGCGATGTCTGTAGCCAAGCTTCTTTTTTCCATTTCTGTCAGACTCAGGTGAGCTACATCATTTTCATGCCCTACGTGTGTTGGTATATAATCAACTCTACAGGTTCCATCCTCAAACTCAAGTACCTGCATACCTGAAGGGCAGTTTCCATTTATTTTGTTGCTTCCTTGAGTTTTAATATGTCTAATCCCTGTACTTTCAGAATAGTAATGTCCCGAACGATGGCACGTATAGTAATGTCTAGCAACATTGTCAGCGCCACGGTGCGAACCACGCTTTTTAACATATTTAGCCAAGGATTTCTTTTCAGTTTCTTCCTTCCACTGTAGAAAATCTTGCAATGTACGAAACTCGTTACGTTCCAGCTTAACGGAAGTACAATGTTCTGATTCTAAGTGTTCATGAAAAATTTTCTTCACAGCGGTTGTAAAACTGCACAATGCACACTGTAACCTCTTCTCATTATGATAAACAGCCCCGTGAAATTGCCGTTCATGCTGTTTAAAAACGTACTGGTTATTGAACTGTTTGTCGCAACTTTCACACTTATAAGCATATGTTTTCGTGCTGTTTTTAAGGGGAGCTATATCACCTAATTTGTCTGGATGTACTTTTGACACGTGTTTCTTAAGATTTTTGTTATAATCGTAGCTGTTTCCACATTCCGAACAGATATATGATTTTGGCATTTTAAAAATGATAGTACGAACCGTATAACTTAAGACACGTACATCACCAGTTAAAGATAATTTCTTCTACCGCTACAAACCGACCGTATAACTTACGACACATATATCACCTGTTAAAGATAATTTCTTCTACCACTACAAACCAGTTAAGAAAGGCGCCAGGCAACACAGAACACACTAAACGCCAGCTGGAATTCCAAAGGGAGGCGGGTCATTTACCACCACCCCCTGGCAAGTGCATTCGATAACTCTCGGGTTTGTTCGGAAGTATTCGGCGTGGTGGAGCCATAGTTAGATCGCAGGGGCTAGACTCTTGTGACAAGAACGCCGAAGGAATTCATTTGAGCAGCGAAGGAATGACCGGCCGTACTGGAGACGAGACGGAGATCGTCACAACCCCAGAAATAACAGCCAGCGGTGGAATGGAAACCGAGCGAGGTATAACAGACCTAGGGAGAGTTCACTGCGCCCGAGAGATGCTGACAGACAAGAGGGCGCCTTCCACTCAAGAGAAAAAGGATCGGGGGATGTATCACCACGAGACATATGGCAGGATGCTATACGAACCCACAGTGCTGCCAATTCTCCGGGAGCTGCGAGCTTGGCTTACCAAGAATTCCACAACGGAGCCAGGCAGAAGAATCTAAACCCAAATGCACCCAGTTTTGTTGAGATCGAGAGGAAGGATATAAAAACGAGGAATTTAATGCAAGGAGATAGAATATATCGCGAGGATGCCGGTTGGGTGAGAGTAGCTATTCATAATTGGGTTATCACTCCAGATGATCTACTAGAGGATCCTATTAAAAGTAACTTGCCCCGACCTAAAGAATTACCAGTGATTTATACTAGAATTCACGGCTTGAACGTGTGCTCGTTGGCTGATACAGGAGCCACGGTCAGTGTGGTTTCACAAGCCTTACTATCGGAAATTCAAAGCCGAGTTCGTATCCCGTCCATACCAATTTCGAAAGTCAAAATTAGGGGTATTATACCAGACAAAGCAACGTCCTGTAAAGAGCAGGTCTTACTGGACATCCAAATTGGAGACGTACTGGTGTCCCATCCATGTATTGTGCTTCCCAGAATGGAATATAATCTTATATTAGGAGCCGAATTCTTAAGAGAATACGAAGCTGTTATTGACATGGGTACAAACTCTATCCTGTTAAAATTGAGTGGTAACCAGGAACGAGTAGAGTTAAATAAGAACCAGGATTACCAACCCGGTGAACGTATTTGGACAATGGACATGCAGACGGAAGACCTTGGTTCAGAAGGGTGGCTACAGGGTCATGAAGAAATAATGCCGGAGTTTGAAATCATGGTATCCGAATTGGAAGAACAACGAGAGAGAGGAAATTGTTTAGATCTGTTGCCGGGTAAAATCGAAGAAGCGAAGTTTAGTCCGGAAGACAAGGGGCGGCTGCAGGAATTATTGAAGAGGCATGAGACGGTCTTCGGTTCGAGGCCCGGAAAGATCCCTAATTACCAGTACAAATTGTGTGTGAATAACTGGGAGCCTTTCAAACAGAGACCTTATCCTATTCCAGAGAAAATGCTACCCCAGGTCCGGGAGGTAATCGAAGATATGGAGAGGAACGGGATAATCGCCAATCAATCAATACTGATCTGCATTTAGGGCAGTCTCCCAGGTGGCAGATTCCCTATCTGTTGCTTTCCTAGCCTTTTCCTAAATGATTTCAAAGAAATAGGAAATTTATTGAACGTCCCCCTTGTTAAGTTATTCCAATCCCTAACTCCCCTTCCTATAAATGAATATTTGCCCCAGTTTGTCCTCTTGAATTCCAACTTTATCTTCATATTGTGATCTTTCCTATTTTTATAAACGCCATTCAAACTTATTCGTCTACTAATGTCATTCCACGCCAAATCTCCGCTGACAGCTCGGAACATACCACTTAGACGAGCAGCTCTTCTTCTTTCTCTCAATTCTTCCCAACCCAAACTTAGCAACATTTTTTCAACGCTACTCTTTTGTCGGAAATCACCCAGAACAAATCGAGCTGCTTTACTTTGGATTTTTTCCCGTTCTTGCATCAGGTAATCCTGGTCAGGGTCCCATACACTGGAACTATACTCTAGTTGGGGTCTTACCAGAGACTTATATGCACTCTCCTTTACATCCTTACTACAACCCCTAAACACCCTCATAACCATGTGCAGAGATCTGTACCCTTTATTTACAATCCCATTTATGTGATTACCCCAAAGAAGATCTTTCCTTATATTAACACCTAGATACTTACAATGATCCCCAAAAGGAACTTTCACCCCATCAACGCAGTAATTAAAACTGAGAGGACTTTTCCTATTTGTGAAACTCACAACCTGACTTTTAACCCCTGCCTGCTGTCCATCTCACAACATTTTCGAGGTCACGCTGCAGTTGCTCACAATCTTGTAACTTATTTATCACTCCATAGAGAATAACATCATCCGCAAAACGCCTTACCTCCGATTCAACTCATTTACTCATATCATTTATATATATAAGAAAACATAAAGGTCCGATAATACTGCCTTGAGGAATTCCCCTCTTAATTATTACAGGGTCAGATAAAGCTTCACCTACCCTAATTCTCTGAGATCTATTTTCTAGAAATACAGCAACCCATTCAGTCACTCTTTTGTCTAGTCCAATTGCACTCATTTTTGCCAGTAGTCTCCCATGATCCACCCTATCAAATGCTTTAGACAGGTCAATCGCGATACAGTCCATTTGACCTCCAGAATCCAAGATATCTGCTATATCTTGCTGGAATCCTACAAGTTGAGCTTCAGTGGAATAACCTTTCCTAAAACCGAATTGCCTTCTATCGAACCAGTTACTAATTTCGCAAACATGTCTAATATAATCAGAAAGAATGCCCTCCCAAAGCTTACATACAATGCATGTCAAACTTACTGGCCTGAAATTTTCAGCTTTATGTCTATCACCCTTTCCTTTATACACAGGGGCTACTATAGCAACTCTCCATTCATCTGGTATAGCTCCTCCGACCAAACATTAATCAAATAAGTACTTCAGATATGGTACTATATCCCAACCCATTGTCTTTAGTATATCCCCAGAAATCTGATCAATTCCAGCCGCTTTTCTAGTTTTCAACTTTTCTATCTTATTGTAAATGTCATTGTTATCATATGTAAATTTTATTACTTCTTTGGCCTTAGTGTCCTCCTCTATCTCGACATTTTCCTTGTAACCAACAATCTTTACATACTGCTGACTGAATACTTCTGTCTTTTGAAGATCCTCACATACACACTCCCATTGTTCATTAATTATTCCTGGAATGTCCTTCTTGGGACCTGTTTCTGCCTTAAAATACCTATACATACCCTTCCATTTTTCACTAAAATTCGTATGACTGCCAATTATGCTTGCTATAATGTTATCCTTAGCTGCCTTCTTTGCTAGATTCAATTTTCTAGTAAGTTCCTTCAATTTCTCCTTACTTCTACAGCCATTTCTAACTCTATTTCTTTCCAGTCTGCACCTCCTTCTTAGTCTCTTTATTTCTCTATTATAAGAAGGTGGGTCTTTACCATTCCTTACTACCCTTAATGGTACAAACCTGTATTCGCATTCCTCAACAATTTCTTTAAACCCATCCCAGAGTCTGTTTACATCTTTATTTACCGTTTTCCACCGATCATAATTACTTTTTAGAAACTGCCTCATGCCTGCTTTATCAGACATATGGTACTGCCTAACAGTCCTACTTTTAAGACCTTCCTTTCTATCACATTTATTTTTAACTACCACAAAAACAGCTTCATGATCACTAATAACATCTATTACTTCAGTTTCCCTATAGAGCTCATCTGGTTTTATCAGCACGACATCCAGGATATTTTTCCCTCTGGTTGGTTCCATCACTTTCTGAATCAGCTGTCCTTCCCATATTAACTTATTTGCCATTTGTTGGTCATGCTTCCTGTCATTCGCATTTCCTTCCCAATTGACATCTGGCAAATTCAGATCTCCCGCTACAATCACATTTCTTTTCATGTCGTTTCCCACATAGCTGACTATCCTATCAAATAATTCCGAATCCGCGTCAGTGCTACCCTTTCCCGATCTGTACACTCCAAATATATCTAGTTGCCTATTATCTTTAGAAATGAGCCTTACACCTAGAATTTCGTGTGTCTCATCTTTAACTTTTTCGTAGTTTACAAATTCTTCTTTCACCAGAATGACCACTCCCCCTCCCACCATTCCTATCCTATCTCTACGATACACACTCCAGTGC